>NW_012115999.1:3505890-3537593 GCF_000951035.1 Colobus angolensis palliatus
TCCTTCTTTCTTTCTTTCTTTCTTTCTTTCTTTCTTTCTTTCTTTCTTTCTTTCTTTCTTTCTTTCTTTCTTTCTTTCTTTCTTTCTTTCTCTTGTGAGTTGGAGTCTCACTCCAACTGACTGGAGTGCAGTGTCATGATCTCGGCTCACTGCAAGCTCTGCCTCCCGGGTTTACACCATTCTCCTGCCTCAGCCTCCCGAGTAGCTGGGACTACAGGCGCCTGCCACCACGCCAGGCTAATTTTTTGTATTTTTAGTAGAGACAGGGTTTCACCGTGTTAGCCAGGATCATCTCTATCTCCTGACCTCGTGATCCACCCCCTTCGGCCTCCCAAAGTGCTGGGATTACAGGCGTGAGCCACTGTGCCTGGCCCAGATTTCATCTTTTCAAGGAATCTGGATGTTTTGGGAGCTAGAGAGATGGTTTGCCTTAGTTTATTTGTGTGACCAAGGGGAGAGACAAAAGACCTTTCTTTCCAGGAATTCAAATTCCTAGAGTTCTGGGACTACGGAGAAGGAAAACAAGAAGTACTAGTGGGCTACTTGCTCTTTACAGAGCTGGGTCTTGCTGCTCTTCTTGAAATGTGGTCTGAGGGCAGTATAGAGAGTTCTTTCACCTGAGGACCTGCAGACTCTGCGCTCCATAGGGGAATGAACAAATGATTGCATCCGCCTTGTAAACCTGTTTCCTCAAAGCCTGACATCTGCGGCTGAGGCAGGAGAATGGCGTGAACCTGGTGAGGCGGAGCTTGCAGTGAGCCGAGATCGTGCCACTGCACTCCAGTCTGGGTGACAGAGCGAGACTCTATCCCAAAAAAACAAAAAACAAAAAACTGACATCTGGCATAGAGTAGGTGCTCATTAAATATTGAGTGATTGAGTGAATGAAATAATGCATTTCTGAACAGTTCTCAAAGCTGACATCCAGTGAGTGAGGTAGGGGACAGAGGCACTTACATTATTAGTAATATGTATTGCATTTGCATGTCTGTTACTTCATTCACTTTGGCTCAACTACAGAAACAGAGAGAGAGACAGAGATAAAGATAGAGAAAGCATGTGTGTGAGAGAATTGCACATGATACATGATTCTTATTGACTAGATAAGGAAACCGAGGATTTGAGTGACTAAGCTTCTTGTTCAAGGTTACAATGAGGCAGATCTCACGCTCATACATAGGCCTGTCTGGCTGGAAAGCCAGCACTCTGTGTCCCCATTCTCTTGTACTAAGTGATTCCCTTGGCGTGGAAGGGGAAGTCAACAGCGAGAGTAGAAAAATCAACATTCACGAAGATGGAAGACGAGGGGTGAAGTGGGATGTAACCAGATACCCTGTGGAAGGGCAGTCATTGCATTTTCTAATTGCTTTGAAATCCAGCTTTACAGTTCTTGAGAACTGAATTTTATTTTTTGAGGCTATTGAACCTGCAGTTCAAGTGTGAGTCCCCTCAAGATCTGTCACTGATGTTTTGGCAGATATCTGGACATTTCTTGGCTAGCTGTTATATATCTAGAAGTGCTAGACTATTCCATGTACATTCTGTTATTCCATCCTCATAAGGATGAGATATTAAATCTCCATTTTATAAATCCAGGAACTGAGTTTCAAAGAAATAAGTGATTTCACTTGAGTTCATACACTATAATTGGCAGAGCCAGTGTATGAATCAAGAAATGTCTGTCAGTTAGGTGTTCCTTGTTTATTTTTATTTTTTATTGATGTATCATAATTGTACATATTTCCGGAGTACATGTAATATTTGGATACAAGTATACAATGTATAATAATCAAATAAAGGTAATTAGGATATCTATCACATCAAACATTTATCTTTTTGTTTTGTTTAAGACAGGGTCTCACTCTGTCTCCCACTGCTTGAGTACAGTGGCATGATCACTGCAGCCTCTACCTCCTGTGATCTGGCAATTCTCTCACCTCAGCCTCCCAAGTAGCTGGGACCGCAGGCATATGCTACCACATCTGGCAAATTTTTAAAAACTATTTGTAGAGACAGGGTTTCCTTATTTTGCCCAGGCTGGTCTTGAACTCCTGGGCTCAAGTGATCCTCCTGCTTCAGTCTCCCAAGTACTGGGATTATAGGTGTGAGCCACAGCACTCAGTCAACATTTATCTTTTCTTTGTATTAAGAACATTACAATTCTTCTCTTCTAGCTATTTTGAAATATATAATAAATAACTAACTATAATTTCCTTACTGTACTATCAAATGCTAGAACTTATTCTTTCAATCTGACTTATATCTGTACCCATTAACCAACTTCTCTTCCTCCTCCCCATCCCAGCTTCCCTTTCAAGTCTCTGGTAATTACTGTTCTACTCTCTACCTCCGTTAGATCCACTTTTTGTTTTTTAGCTCACACATATGAGTGAGAACACACAATATTTGTTTTTCTGTGCTTGGTTTATTTCACTTAACATAATCACCTCTAGTTCTATCCATGTTGCTGTAAATGACAGACTTATTTTTAAGGCTGAATAATACACCATTGTGTATATGTACCATATTTTCTTTATTCATTCATTTATTGATGGATACTTGGGTTGATCTCATATCTTGGTTATTATGAATAGTGCTGCAGTAAACATAGGAGGGTACGGATACCTCTTTGATATACTGATTCTCTTTCTTTTGGAGATACATCCAGCAGTGGTATTGCTGAATCATGTGGTAGTTCTATTTTTAGTTTTTTGAGGAACCCCCATACTGTTTTCCATAATGGCTGTTCTACTTTGCCATCAATAGTGTCCTAGCATTCCCCTTTTCTGCATTCTCACCAGCACTTGTTGTTATTTGTCTTTTTGATAACTGGGTGAGATGATATCACACTGTGGTTTTGATTTGCATTTCCCTGATGATTAGTGATGTTGAGCATTTTAAGATATACCTGTAAGTCATTTATATGTCTCCTCATCCTCCTCCTTTTTCTTCTTCTCCCCTACTCCCTCCCCTCCCCCTTCCCTACCCTACCCTTTCTCTTTTTGCTTCTTGATGGGGTCTTGCTATGCTTCCCAGGCTAGCCTCAAACTCTTGGGCTCAATTGATCCTCCCACCTCAGCCTCCCAAGTAGCTGGGACTACAGGCGCACACTACCACTTCCAGCTTCTATTTAGATTTCTTCTTTTGAGAAATGTCTATTCAGGTCTTTTGCCCATGTTTAAGGAATTTTATTTGTTTTTCTGCTCTTGAGGTGTTTTAGTTCCTTATATATTCTGGTTATTAATCTCTTGTTGGATGGATAGTTTGCAAATATTTTCTACCATTCTGTAGGTTGTGTCTTTACTTTGTTAAGTATTTTCTTTGCTATGCAGAAGCTTTTTACCTGATTTAGTTCCATTTGTCTATTTTTGTTTTTGCTGTCTATGCTTTTGAGGCCTTACACCAAAAAAATCTTTGCCCAGACAAAGGTCCTATGGCATTTCCCCAATGTTTTCTTCTAATAGTTTTATACTTTTGGTTCTTACATTTAAGTCTAATCAATTTTGAGTTGATTTTTGTATATGGTGGAAGATAGAAATCTAGTTTCATTCTTCTGCATATGAGTATCCAGTTTTTCCAGAGCCATTTATTTAAGGACACTGTCATTTCCCTAATGTATGTTCTTGGTGCCTTTGCCAAAAATTATTTGGCTGTGTGTGGATTTGTATATTGTTTATCTATCCTGTTTCATTGATCTATGTGTCTGTTTTTATGCCAGTACCATGCTGTTTTGGTTATTATAGCTTTGTAGTGTAATTTGAAATCAGATAGTATGATGCCTCCAGGTTTGTTCTCTTTGCTCAGGATTGGTTTAGCTATTTGAGGTCTTTCCTAGTTCAACATAAATTTTAGGATTATTTGTTTTATTTCTGTAAAAAATGTCACTGGTATTTTAACAGAGATTACATTAAATCTGTAGATTGTTTTGGGTAGCACAGACATTGTAACACTATTAAGTCTTTCAATTCATGAATGTAGGATATCTTTCCATTTTTTTTTCTGTCCTCTTCTATTTCTCTCATCAGTGAGAGATCTTTTACTTTTTTTGCTTAAATTTATTCCTAGTGTGTGTGTGTGTGTGTGTGTGTGTCTGTTGCAAATGGTATTGCTTTCCTGATTTCTTTTTCAGATTGATTGCTGTTAGTGTATGGGAACATTATCAATTTTTTTAAGTTGATTTTGTGTCCTGCAGCTTCACTAATTCATTTATCAGTTCTAAGGGTTTCTGGTGGAGCCTAAAGGTTTTTGTAAATATAAGATTGTGTCATCTGCAAACAAGGATAATCCGACATTCTCCTTTCCAATTTGGATGCCCTTTATTTATTTCTCTTGCCAAATTACTCTGGCTAGGACTTCTAGTACTACGTTATATAAAAGTAATGAAAGTGGGAATCCTTGTCTTGCTCCAGATCTTAGTGGAAATGCTTTCAGTTTTTTCCCATTCAGTATTATATTAGCTGTAGGCTTGTCCTATATGGTCTTTATTGTGTTGAGATGTTCCTTCTATATGCTGTTCGTTGAGAGCTTTTATCATAAATCAATGTTGCATTTTATTTAAATTTTTAGCATCTATTGAAATGATCATAAGGTTTTTTTTATCCTTGCTTCTATTTATGTGATGAAGTGTTCTTTTTACTTCTCAGCTTGATGACATTGCAGTTGACTAAGAAAATAGTGAGAGAGAGAAAGAAAAAAGAAGAAGAAGAAAGTCTAGAAGCCCAACTAATTATTTGAGAAGCAGACAAACTGTGCCAGAAGTTATCTTGCTCTGACTTCTAGAAGAAACCTATCACTATCTGTGGAATAAAAACACTAACATCCTTGTGGCTAATTAATGTTGCTTTAGTTTTCAAAGTTTCTTCTCACATGTTCATTCATTCAGCAAATATTTATTGAGTGCCTGCTTTGTGCTCATGTTTCTCTAGACCTCAAGAAAATAGTTAGGACAGGCTGGGCATGGTGGCTCAAGCCTGTAATTCCAGCACATTTGGAGGCCAAGGTGGGCAGATCACTTGAGTCCAGGAGTTTGAGACCAGCCTGGGCAACATGGCAAAACCCCATTTCTACAAAAAATTGCTGGGCATGGTAGTATGCACCTGTAGCTACTTGGGAGGCTGAAGTGGAAGGATTGCTTGAGCCTGGGAGGTGGAGGTTGCAATGAGCTAAGATAGCACTACTGTACTGTAGCCTGGATGACAGAGTGAGAACTTGTTTTAAAAAAATAAAAATAAAACAAAACAGAAACAACTCTTATTTGTCTCCTGGCAGGGGAGAAAGATGGCAACAACTTTTATTCTATTTTATGAAACAGTTATGTTGAGATAGACTTCACATACTATAAATTCTACCCTTTGAAAGTGCATAATTCAGAGGTTTTTAGTATATCACAAAGTTGTGCAACCATCACCACTACCTGATTCCAGATTGATTTCAAATGGATATCTAATTTCAAATGGACAAGGTCAGTGAAGACAAATAAGTGGGATGAGGTGACACATTGCTAGTTTACCTGCAGTGGTCAAGAGAAGGCTTGCCAGATACGGTGACACTGGAGCAGAAACCTGCATGCAGTGAGGGAGTGAGACCTGGATATCTGGAGAAAGAATGGTCCTTGGAGAAAACAGTGCCAGATCCCGAGGCAGGAGCACATCCAGTGTTCAGGGAAGAGTAAAGAGATCAGTGAGAGGCTGGGTGTGTCGTTCACACCTGTAATTCCAGCACTTTGGGAGGTTGAGGTGAATGGCTCTCTTGAGTCCAGGAGTTTGAGGCCAGCCTGGGCAACATGGCAAAACCCCGTCTGTACCAAAAACCTGAAAAATTATCCAGGAATGATGGTGCATGCCTGTGGTCCCAGGTACTCTAGAGGCTGAAGTAGAAGAATCATCTGAGCCCGGGAGGCTAAGTTTGCAGTAAGCAGAGATGGTGGCACTGCACTCCAGCCTGGAAGACAGAGTGAGGCCCTCTCTCAAAAATAAAAACAAACAAAAAGAGATCAGTGAGAAGAGTCAGGGGCCCAGGAGGGGAGATCGTCCTATCTGAGCGTTATAAAGGATCATGTGTTGAAGCACCTGGTACAATGTCTGGTACACAGTACAGGAAAGGTGTGATTATTATTGCTGTTCTCATCTTAAGGACACCAGGCACTTTGCCTCCTGAGCACTAAGGCTCTATTTCGCCTTTGCATGCCCCTGCAGACAAGACCAATGATGTGGCCTTAATGTGAAGAGTCATTAAACATCCATTGAGTGAAAGAAGGTTCTTTAGTCTTTAATAACCTTTGTTTGCTCTAGGAATGAGCAGAAATATACATGCTCAGATGGACTGATAAACCACAAAGACCAATTAATTTAACTCCTCCTACCAAAGGGGCATTATTTTCTCGAAGGCTTTAAAACTTTCTATTTCCTTGAGAGGTGGGGTGGGATGAAGAGATTTTTTTTCTTTTTTTCTTGGCCCCTTGTTGAAGGCGGCTCTGTGATGGGGTTTCTTTATAGTTGGGCAAGGGGGTGTGTGGGTCAAAGTGACAGCCAACGTGTGCTGCTATTACAACACATTACATAAATAGCTCTACATAATTGCTACCATCCATCAATCTGGGGAGATCCGTGGTGAGAGACGCTGCCAGTTTCCTGGAATGAAAACTAAAGCTCCAAATAGCCCATACAGTCACACTCACTAATCAATGCCAGTTTTTCTAGGGGAGGGTAAAATTGGTCTAGTCACCAATTCAACCTTGAAAAGGATTCCCTTGTGTGTCCTTCACGTGGATTTGCAAGTCTGTTTGCTCAATGCTGTCTTTACATGTTTTTTCCTTGAATCTCTCCCAAACTCTTTTTATCATAGTATTTTTTGCTCTGCATTTTCCTACGTTGCAAGCTGAAGCCTTTGTTGAGCTGGCTAAGGCTGGTTCGCTTTCTGATGGGTTTAGGTTAATCTGACCACCGTGGGCAGCAGGACAGAACGTCTCAGCTCCATGTGCAGTTGGGAGTTCTCATTGACCAACTTCTCTGTCTGCATGGGTTGAGTTAACCTGATTATTTCTCAATTTCTATTTCATTCTGGATTGGAAAAAGAGTAACCATGAGTTACAAAACAGACAAACAAGTGGAAACAAACAAACAAAAAAAACAAAAACATGTTAGTCGTGCAGCATTCCAAAGTGTGGAATCTCTCAATAGTCACATCTTGCCCTTCAACTCAGTCATTCTAAGACACTGGGCCGTAAGCACTGTGCAGCAGGCGGGGCTGTATAGATCCCATTTCCGCAGGGCTAATGGCAGTGTATCTGACACAAAGAGGCAGGATAATCTTATTGAATTGATGTTGAAGTAATGAAGTCACATTCTTGTTGATTGAAAATACAATTAAATAGAAAATTCCCACAACTAAGGCCCTTCTGAGCAGCGCTATGTGGTCAACAGCTGGCCTTGTGATAACTCCGAGGGACTCTACAAACTCCTGGAATGTGAGAACCTTGTTTAGTTCCCCTGAGAATGGGCCATAGGGTCTCTTTAGCGGTGGTAATGGTGGAGGGTGTATGTGTTCCATACAGATCCATGTTACAGACACGACCGACATCTTTCAACCCCCAGCACATAGTCTGGTTTTCTTTCTCCATGAGAAGTGTGCTCTCTTAATAGGAAAAGCCCCTTTCCATCAGAATGCCCCTTGAGGCATCAACCCCTATCAAAGGATGAGATGGGGAGTCTGTGAGGTTCCTTTGGCTTCACGTTCCATGCTCTATCTGGATCCTCTAGTAATGTTTGAATGAATGAATGCTCCATGTTCTACAGAGTGGTAGAGACTATTATTATACTAGTCAGAATTATTTTTTTGTGTGTGGATAATTAATAGGAAATAAAAGAATTCAAGGGTGATTTGGTGTTTGCAGAAACCCTTAGAAGTTCTTTAAGAGGAAAAAAGAAAAGTAAGTCTTATTTAAAACCTTCAAGCCAAGGGGCATGGTTCTTTTTCATGGACAATTGCTACAGAGAAAAATGCAATAAAACATGTCATGCTTTCTGGTCAATAGACCCTAGGCATTTAAATTTTCTTTTTTTGTTTTTTTGAAGTGAACATACACTCAACGTTTTATTGTCTTCATCATAAAACAAAAAAATGACACTTAGAACTGTATCGCTTGGCCCTTTGTCTTTGTACCTCCTCCCAGTTCAAAATCTCTGCATCTCTTAACAGCCAGAACGCTTGTAGATCTGCAGATGGGCTCAACACACTCAAGTCACAGCACAATATTCTTTGTAGTTTTAGCCTTTTTCCTGAAAATGGGCTCAGTTTGCCCATGATAGCCACTTGGCTTCCTGTTATAGCACTTCTTTCCCTGGGCATACAGAGAATCTTTGCCCATCTCATTCTGTGTCACTTTGTGGGACTGGTGCTACACTTGTTATAGAAAGTCCGGCGGGTTGTAGGAACATTTGCCATATTTGCGAGAGTGCTATGGTCACAGAAGTGCATTTAAATTTTCTTGGGCAAAACAGGATCAAGAAAAGGTAGTTTTACATTTTCTGGGTGCTAGCGTAAAGAGATGGTCAGGTAATTAACTCTCCCCTCCTGGCAGGCAGCATATAATAATAGCAGTATAGTAATGAGAAAGAGAGTGTGTTATATTTGAGTAGCACTCTATACTCTGAAACTGCATTCACCTGCATTTTCACTTGATCCTCCTAATAAGCCTGTGAGGACAGTTAGGCAGGCATTATGCAGATAAGGAAATCAAGGATCCCAGAGAAAGTGGAAAGCGACTTTTTCAAGATCACATAGTTAGATGGTGACCTTGAAACTTGGGTTTCCCTATTCTCCAGCTGTCACCCTCTCTGCTAGAAAACGGGTTGTGAGGAGGGGAAGAGTATTTCCTCCCAATTTTTTTGTTTCAGTGGTTGATGGACCCTCAAGAGAGACTCCCTTTATTTTGGCTTCCAGGCGTCTGAGGTACTGTTTGCCCAAAACAGGCTTAAAAACCAAACAAACATAAAAACAGAGGCTGTGCACGGTGGCTCATGCCTGTAATCCCAGTGCTCTGGGAGGCCGAGGCAGGCAGATCACTTGAGGATAGGAGTTTGAGACGAGCCTTGCCATCATGGCAAAACCTTGTCACTACTAAAAATACAAAAATTAGCCAGGCGTGGTGGCCTGTGCCTGTAATCCCAGCTACTTGGGAGGCTGAGGCAGGAGAATCACTTGAACCCAAGAGGCAGAGGCTGTAGTGAGGCAAGATCATGCTGCTACACTCCAGCCTGGGTGACAAAGTAAGACTCTGTCTCAAAAACCAAGCAACCAACCAACCAACCAATCAACAAACAAACAAAAACAAAACATTCTAGCTGGCTTTGCCAGGCCTGCTGCTTTGGGGCCAGTGAAGAATTGTGCTCACCTCCCATGCTTGTACAAGCTTCCCAAGAGCAGACCCTGACCACATCTCCATCACTACTTATCTCAAGCTTGTCCCATACTAGCACTTTCTATGGTGAGGACTTCTTTCCTTGAGGCTGCCACCTATATTGCCCAGCCTTAGAGTCATTTTCTTTCTTGCTTTGCTAACACCCGTCCTTAAAAACATCACTTTTTCTCTGCTGGGAAAAGTGCCTCTGTGCCTTTTTCACCATGGTCTCTGTCACCTAAGCCTATGTCATCTCTCACCTGAATCTTTCTTTTGGGGACACTTCACTCCTTTTTTCTTCTCTAAACCCCATCTTCTCAACTCTCCAGCATCTTTCTAAAGCATGGATCTGCCTAATGATCCCCATCAGGAAAAGTCAAGCTCTATGGAGGCAGCATTTGGGACTCTCAGTGGCCTGGTCCAAATCAGTTGCCAACCTCACCCCTCTGCTTCCCACTATTGACTTAAATAAGACTTCAATTCCAGCCACACTCTCCTGGCACTGCCTTCGTTGTCTTTTTTGAACTCTTCCACTTCTAGGATTTTGCTCACACTATTCTGTCTCCAAGTGTAGAAATTTAATAAATCAACTTTTAAGGATTATCACAAATGCTGTCACCTCCAAGAACACTTCCAGTCTTAACTCCTCCAGGAAAGGAGTCTCCCTTCACCATTAATAGCTAGTGCCAAGACCTGTCTTGTTTGCAATATTTCCTCATCTATCTGCCTTCACTGGGCCGTGAGTGCCCTGAAGCTCATGACTAGACCTTGGCCATCTTTGTGTCCCTGTATCTGGTATAAAATAGATAATCAAAGGTTTCCTTTGGATTGATTCTGGCACCATGTGAATTATAGTTCGATGGCTCAAATATCTAGCCCCTCTCCTCCAGGGCAGGATTATGAAAGAATGTCGGAATATCTGTAGCAAACCAGTCAGTATCTGCTTGCAGGGGTAGCAAGAAGAAGACAGAGCAGATAAATGGATGCTGGGCTTGGAGTTCTTGCCCTTTGTGGAACCTGGACTGTTAGGATGGCCTGAGGCTCTGAAACACTAGTGGAAGGAAAAGCAAAAAAATGGGCAAATCTGAAGGTGCTGCCAAAGGTGGAATTGGGCTGATGTTGCTCCCAAAACATCCACCCTTTGGCAGCGTTATTCTTCCCAGAAGGGAAAGAAGTAGGCTTGGGCTCAGAAACTCTTATCTTCCAGTCCTTTTTTGTCCCTTGGGCAACAATCTTGGGCAAATCTCTTGGCTCCTCTGAGTGTTGGGGTTCATTAGGGCTCCCTCATAGCTTTATTGAAAGGGTGGTCCTTAAAAACTTGCACCGGGTTGGGTGCGGTGGCTCACGCCTGTAATCTCGGCACTTTGGGAGGCCGAGGCAGGTGGATCACCTGAGGTCAGGAGTTCGAGACCAGCCTGGCCAACATGGTGAAACCTTGTTTCTACTAAAAATATAAAAAATTAGCTGGGTATGGTGGTGCACACCTATAATCCCAGCTACTCAGGAGACTGAGGCAGGAGAATCACTTGTACCCAGGAGGCGGAGGTTGCAGTGAGTCAAGATCATGCCATTGCACTTCAGCTTGGGCAACAAGAGTGAAACTCTGTTTCAAAAAAATTAAAAAGGGAAAACTTGGACTGCAACTTTAAGCCATGGAGAAACAATGAGAACATTTGAGATAGAAAATGAGTTTGATAAGTTGGTAGTAGGAAGGTCAATTTCAGGGGATATTTACCTGAGACAAGTAAAAACATATGCTCACAAAAGATGTGTAAAATAGTATTTTCAGCAGCTTTATTCACAGTAGCATGAAACTGGAAACAACCCAAATGTCTATCAGCAGGAGCATGGACAAACCAACTACTGTATCTTCATACCATGGAATACTACTCACCAGTGAAAAAGAGGAAACTACTGAGATAGAAAACAACGTGGATCAAACTCAAAAAACATGTTGAGTGAAAGAAGCTAGACCAAAACAAAGAAAAGAATATTGCATGATTCCATTTACATAAAATTGAGGTCAAACTGGTGAGAGTTACTGGAACAATAGTTACTTATGGGATGGGGTAGGGATTGACTAGAAGAGGCATGAGAGAACATTCTGGGCTGATGATAATGTTGCAATTCTTGATTGAGATATTTACTTCATGAGTGTTTATGTTTGTCAGAACTCATCTAATTATATATTTAAGGCTGTGCAGGTTAGTTATCCATTAAAATCGCTCTTGGGAAAAATTGTTAAGATTAATTTTATTTTGAAATTTAATATAATTTTAATTAATTAATTAATTATTTTGAGACAGAGTCTCTCTCTGTTGCCCAGGCTAGAGTACAGCGGCGTGATCTTGGCTCACTGCAACCTCTGCCTCCTAGGTTCAAGCGATACTCCTGCCTCAGCCTCCCAAGAAGCTGGGATTACAGGTGCCTGCCACCACACCCAGCTAATTTTTTGTATTTTTAGTAGAGATGGGGCTTCATCATGTTGCCTAGGCTGGTATCAAATGCCTGACCTCAGGTGATTCACCCGCTTCGGCCTCCCAAAGTGCTAGGATTACAGGCATAAGCCACTGTGCACGGTCTAATTTTTATTTTTAGAGACAGGGTCTTGCTTTATTGCCCAGGAGTGAGTGCAGTGGCACAATTTTGGCTCACTGTAGCCTTGACCTCCTGGGCTCAAGTGATCCTCATACTTCAACCTCCTGAGTATCTGGGACTACAGGCACACGCCACCATGTTTGGCTAACAGATTCATTTTAGACCAGACTTGTAAGTAAGCTTGTGGCATTGGGAATTGGTGAACTTGACAGTCAATGTCAGGCAACAGCAAAGCAACTTACCTGCAACCTAGGTTCCCAAGAGGAGAAGATATTTGGAATGAGCTATAAAACAGTAGAAACCCACCAGATGGACCAACGTGTAGAATTTACTTCAGGAAGAAGAGAAAGAAGATCATAGGCTACAGGTAGGGAAAAGAGGCATCTGAACCTTGCGGATGAATTGATGTGACAGGAAAGAGTCTGTGAAGGAGCAGGGGATAAGGCTACAAAGGCAGCGTGGGTGACCATAGGGATGGCTTAAGGGCCAGGAGATGGTGGTCCCTCACTGTACAAGGCGGAGGGATACGCAGGCCTGCATCTCAGAAGAGAAGCCTGGAGGCAGAGTTTGGGGAGAGTGGCCAGCATAGAAGAAGTAGAAAAAACATCTGGGATGGACAAGCTAACCCAGAAAATTAGAAAAGCATATAGTATATGTGGTATAAAAATGAATCATCTCTCAATCTTGCCAGCAAGAATAAAGTAGTGACGGCTGGGTGTGGTGGCTCACCAACACTTTGGGAGGCCGAGGCAGGCAGATCACCTGAGGTCAGGAGTTCGAAACCAGCCTGGACAACGTGGTGAAACCCCATCTCTACTAAAAATACAAAAATTAGCAGGGCATGGTAGCAGGTGCCTGTAATCCCAGCTACTAGGGAAGCTGAGGCAGCAGAATTGCTTGAACCCAGGAGGTGGAGGTTGCAGTGAGCCGAGATTGTGCCATGGCACTCCAGCCTGGTGACAGCAAGACTCCATCTCAAAACAAAAAAAAGAAAAAAAAGAGTAGAGTAATGACTTGACCCGTCAGCTTGGCTAGACTTTGACTTGGGTTCAGCAGTTGAAGATGAATATGAAGCTGGTTTCAGGTACAGAAGAATGGAAAGAAAGATCATTCTTTCTTCCTTGACATGTCCAGGGAAAGCAAACCTGGTAGCCTCTCTCTCTGAGCTATACAGTATTGCCCTTGTCCAAGGTTTCTCCAGTGACAGAATCCCATACACTGTCTTGTTCAGACCAAATGGAAATGAAGCCATTCCTCAGCTAATGAAAAAAGAAGTCCCAGAAAAGGAATTACAACCTGTGATGAACAGACTTTGTGCTGTTTTATGTCTCCTGATGACTATTACCTAACTTCTCTATGCCTCACTTTCTTTGTTTGTAGAAAGGGGTTACTACTGTCATAGGATTATTATGAGGAGTCAATGAAAGATATTTAGAAAGGACCTAGAATGGTTCTTGGTACACAGTAAGTGTTATACAAATGTTTTTCAAATAAATTTGTGTAATTATTAGATGAAAGATAGGGTTCTCGATCTCCTGACCTCGTGATCCGCCCGTCTCGGCCTCCCAAAGTGCTGGGATTACAGGCTTGAGCCACCGCGCCCGGCCAAGATAGGGTTCTCAATGGGAAGATCTATGAAAAAGAACTTGCCCACAGGAAGGGGAACATCACACACCGGGTCCCATTGTGGGGAGGGGTGGGGGGAGGGATAGCATTAGGAGATATACCTAATGTAAATGACGAGTTAATGGGTGCAACACACCAACATGGCACATGTATACATATGTAACAAACCTGCACGTTGTGCACATGTACCCTAGAACTTAAAGTACAATTAAAAAAAAAAAAAAAAAAAGAACCTGCCAAGGGTTCCGGTGGTTCACTGGTAGAAGATCAATTCCCAAGGAAGATCAAATTAACTGTCTTACTCAATTTGTATTTTGGAATAGTTTTAGACTTATGTAAAAGTTGCAAAGAAACTGAGAATTCCTCACAAACATCATTTTTGGAATGCATACCCAGTACTAACCATGTACAAAATAGTAAACTAAGCTGAGTGTAAGGGTCGGGGGAAATAAGGAGAACCATAGAGTAATGACTCATCTAATCCTTCCTACCTGCTGATCGTGGGGGAATAGACGAGTTTATGTTCATGTATTTGTTTGCTATTAAGAGCCTGCTAGTTACTCAGCACTCTGATAGGAACTGAGGATACAGCGGACAAATTCCTACATCTGCCGAAGAATGTTCCTGTAACTATGCCAGGCACTAGGAATGCAACAGTGAAGGTTACTGTCCATGTAGGTCATCGTTATAAAAGCAGAAGGAGAGAAAGATGCATGTCAAGCACTATGTGAGCTTCAAGAAAGAGGGATCAGGTTCACTTGGGAAGAGGCTTCATGGATAAGACAACTTTTGAAAGACTGAAAGGTGGGTAATTGGGGAGTCTTATCCCCTTACAATAAGGGCTTTTAAAGAAGATTTGTAGACTTTTAAAGAGCTGAGACACTGGCCAGGCACAGTGGCTCATGCCTGTAATCCCAGCATTTTGGGAGGCTGAGGTGGTCGGATCATGAGGTCAGGAGTTCGAGACCAGCCTGGACAACATTGTGAAACCCTGTCTCTACTAAATATACAAAAAATTAGCTGGGTGTGATGGCACACGCCTGTATTCCCAGCTAATCAGGAGACTGAGGCAGGAAAATTGCTTGAACCTGGGAGGTGGAGGTTGCAGTGAGCCGAGATCGCGCCACTGCGCTCCAGCCTGCGCTATAGGGCGAGACTCCATCTCAAAAAAAAAAAAAAAAAAAAAGTTGAGACACTACATCAGTGTAGCATGGGAAAAGAAAAAGGGTTTTGATATTAAACCTGCAACTTTGATGACATTGTGCCATTGACTGGAGAGTAAAGGGATGAAACAAAATATTTCTTAGCAACTGCATTCTAGAAAGAGAGACAAGAAAATATGAGAGAAAGAATTGGGGCAGGGGAAGAAGTGAGAGGGGAGAAGAAAAATTAAGTTCTGTTTTCTGCTTAGGTAGGAGCAGTGTCTGAAGGATTTCTAGAAGCCTGGATTAGGCTTCAAGCATTTAACGACTCAAATCATCTGTGCTTGCTGATTTCCAAGTTGTTCCTGAAAGAACGTAGGCACTTGTTCCTTAAAACAACCCAAAGAATGTTGCAATATACTCAGATCAGAAACCACGTTATTTTTAGTTACTTTCTCCTCTTCCTCCTGTGAGTGTCTTCTTGTATCAGATGAAGGCAGCACATAACCTGTGTGGCCTGCTGACCTTGTATCCCTAGAGAAGGTGGGCACCTGTCATCCAGGAGATGGGTGGGCTCTTCTTTTCTATGACTTGCATCCCCCACCCCCAACCCTCGTTCTTATCTACTCTTGTTAACTTTCTCAAGCTCAGATACTTTGAGCTTTTAGAGGACAAAGAACTTGCTGGTCACCTCTGCATCCCAGCACAGGCCTGACACACAGTAGGTATTCAATTCTTCATAAATAATAACTAGAATAATGGTGGAAGCTTCAATTATGCCAGAATTGTTGTGGTGAGATCCTCAGATGTATTGCTTCTACAAATACTTTCAAGAACAGGTTATTCTAAGGTAGTTTCACCATGAAAACAAAGACCCAATGGACCTTCTGGGTCCCATCCAGTTCACTGAAATTTCTCAGCCCAGTAATGCTCACTATACCCAGAACTAAATTCATAATCTTTAACCCATTTCCCTAAACCAGTCCCTATTTTTTTTAAAATGACATCACCTTGTTCAGATACCCACATTAGAAAACCGAGCAAGATTCTCAACTTTTCTGCTTTCACTCCCCATATGAATTGGTTACCAACTCTGAATGCTGCTGCTTCAATATTTCTCTGAAACACATAATCCTTCAACATTCTGCTCTGAATTGTTCTTATGTCTCCCATTGAGCCTCTGATTCTAATCTTCCAGCTCTGATCTCTTCCTCAATATGGTCCTGCTAATATACAGAAGTGACCATGCGTCTCTCGGGTTTAAACCCCTCTGGGGGTATCTTTGCTTTCAACCAAGTCCAGAATTGAGAATCTACATGCTTCTTAACACAACTCACATGCTTCTCCATAGTGCTCCACCCATCCCCTCAACCTCCAATCTACTGTTGGTCATAACCAATGTCTTTATGTTTCCTAGAAACACCTGCCTGTTGCTCGTCTATTCAGGATGTGTCTTCTCAAAGCTCTGGGGAGGAGGCAGCTTAATGAGATTTGGCACAGCAGCTTATTCTGCTAGTCCCACCACTGTTGCTATGACTGACCCCAAAAAGCCCAAACTGAATGAATCCACTGCTCACTTTGTTGAAATACCATGGAGGTCAATTCAGGCAGCATGAACTCCGTGAGTTTTGTTTGATTACTGATATGTTTTGGCTGCGTCCCCACTCAAATCTCATCTTGAATTGTAGCTCCCATAATCCCCACAAGTTGTGGGAGGGACCTGGTGGGAGGTAATTGAATCACGGGGTTAAGTTTTTCCGGTACTGTTCTCATGATAGTGAATCAATGGTTTTAAAAAGGTCCTGCTGCCATGTAAGCCGTGCCTTCGCTCTTCCTTTGCAGTCTGCCATGATTGTGAGGTCGCTGCAACCATGCAAAACTGTGAGTCAATTAAACCTCTTTCCTTTATAAATTACCCAGTCTCGGGTATGTCTTCATTAGCGGCATGAGAACGGACTAATACACTTACATTGCCCACATATACCTAGCTCCTTAAGTTCTCATTTTAGCAGGTTTTAATGTCTTATTAATTGAAGAGTTGATTAAAATCTTTGATACTTTTGTGTGTGTGTGTGTGTGTGTGTTTTAATGTAAGTAGAAAAGTCATGTTTTATTTTGTTTTGCTTCTTAAAGCAGAGACGAGGTTTAGCTATGTTGCCCCAGCTGATCTTGAACTCTTGGAGTCAAGGGATCCACCAGCCTTGGCCTCCCAAAATGCTGAAATTATAGGAGTGAGCCACTGTGTCCTGCCTGCCTTCCTATTTTTTCTTTTTAGAAAAGTCATGTTTCTAACCCTTCAAAAATTATATTCTAATGACAGTCTTTAATAGCCATTATACTTTTAATGACATATGTACTCCTAAAAGTGGGAGTGATCTGTCATTTCAGATTTTTCAAGCTTAGCCTAGTCTTGTATCTTCCCCCTGGTAGAAACAATTTATCTGCCTCATCATGGGTCACCTCCTATCTCATAAGTTATCACCTTCTTTATTCCCATAGCACTTTGAATTTAACCTATTTATAACACGATTGAATTGCATTCTGGGTATTTATATTTGGGCCCTGACCCCATCCCTGTGAGAAGACTGTAAACCTTTTGAGGACAAGAACTATACCTTTCTTTCATCATTATATCCCCTCAAGTTTCTATAGACCCTAGTGGTGCAGACTTTAGAATTAATGAATGGATGGATGAATGAATGAACAAATGAATTGGGCAAGAAATACAAATATGAATAAAATCAGTTTACTTGGTGGAGAGACGAATATATGCTGTCATTCCTTTTGCCTGGTGTTCAGAAAAGCCTTCTGGATCCATTGTTATATATGCATGCATTTTCCTCTTCATGGGGATGGCTATTTGATGATTGACATTGTTTAAATAACTCCAACTAATCAGTTCTGCCCATGGGATTTGGAAACCCTGAACTACGTTCTTTGGAGTAGGATACAGCATTATTTTAAATACAGTACAGGTCAAGTATTATTACTAACATATCTCGTAAGAAACCAGATGTTGCCAAGGTTTAGTTCACTTAATTCAAGTAATATTCAACATAAAATTGTGTTTCGGCCAATAGTTTTGAATAGAGTTTTAGAATTTGTTGTAATGCGATTAACTCATTATATTAATTATTACCTTGATTCTCAGGAAACTCCTTCTGTGTTCCCAGCTGGGGATGGGCTCTTCTCTCTTTGCTCCCAGCTTCTGTCTTTCCCTTTATCCAGGCAAACAGTCTGTGTCATTATGCCTCCCCATTATCCTGGGTGGGAGTTTTCTGGTGGCAGAAACCATGCCTGACTCATCGAAGCTCCCTATCACCCCTCACCCAACACAGGGTCCAACACTATGTAGGTTTTCACTAAAGGTTTCCTGCATGAAGGGGAGGAGAGCAGAGATCATGGGCTCTAGGTCGGACCTCAGTCTGTTAAAGAATCATTTCCAAACAAGGATAACATCGCGATTTTCTTTTTTTCTTCTCGTTTTTATTTAAAAATAGAGATGAGGACTCACTATGTTGCCCAGACTGGTCTCAAACTCCTGGCCTCAAGCAATCCTCCCACCTCGGCCTCCCAAAGTGCTGGGATTACAGGTGTGAGCTAAGATTCTTGGCCTAACATCATGACTTTCACACAGGTAGAAATTAAACACACGTTAAATATTTTATTTAACTTATTAATTAATAAGAGAATGAAGCAGGTGTTATAATAAGTTCAAAGGAGAATCCGAAGAACTAGCACATGGATACATGAGAAATATTGAAATCAATATGCAAATGAAAACAAAACTAGCTTCCTTTACAGTGGAAGGGGAATCAATGGAAACCTTGTGGATAAAACAGAATTTACATGTCCATAAACAAGAATAATTTTGCATCGCTATCAGTTATCTACAATTTCCAGAGTTGTAAAATAGCTCCCTTGGAATCAGAATCAGATAACTTAGAAGGTGTTATAGAGTTTCCCGTTAAAGCACAAAATTTCCCTTTCAGTTCAAATCTCACCTGAGCTCACCTGAGGGAAGGGCATCTGGGTAGAGAGAACAGCACCAGGAAAGGCCTGGAAGTATGAAGCTTCAGGTTTCTGTAAGGGGAGGAAAGTTGCTAGAACAGTGAGAGGTAGGCAGTTGCCAGAACATATTAATAACCCAGGAAGGCTAGAATAAAGATTTTTATTTTTTATTATTTTTTATTTTTTTGAGACAGGGTCTTGCTCTTTTGCCCAGCCTGAAGTACACTGGTGTGATCACCACTCACTGCAGTCTCTATCTCCTGGGCTCCAGCGATCTCCCAACCTCAGCCTCCCAAGTAGCTGGGACTACAGGCATGCACCACTATGCCCAGGTAACTTGTTGATTTTTTGTAGAGACAAGGTCTTCCTAAGTTGCCCAGACTGGTCTTGAACTCCTGAACTCAAGTGATCCTCCTGCCTTGGCCTCCCAGAGTTTTGGATTTACAGGCATGAGCCAGTATGCCCAGCCAAGATAAAGAATTTAAATGTAATCCAAACTTTTAAAATCACACAACTCTAACAAAAAATATATTTGGAGCACCTCATCCCCATTTGTGCATAATTGTTAATAAGTTATGCATATGTATTGCGGAATAGTGACACCAGAATAACTCTAATAGCGCAAACTCAGACATTGAACAGCTGTGTGACTACAGGCGTTACTTAACACAGCCATGCCTCAGTTTCACCATCATTTTTTTTTTTAAGAGATGGGGGTCTCATTATGTTGCCCAGGCTGGAGTTCAGTGGCTATGCACAGGCACAATCATAGAAAACTGTAGCCTTGAACTTCTGGGCTCAAGCAGTCCTTCTGCCTTAGCTTCCTGAGTAGCTGAGACTACTTTGTCCAGTTTCAGTTTCCCCATCTTTAAAATGGAGGTGAGGCTGGGTGTGGTTGATCATGACCATAATCCCAGCACTTTGGGATGCTGAGGCTGGAGGCTTGCTTGAGCCCAAGAGTGTTGCTTGAGACCAGTCTGGGCAACACAGTGGGACCCCATCTCTACAAAAACGAAAAAGAAAAAAATATATATATACAATACAATACCATACAATACAATACAATAGAGACGATAACCTAAGGTTGTCTTTCTGTATTCAATGGATCAGGTTGACCACCCTACATGGGATGTGCACCCCATTTCAGAAATTATAAATGAGAAGCTTGATAAACTCTGCGGATTATAGAGATGAAGAGTTTAGGATAAGAGAAGGGTTAAAGGCAATGAGATCAGAGAAGAGGTAGTATTGCAGCACAAGAGAGAGATGAAGGGGGCTTGAGGTAGGACACCCACGGGGAGTTGCGAGTGGGACTCACTGAGGGTAAGGGTGGGTGCCTTTGTCTGGTAACTTTTGGACAAGGACTTGCAGAAAAAGACAGAATGAAGACATGGAGAAGATTCTTCGTGTGGGAGGCAGATGATGCCTAGAGCTTCAAAGTTGGGAAGAGAGACAGAGAGGTGCCAGAAAAAGGCAACAGTAAGAGGCTCACTGGACAGTGGGCTCATGTCCCATTGTCCCCAATGCTTTGGGAGACACTAGTGGCTCATGCCTGTGTTGGTATTTACAACCAAGACTACAATGTGCTATGGTGTTACTCATGATTTATAGGCCCACTCTTCTGTACAGATACAGTGCTTGTTACTTTACAGACAGCGTTTACTGCATTTGGTTTTCCCAACAAACCTGTAAGAATGACTACCATCCCCATTTTACAGATGAAGAAACTGAGACTTACAGAGGTTAAGAGGCCTGAGCTGTGAAATGACATGCTCAGTATAAAGCACGCCGCTATGTAATCCCAAAGAGTGTGTGCTCATTTTCTCCCGTACCTTATTGCTTTCCAGCTGAAACCTAGAAACCTAGAAAATTGCATTCCCTTTGCCCTGGTTATCTCACTTCTCTGCTTGGTAATTCTCAGTGTCCTTACAAGGAGGAGGCTCCTCCTGACCTCTGGGGTGGCCACCTGGAGAGCAGGATACATCAGCACCTGCTTGCTGGGAAGCACCACCCACTGTATCCCATTCCTTACCCCAGGAAGCAGACAAGGATGGGGAGAGGCCCGGTTGAGAAGAGAAAGCCTCATGTAGTCCAAGAAAACTACCGGGTACTTTTTTTTTTTTAGATGGAGTCTTGCTCTGTCGCCATTAGATGGGGTCTTGCTCTGTTGCCAGTCTGGAGTGCAGTGGCACAATCTGCGTCTCCTACATTCAAGTGATTCCCCTGCCTCAGCCTCCCAAGTAGCTGGGACTACAGGTATGTGCTACCACGCCTGGCTAATTTTTTGTATTTTTTTAGTAGACACGAGGTTTCGCCATGTTGGCCAGGATGGTCTCGATCTCCTGACCTAGTGATCCGCCCGCCTCAGCCTCCCAAAATGTTGGGATTACAGGCATGAGCCACCACGCCTGGCTCCCAAATATCCTCTTAAGAGTTACAGACTGTACAGGTTACTGGCTGAATAAGTTGGGGGAGGCTGGTAGGGAACCTAATCTTTTAAGATTTCATCCACGGGAAAACAAACGGAGACCCTCCAGAAATCACAGCCATTGCTAAGGGGGAGAATCAGTTGCCTTCAGGCACCTTCACCCCAAATGGCTTGTGTGTATCTTTCATGTCCTGCCCTCTACTGCACCTCCGTTTATTGTAAAGTGTTACTACTTTCAAAGAATCGGTGAAAGACTAGAATAAACTAGGTAAGTCACAGGTGACTATTGTATGTAACTCAAAAATGTGCTTTACAGTTTTAAACTCTTCATGCAGACCTAAAATAAAGGATTAAAAGGTGAATGATGCCAGGTACAATGGCTCTCACCTGTAATGCTAGCACTTTGGGAAGCTGAGGTGGGAGGCTCGCTTGAGCCTGAGAGTTCAAGACAAGACCAGCCTGGGCAACATAGTGAGACCCATCTCTATTAAAAGAAAAAAAAAGGTGAATGAGGAGAATTCCTGGAACTTGCTTTAATGAAGGGATCAAAATTATTTATAAAGTGAGCATGTACCTTTCTATGATCTCAAGAGTTTGCAGTTTCCCACCTATCCTGAATAATCATGTGAAAAGCCTGCATAAATGGTGCTTCTAAAATGCTTAAGCCCTTTCTCATCTGAAAGCTTTGCTTAAACTTCTTTGTGAAAGGCACTCTAGGTTTGTTGAATGAATGAAGGAATGACAAAGAGAGTTTTTTATTTTTCTTCAGTACCAAAGGCCAGTTTAAGCCAAGCCCTTGACTGAATCATCGCAAATTCCTGGAATCACACATAAAAATGAACTCTTACCATAGATGATGTGTTTGCCAGGACAGGATTAGAATTACTTTTGTTGAAAATATTTTATTTAAACATGGGAGGTGCATTTAGGGCTGTGCCTGTACATTAAGTTATATTCTCCATTACAATGGTGATGACGGTTACTCACATGCACTGGGCTCTGCAGAGTGTAAAACTCTTCGACAGTGAAATGTCAAAGAAATGAGGACACTGAAGTTCAGAGATGTTTCAGCTTGCCCAGAGGTTCACCAGCGTTTGTTCATAGATTAACAAGCAGAGGTTAGCCCCTATACCACAGCAGGGGTGGCTTCTCTTTAAAAGGGGATATTGTTTTTTCTGTTCTCTAAAGAGGCAACTCAAGCTCGTTGAGTGTTGCAGAGAAATCAGCTTCCCAATTCAGGAGAAATGGGAGAAGGGCAGGCCTCATGCAAGAAGCAGCTTTCGAATATTTGAATTTTTTCAGAGTTCTCCTCCTCCTCTGGGCTGGGCACGTGGCATTCTAGCAAATTCAAAATGTTTTAATTTCAGACCAATCACTCATTTGAAGCAGAACAAAAAAAAAGAAAAAAAGAACCAAACACACACACACACACACACACACACACACACACACATAAAAAAAGCAACTAAATCCGAGTGTTGCAAACTCTTTTAGCAAATAGTTGTGAAATAGCATTGACTTTGCCAGTTCCCGTTTTCATTTTCCATAAATCTATTCTGGCGTAATTTTATTCCCTTGAAGTAGATGTAGCAAGTTCTTCATGATACTAAATAAAACAACAAGATAATCAGTTAAAAAGTCCACTATGTATTAAATAGCAGCAACAAGTAAACTCTGGCCCCAAGTTAAACTTAGAAAAATTACTTTTTTTGGGGAAAATTCAAAATGTTTTAGAGAAGCTATAAGATGATTTAAAAGTGTCCTCAAACCAATGTTAAAACATTTGTAGGCTAGGCACAGTGGCTCACACCTGTAATCCCAGCACTTTGGGAGGCTGAGTTGAGCAGATCACTTGAGGTCAGGAGTTCGAGACCAGCCTGGCCAACATGGCAAAACCCTGTTTCTACTAAAAATACAAAAATTAGCTGGGCATGGTGGTGGGCACCTGTAATCCCAGCTATTTGGGAGGATAAGGCAGGAGAATTGCTTGAACCCGGGAAGGAGAGGTTGCAGTGAGCCAAGATCATGCCTGGGCGACTGAATGAGACTCAGTCTCAAAACAAACAAACAACAAAAACAAAAAAAAACAACATTAGCGGTGAGTGACTAAACATAGGAACTACACGTTTTTCTTTTTGAGACCAACTCTTGCTCTATCACCCAGGCCAGAGTGCAGTGGCACCATCTCAGCTCACTGCAACCTCCGCCTCCTGGGCTTGCCTCAGCCTCCCGAGTAGCTGGAATTACAGGCATGCGCCACCACATTCAGCTAAGAAATGTTTCGCCACGTTGCCTAGGCTGTCTCAAACACCTGGACTCAGCTGATCCACCTGCCTTGACCTCCCAAAGTGCTGGGATTACAGGCATGAGCCACCATGCCCGGCCAGGAACTATAAATTGAATCAGCTCAGGAGGACCGTGAAGATTCTAGTGTCTTTGAATTTCTGTAGCACTTATGATGGGAGTGGGAAACAGCGTGTTGGGGCTGGTAGGTGCCTGTGGCTTCAGGAAGATCCTTGCTCAGTTGACCACTACCCAGAGGCATGACAGGTGGGTCACTCTGAATCTTTGCAGCCTCAGCTACTAGGGGATAGGATGTTACTGATGTCAAAGGGTTGCTGAGAAGTACCGAGGGTTGGGAGTCATCTTCACCCATTAGCACCTTAACATGGAGTTGCTACCATTTTTGTGAAGTTGAAAGACAGAAAAGATGAAGAAAAAAGAAGGGCGGGGCGCGGTGGCTCACCCCTGTAATCCCAGCACTTTGGGAGGCCGAGGCGGGCAGATCATGAGGTCAGGAGATCGAGACCATCCTGGCTAACACGGTGAAACCCCGTCTCCACTAAAAATACAAAAAATTAGCTGGGCATGGTGGCGGGCACCTGTAGTCCCAGCTACTCGGGAGGCTAAGGCAGGAGAATGGCATGAACCCGGAGGTGGAGCTTGCAGTGAGCCAGATTGCGCCACTGCACTCCAGCCTGGGCGACAGAGCGAGACTCTGTCTCAAAAAGAAAAAAAAGAAAAGAAAAGAAAAAAGAAACCAAAGCTTTGCTTTTGTGCAGGAGTGTCCAATTGTCCAATTGTTTGGCTTCCCTGGACCACATTGGAAGAAGTCTTGTCTTGGTCCACACAAAAAAATGCACTAACACTACTCATAGCTGATGAGCTAAAAACAACAACAACACAAAATCACAAAAATGTCTCATAATATTTTAAGAGTTTACAAATTTGTGTTGGGCTGCATGTGTGGCCCGTGTGCCATGGGTTGGACAAGCTTGCTTTTGTAAGTGAGGCTTGAAGTCGGAGAGCTTAAAAAAATATGAGGGAAGTCTGATCATAAGCAGGTTATTATGTAAGGAAAATACCCCGTTATCTGAGTGAGGCTTTTTGGATAAAAATCTGACACCAATATTCTTTCCGTGTGCTCCTAATAGCACCCTGAGTGAAACAAATGGAAGGCATTTACGTTTCACCAACTCCCCTCACCATCTTTTGATGGGGCAGTCAGGCAACATTAGGACCCACTCCAGGCAGCTCAGGCTGGGGTGCTCCAATTTGTAGCATCTTCCTGCCTGCTGCTTCCATATTGCAGGCCCACCTGGTCAACCCTGCCCACTCCTCTTTCAGTCCCTTTTTGAGTGGAAAGGCACCTGGTCATGACTGCTCTGAGGGGCAAAGCACTTGCAGTCCTTCTGTTGTGTTCCTGGTTGTCATGCAGTTTTGCAGTATTGGTGAAATGAGAAGCAAGGATCCAAATATCACCCTGAGGTCATTTGTGTTATTCTCATTGCTACTCAGGCAATGAGAGTAGGCTGGACAAACATACAACAGCAAGAAAAGAGAATGTGGCCTAAAACATTGTGTCTCTCTCATGCAGAGCTGTCAGCAGTCTTAGAGAACAAACTCTCAGAGCCGGCCATGGTCACAAAATAAAAAATCATGTCCTTTTGATCCTTCTTACAAGGCCGGATCCCGTTGCTATGCTTGCTCATGACATCCCAAGCATCACCTTCATCTCCCGTGTAATTCCTCAGTCTGTGTTGTTTGGTGGATCCCAGCCCTAGCCTGACTGTCACCCCCAGGCTATTAGCTCCATGAGGAAGATCCTGTGTGGCTCCTACGCACTGTGATCTCCAGTGGATAACACCGAATCCAGCACCAGTTGGTGCTCAGCATACATTCCTAGGATGAATGACTTGAAATGAATGTGATATTCTGGTTTACAGCTTTTTGTCCCAGGACGTTGGGTCCTCAATAACCTTTGAAAGCCTCCGTTAAGTTCTTCCTAACAGACAATAAAAGCTTGCATCACAAAAGGTTTAGGTTTTGGTTGAGTCCACTTGTGAAGATATAGCACACACGGGAGGACTGGAGGGTCCCTAAAAATCTAGTTCATCTTCTTTGCATTACAGATGAAGACAGGGACACTCAGAAAGGGGCAAGAATTTAAATAAGTGCACGAAGGTGACATAATCACCACTGGACTCTTAACAGCCTGTGTATTTAACAAGTGCTGCTGATAACCCAGGGGCACTGTGGTATAGTGGTTAAGAGAGTGGGTTTTAGGTACCAGACCACCAGGTTCAAATCCTACCTTGACTACTTATTAGTGTTAAAAGAAAAATTTTAGACAAATTAAATTTAACAGGGTTTAATTGAGCAAAGAACGATTTGCACTTAATCCATGCTTAACATTGGATTTATATCCTCTTAAATACCAACTTTGTTTCTGCAATTCAGGTACATAACATTGCTTATTAAATGGGTTATCATAGGTAATTTGCCTTGGACTGTGGAGCTCATTCAAATTGAATATCTTAATAATTTTGGTATGGCTGCTTTAACATGAAAATCTGGCAAAGTATTTCTTTGGTATTTAATTATTATCATGCTTGAGTTAGCAGTTTTATAAACCAGTCAATCTTTTCATTAGAGTTCTATGAATTCTTACTTAGTCCAAATGATCCTAAAGTAATCAGAAATCTGTATTTAAGAGTTTTTGTCAGGGTCCTTTCCATCCTTTCCAGGAGCCAACCTGCTTAAAGATATAATGCTTTAGAATTTTACTTGCTTGTAAAGAGCTTTCAGAAAATGCATAAACATTAAGCAATTAACTGCGGACAAGACTTAAAATGGTCACGGTTAAATTGACAAGAAAATTTGCTTATTTGTGTGGCTTACAATAATTTAACATATTAGGCACAATTATGACTGATAATATATCAGAATTTTGTTTTATTTGAGATGGAGTCTCGCTCTGTCACCCAGGCTGGAGTGCAGTGGTGCAATCTCAGCTCACTGCAACCTCCGCCTCCCAGGTTCAAGCAATTCTCCCGCCTCAGCCTCCCGAGTAGCTGGGACTACAGGCACGTGACGCCATGTCCAGCTAATTTTTTTGTATTTTTACTAGAGACAGGGTTTCACCGTGTTAACCAGAATGGTCTCTGTCTCCTGACCTCGTGACCCACCCGCCTCGGCCTTCCAAAGTGCCCGGATTACAGGTGTGAGCCACCGCACCCGGCCATCAAAAGGTTTTAAAAAGCAAAAAAATTTATTCTTTGATGGAGAGGAAAGTCAATTTTCCAAATAATCAAAAGACCTAATAAAGATAGCATGAAATACAATCTGTCTCTCCTTCTCTTCGCTTTTTTTTGCAGCTTACTTAAAGGGCTAACACTATTTCTTTTGCTGTCTCGTGTATTAACACTTCACAAACTCCTTGTTCAAAGGAGAAAATCAAATTTTACTTTTGTATTAGTGTATTGTCAATACTAAAATTAATTTTAAGAAAGTTTTATAAACACAGGGTGGGTACGGTGTCTCACACTTGTAATCCCTGCACTTTGGGAGGCTGAGGCAGGAGGATCACTTGAGGCCAGGAGTTTGAGACCAGCCTAGGTAACATAGCAAGACCTTTATGTCTACAATAATAATAATAATAATAAAATAAAATAAATTAGCCAGGAGTGGTGGCATACACCTGTAGTTCTAGCTACTCAGGAGGCTGCAACAGGAAAATCCCTCAAGCCCAGGAGCTGGAGGCAGCAGTGAGCTAAGGTTGCCCCACTGCATTCCAGCCTGGGTGACAGAGCAAGATCCCATCTCTTAAAAACAAAAACAAAAACAAAATATCCCTCATAAACAAATACATCTAATCTCAGCCAGCTTTTCAACACAAAAAATAAGATTTCCATACAATGGACACCTTATATTTTATAAAATAATCCATTTTAATCTCTTACATAATATCTTATAATCTTAAAAGGTTATAATCTCTTACATAATTCTTTTTATCTTTTTCCCCCAACTTGTTATATTCATTTAGTTTTATCTATAACATGTTTTCCTTCATTTTGAAAAAACTTTTACATAACCTCAAAAAGAAACAAAATTACTTTTTCTTTAACAACATACCCATCCTCTTGTCTTTTTAATAAGGTTCTTCACCAAAAAACACACATCTCACTTTATTTATTTATTTGAATTACAATGTGACTTTTAATGATTTGGAGGGAGCCCCACAGGAATAAAAAACACTGGGAAGGGATAACCACTTGACCCTGAGGAGTGGCCCAGAGGGAGAGAGGCTACCTGAGGGGCAGGAAGCACAAAAGAGATGCCCTGCAGACTCAGGGCAAAGGGAGTGCCATTGCTGCTGGGACCTGTGAGCACTACAGGAGGAAATGTGAGTCTGGTTGGACTGGCTTCAGGCACACTGGCGAAGGGCAACAGGGCTGGACACAGAGCCACAAATCTACTTGGATCCTCCTTCTTCTTCTTCTTTTTCTTTCTTTCTTTTTTTTTGATACAGAATCTCACTCTGTGGCCCAGGCTGGAGTGCAGTGGCGTGATCTCAGCTCACTGCAACCTCTGCCTCCGGGGTTCAAGTGATTCTCCTGCCTCAGCCTCCCGAGTAGCTGGGATTATAGGCGTGTGCCACCATACCTGGCTTTTTTTTGTTTTTGTATTTTTAGTGGAGTTAGGGTTTTGCCATCTTGGCCAGGCTGGTCTCGAACTCCTGACCTCAGGTAATCCACTTGCCTTGCCCTCCCAAAGTGCTGGGATTACAGGCGTGAGCCACCGTGCCCGGCGTGGGTCTTCCTTCTTCTCATTTGCCTTTTTCTGCTTCTGCTGAATGGTCTCCAAGTCCCTCTGCTTGCAGGAGGAAACAGAAAGTCCATCATCTTGGTGCTTTCCCTTAACCAAGTCACTCTGCCTTTTCATATTCTTCTGCGGGGCAAGTTCACCACAGTCATGGCTATGGCAGGGCAGCAGCTCTCACTTGCCTCTTGTGTCCTCTCCTTCTGTCCGTATCTCACTTAATACACTCTGTATACAGAATTGTTTCTTTTGTATCTCATAGTTTTAACTACAGTTAACTATTACAATTAAAATTAACCACAATTTCAATCCTTAGTAACCCTAATTTCCAGTGAAAAACCTAGGAAGTAATTTGAACTGTTTTATATCAGTATTTATAGATAAAAACCATTTCATAATTTTTTAGAAAGATATGTTCCCAGCGGAGCATGGTGGCTCACACTTGTAATCCCAGCACTTTGGGAAGCCAAGGCAGGAGGAATCACTTGAGCCCAGGAATTCGAGACCAGCTTGGGCAACACAGCAAGACTCTCATTTCAAAAAATAAAGATAAAATAAAATAAAAGAGATATGTTTCCTCAATTTTTTAATTTACTAACAGATCTAAATATATTTAGCTTTTCTATATGATATAAAATAAGATAAAGTATAGAAACTTAAGCTTATGTTTAACAACGAATGTCTTGGTATTTTATAATAACTTAGAAATGACTCAAACATTTTATTATTATCTATTACTTAATTTAACATAATGTGTCTTTAAGATTTTTAAATTACTGTAAAGAATGTTCAAACTATGACACAGGCACACTACTGAATGTCTTCTTCAGTCATACTGAATCTCAAATACCACATGGCACCGAGGACAGCTATGAAAGGCAGGGACCTTCTGTAACCTGAATTTACACAACAGGTGTAGACGTCAGAACACAGGACGGAGCTGTAAAGAGAATGCCTGGAGGATCTGACTCTTCCTAGTATAACTAAGAAGCAAAGCTGGGCCATATCGGATCTGGCTCTGCCTTGGAGCTCGTGCCCCAGGCATTGAGAACACAGGATGTGTCCCCAAGCCCACAACAGCCACTTGGCCATGTCCCAGTATCCAGAGGCTCAAAACCAAATACTTATGTAAGCTCATAGTAAGATGTGTGCAAGGCTTCAGAGAAGCCCAGCAGCCAGCCCTTATAACTTTAGCTTACAGATAAATCAAGCAAGTATCAAAAATATTACAGAAGCAGCAGTTTTGTTACCTTAGAACGTGTATTAGAGACAGAATAAACCTGTCTGATCAGTAGATCCAGGCAAAAATGTTTGAATTATATTTAATAGTGACAATTCTGGAGATATTCCTATTTTATTATACCAACAATTTTAAAACTAGTTTTATCTAGCCAGTATCATTTTAGAACACATAGAAATATCACATACACTTAACATATATAGATACATAGATATACAGACACACAGAAGCACGTCTTATTGCTTTCATGAAGGTTTTTCATTGGCCAGTTTACAAATAATTTTTCTTTCCTCTATTCAGACTATCCATTTTCCAATTACCTATTTCATTGTCCTAAGTAATTGTTAGTTATGGAACCCTACATTTACACTTCTAAAGGGATGCCTCTTAGGTGAAACAAAGGAGAGAAAATGTGTATCTCAAAAGCACAGAGATTTCAGGCCTAATCATCTACCATCATTTGCTCAAATCAACAAAGGAGGATGTAGGTAAGGGCCTAGTTAAGACAAGATGGCCAGGAAAATCACCTTAAAGGTAAGACATGTTATGTAAATCTAAACTACCTTTCAGACTCAGTCCTCCCTCTCTTCCCAGTGCACAGAGTAGTCAATCTTAAAATAGAAGATTTCCTTTATAGACATATTTTTTAAAAATATAAAATGGTTTTAAAATAGCTAGCTAAATGCCAGAAAGATGTATTTTGGAGACCAACTTAGTTCAATAGGTGGACTTTTAAACTTAGTGTCTGTTTCTTAGCTAAAATTACAGACTGCAGGGTGAAACCCATTGACAAATAGGGCAGGGAAAGCATTCCCTGTGCCTGAACTCAGCATGGATAGCTCTGAAAAAGAATCAAGCCCACTTTACCCGAGGGCCCGCCTTTTATAAATACTACAACCAACTTACTTTTCACCTTCAGGGCAGAATAGAAACTAAGCCAAAAAGTGAGCAGCTTCAATTTTTCTTATCAATTAGTTGCTTAAGCTTTCTATCTGCCTCTCAAAAAGCCTTTTTAAAAAGATAATAAAAATGTCAGAATCTTTTTAGAAGCTTCTGCCCATCACTAGACATTCCTGGATGAGCCTAATGGAGCCCTCACTTTTAAATGCCTTTCTTAAAGTGCAGCGTTGTTCATTTGGAATGTTCCACTGTAATTTTAAATTATCTTTAGTAAGATTTCATCAACTTTGTAAGTGTTTTCTGATTCTATAGCTGGAAGACGGAGAGCTCAGTTCTTCAGAAATTAAGGGTCCTATTGTTGCAGTACTTTTCCTTAGCTCAGCTAAAGACGGGGTTCTTGTTTCATGGCCATGAAAAATTAGGCTTGCAGACAATTTGAAGGGTGAGTAAGGCAGGGTTTTATTGCGTGAAAAGGGAAAGAATGGGAAACGGGCCCTTGGCAAAGCCAGAGTCCCTGCTGGTGCGCTTCCAGCTTCCCAGTTTGAATCCCAAGTTCCACACAGGAGGAGGAGGGACCAGGCTCCTCCCCACTGCAAACCGTGTGAACTTCTGTGGCTCAACTTAGTGTGCACTCCTCCCAGTGCGCAGGCCGGCTGGGGTCTCTCTGAGGACCCCTTCTCACCTGGCTGTCTCACTATTTTTACATTGAATCTTGGCTTTAGCTTTCAGATCCCTTTGATCAACTTAGCCAATAATTCATTCCTATCTAAGCACAGAAGAAAAAGGATTGGTTACAGCTGGATGTCTGTTTAAACAGTTGGCTGCCTTGGATTGGCTGAAACTCTGTAATTGGTACAAGAATAGGTTACTTTGTGTGTGACTTTGAAAAACTTACTTAAAACTCAGTGGGGCCGGGTGCGGCGGCTTACCTGGGAGGCGGAGCTTGCAGTGAGCCAAGATGGTGCCACTGCACTCCAGCCTGGGTGACACAGCGAGACTCTGTCAAAACAAAAAACAAAAAACAACAACAACAAAAAACTCAGTATGCCTCACTTCCCATATCAGCAAAATGGGAATATTAATAGTTTCGGCCTTGAGGGGTGACTGTGAAGATAAAATGAGTCAATGCCTTCCTTGCCTTCCCAAACTACCAGGCCAAAGCCATATTAATATATATCTTTTTTTTTTTTTATTATACTTTAAGTTCTAGGGTACATGTGCATAACGTGCAGGTTTGTTACATATGTATACTTGTGCCAT
>NW_012115999.1:3543903-3575029 GCF_000951035.1 Colobus angolensis palliatus
TTAAGACGGAGTCTCTCCCTGTCTCCAGGCTGGAGTGTAGTGGCGCGATCTTGGCTCACCACAACCTCCAACCCCCTGGTTCAAGTGATTCTCCTGCCTCAGCCTCCTGAGTTGCTGGGATTATAGGCATGCACCACGAAGCCCAGATAATTTTTGTATTTTTAGTAGAGATGGGGCTTCACCATGTTGGCCAGGCTGGTCTCGATCTCCTGACCTAGTGATCTGCCCGCCTCGTCCTCCCAAAATGCTGGGATTACAGGCGTGAGCCATAGCAACCGGCTTGTATATATTTTAAAATTCATTTATTCATTGATGGACGCTTAGGTTTACACATTCAGTTACGTACAGTTAGGGATGTACGGAGCCAAAATCTCGGCAAATTTCTGAATGCTAGAGTTCCCAAGGCATTTTCTGCAGGATTGTCATTTACCACTAGTTTTCGTGTGACCCAGTCAGACACCTAGGCCTGTAACTGGATCCAATCTAGTTAATTACTGGATCCAATCTCATCCTAGAACTAGGCCAGTTTCTGTTGGGAATACTAAACTCGGTTTGGATAAAAAATTTACTCAAACAAACTCAAATAGGTCAAAACACAAATCTATGGTGCCTCAAAATCCAAGAGAGAACTTACCCACCATTCCCAGCTGCTATGAGAGAGCAATGGACACAGTGGGCCCAGTGAGAACCTTGCTTGGTCACTCAATGCTTTTAGGGCTCGCTGGAAGTTCTACCTCAAACCCACTTCTGATGCCATCTGTTGAAAGAAAAACTTTAGACAAATTAAATTGAGCATAGTTTAATTGAGCAAAGAAGAATTCATGAATTGGGAAGTTCCCAGAACCAGAATAAGTTCAGAGTAACTCTGCCCCATGGTTGGATAACATTTATGGACAGAAAAAGGAAAGTGATGCACAGAAAATGGAAGAAATGTACAGAAACAGCTGGATGGGTTACAGCTGGATGTCTGTCTTATCTGAACACAGTTTAAACAGTTGGCTGCCTTGGATTGGCTGAAACTCTGTAATTAATTAATTGGTACAAGAATAGGTTACAGTCTGTTTACACATCCAGGTTTTTCTTTTTCTTTTTCTTTCTTTTTTTTTTTTTTTTGAGACAGAGTCTTGCTCTATCGCCTAGGCTAGCATACAGTGGTGTGATCTTGGCTCACTGCAACCTCCGACTCCCTGGTTCAAGCAATTCTCCTGTCTCAGCCTCCTGAGTATCTGGAATTACAGGCGCCTGCCACCACATCCAGCGAATTTTTGTATTTTTAGTAGAGACGGGGTTTCACCACATCCAGCGAATTTTTGTATTTTTAGTAGAGACAGGGTTTCACCATGTTGGTCAGGCTGGTCTCGAACTCCTGACCTCAAGTGATCCGCATGCCTCGGCCTCTCAAAGTGCTGGGATTACAGGCGTGAGCCACTGTGCCCAGCTCACATCCAGTTCTGTACAGTTCAGGATATATAGAGAAACCTTTCCGTTGAGCTTAAAATATGTAAGGAGGCAGCTTTAGTCAAAACATAATTTAACATTAGTTACCTGATATTGGACAAGTCATCAAACCTGTCTGTGCTTTGACATTTTTATCTGTAAAATGGGGATAATATTAGCTCCCACCTCCTAATGCTCCTTGGAGGATTAAATGAGTTGATATCTCTAAACACTTACAACAGTACCTGCATTAATAAGCACTATACAAATGCTAATTCAGATCATCATTGTATTCTATAAGAATCTAAATAACTTAATAATCCCATTCAATAATTCAATATTTCTGGGTCCCATTCTGTATCAGGAGCAGCACATGGATGGGAGGCTCCAGATAAGCAAGTCCTGACTTTGGACCCCAGGGTGCTTACAAAATGTTTTTAATGGAAAAAAACATGAAGGAATAATTTACCTGATCCAATCTTGGGCTTAGAAGAAAACAAACCTCTATGAAAAAGACCTGGGCCAGACACAGCAGCTGTATCTATCTTCGTTATATGGGTAGAAAGTTGAAGGCCTCGAGTGAGAAATACCTGCTGCTACTTGTGGGAGATTGTAATTTCCAAGAATGACAGCAATAATACCTCCCATTCCACATGTTTTTCTGGAACCTTGGCACTTCCCCATCGTGAAGTAGAGTCTAATTCTCTCCTCTTAAACCTGGGCAGGGCTCCCCGCTTGCTTGGAAGAAACAGAATGCTGTGAGAGTGACGCTGAGTGACTTCTGAGGCTAGGTCATCAAGATCAGGAATAGGGATTGGAGGGGGCTTCTGCCTTTGTGGCTGCAGCATTTGCCTTTGGAGCTCAGAGCTGACACTGAAGAAGCCTGAGGCTGTCGTGCTATGGGGAAGCCCAGGCCACATAGAAAGGCCATGTGCAGGTTCTCTGGATGACAACCTCAGTTGTGGAATGAGGTCCCTACTGGCAGCCAGATATGTGAGTGAATATACTTCCAGATGCCTCCAGCCCTTATCTGCTTTGTCTTCCCTAGTCTTTGAGTTTTCCCAGATGAGGCTTCAGACATTGAGGAATAGGGTAAAACTTAAAACTTGTTCGCTTTGCAAATCTCCAACCCACAGAATCAGTGAGCATATAAAAATGGTTACTCTAAGTCACTAAGTGCTGGAGTGATTTGCTATGCAGCAGTGAAACTGGAACACTGCAATAGGCACTTCTTTCTCTAGAGATCTTAGAGAAAGAAAACGTATTCACAGCACAGTTAGATTTATTTCTTAATGAATCTAGAAAATCTCCAGTGATTAAACATGTTGCAGCTGGAAGTTTCTAGAGCTGCCATCCTTGCCAACATCAGACTGTGATGGTGCCCTTAGAGAGTCATCACCAGCATCACCAGCAGAGAGGGCAAGGGGGGTGATGCAGACTCATCACCTGCCCAAGACTGTTTCACAGCTCTTCTGTGGAGCCAGTGCAGATTACAACAGCGCATGCAGATGAAAGTACCAGGTTAATAATGGTAAATGTTAAATCCACCTGGAGGAATGCAATTCCCCTTAAAAGAAGAGAGGAGCTCTTCATTTGGTTTGTGAGATGGTTCTCACATTTTCCAGCTTCTGTGATTCATCTTACTGTCTGATGTTTTCTTAGAACTCTATATTTCATGTCTATTATTTAGTTCTATTCTCACAATCAAAGTGGGTAGTAGTTTGTCAACCTCATTTTAGAGATGTAGAAACTAAGATTCAAAGACTAACTCAGGCCGGGTGCAGTTGCTCATGCCTGTAATCCTAGCACTTTGGAAGGCCGAGGCAGGTGGATCACCTGAGGTCAGGAGTTCAAGACCAGCCTGGCCAACATGGTGAAATCCCATCTCTACTGAAAATACAAAATTAGCTGGGTGTGGTGGAGCATGCATGTAATCTCAGCTACTGGAGGCTGAGGCAGGAGAATCACTTGAACCCAGGAGGCAGAGGTTACAGTGAGCTGAGATCGTGCCACTGCATTCCAGCTTGGACAGCAAAGTGTGACTCCATCTCAAAAACAACAACAGCAACAAGAAACTAACCCAGAGCACATTTATCTAATCAATGGTAAAGCTCAGACATAACCCCATATTTTCTGATTCTGAATTCAGGTCTCTCTTATCATTGTACTCTGGAAAGAATTCCTGTCCCGGAGCAAAAAAAAAAAAAAAAAAAAAAAAGATTTTTGTTTGTTCTAAAGTCGTCAGAAGAGTGCTCATTAAAGGTGTGGCGTTTCTTACTTTTTAGTTCTGTCCAAAGTAATATAATTCTGCACTTCATCTGTGCAAAGAATTTAGTTTTCTCTTCTGAGTGCCGGCTTCGTGTACTTCTTCCCAGGAGTGAGATGAAACAAATGTCATAATGGCTCATACACTCCTGCCCTTCCCCAACCCTCTGAAAATGATTTGAAGTATTTGCCAACACCCATGGTGTAAATGCTCCTATCATGATTGTCTTCAAGCAACTAAGTTGATGTCATTCACCATTAAATTGAGAAGAGATAGGCACATTGAGCTTTTGAGAGCCAGCATTAGCCCCCTCTAGCAATGGATGAAGCCAGTGCAATTATAGGCAGTTTGTAACTGTTTCTTCCAAAGCAATTAAATGTCTTCCACTCAAAATTTTCAAATTATTGAAGACAGTGAAAAAAGACAGTGCTGCTATTCACATGTGAGGACAGGACTATTTTTGCTTCTATAAAAGGTCACACTCTGAAGCAGCCATCAACTCTAGAAAGCTCCTTGTATCTGTCACCAGTAACACAACCCCAATGATACAAGTACTGAACACATACCTTAGTGTGGTGTGACCATCTTGCTTACATTGGTGTGGGGATGGAGGGCAGTATTGTAGGGCTGAGTTGAAGCAACCGACAAGTCTGGAAAAGAATCCCACAAACTTCAGTCGTGCTCCCCAAGTCAGTTTTGATAGGCCTGAAGCTTATTTGGTTGCCTTGGCTCCCACCTAAGGAAAACATTGAAGGGGAAGAGGGTCCCCAGTGTTTGCTGGGACTGCTCCTCCAAGGCGTGACTCATTTAACCGGGAGGGAATGCACGGACCTCCTTCTTTCCCCACTGGTCTCCCCAGTGTCTCCCTCTCCATTTTCTTCTTTTTCTCTTCCCTGTCCTTTTTGTCCCTAGATGTCTAGTAGCATGTCCTTCTTCTCCTACAAAAGAGCAGATGGAGAGAAGTGGGTGGAGACCTCAAGAAGGAGATTTGGTTCAGATGGAGCTAAAGATCTGAGAGGTGTTGGTGCCTGGAGGCAGCTGATTCCAAGGGAGTGGACAGTGAGTTTCCCAGCATGAGGATGGACAGCTGGTGGGATTTGACTACACTCTTCAGGAGTCAGAAGCTTGCATGAAGGAGGTAGAGGTGCTTAGAATATATGTGAAGGTTTATGATCTGGCTCCTGCCCTCCTCCCTCCCAATATCTACTCATTTCCAAACTGAACTTGCAATTCTTTCAAACCCTAGCCCAGTCACACTTTGCCACTGCTATTCTCTTGCAGTAAATTTCCTACTCTGACCCTGCCCTACCTTTGTAATTCCTGCTCACCATTTGACACCCAGCTTAGGTGTCACCCCCTGAGAAATCCTTTTCTGGCTTCAGCCTCACCTTGACACACACACACACACACACACACACACACACACAGACACACACACCACACCATACACACCACAATATGAGCTAGAAGTGCAGCCTTAAATTCTGGCCCACAGTTGCCATGGTCTGAATGACCCCAGTCAAGACCTTCCACCCTCTCAAGTCACATTTCCTCATCTGTAAAACCAGGGGTTGGGTAAGCACTTCAGTTATTCTGAAGTTCTGAGGAAGTGCACACCATGAATATGTGCCCACACTGGTACAGCAAACAGCACAGCCTCTTCATTCTATTCTAAGTAGAAAAAAAAGCACCTGAGGCCAAAGCAATTTATTTGCAGGTACTCACAATGCAGCTTTGCCCACAGTGGCTCTAATTCCATGCTGACATTTTCGAGGAGCCTGGCTTAGTAGAGAAAAATGACTCTATTGCCTAAACAAGACAGACTTTGGTAGGAGTTGAGATGGATAGTGGGGGAACTTTTATTTACATGTCACATTTCTCTAATTCTAAGGAATTTAAGCATCCTCTTTGCTTTCCATTTCCATTTCCTACTCATCTCATTAATAAAGATTAATGAGAAGACTAGAATTGGTTGAGAAAAACAAATCAAAATAACAATTTTCAGTCCTTTTGCCTAAAAACATGGCATGCTCAATTTGAGCAACTCATAAAATTCCATCCAGTTAAAACTGTGGCTATTAGGCAATTAATACTTAGTTTTGGTTCTGCTTACTCTCTGGAAAGTCTGTTTTCCAAAAGCACAAATGTGACAGGAAATTTCTTCACTCCGTTTATCCCTAGTAGTTTAAATATTATTTCATAATTGCAAATGGGCTTTTCCCCACTTCTTGCATAGGCAGGCTATGGCTGGTCTTCTTTTTGGTGGTATGGGCATGGTAATATGTTTTTTTCCAGAGTGACAGAGAGAAGCAATTGAGCTCATGGATGAGAAAACTCTCTCTCCAAACTCCAAGAAAAATGCAAGGAGGCAGCATTGCCAGGCAGTGGTCCCGGACAGGCTTTAAGTTCTAGGAGGTCAAGTGTCTTTTGGTAAGGATTAGCCTGGGCTCTCTGGAGAGAATGGGGTGATACTCAAGGAAGGCCTGTCAGATGGAACTAGGGGAATACAGACCCCGTTAGCACAGTTTAAGAGGAGTCTCAAATTGAAATGTTTGCACAAGACAAAGGTTTCTCCATGTTCTTTATTTCTCCTTTTCTTTCACAACTTTTTCTAAAGGAGTGATATTTCTTGCCAGTCTAGTTCCTCAACCTCAAAATTCGAGGAATTTGCAAATAGTTATCTCACGTGGCCCTGCCTCAAAGTTTCCTCGTGAACACTTCCATCCCACGTCTAAAAGTATGTCTATAAGGAGTAGATCTTTGAGTCCTTTGGTGCACTGGAAAATTTTAAATGCCAAAGCAGTATTATTTATACTTACTCTTGAGTGCAAATGTTCCTCTGAGAATAACACTTAAGGATTCTTTGTATATGAGGAATGGCTTCATTAGACATTTAAGACTTAAGGGACCAGGGCATCGTGTTTTCAATAGAGGCTTCTAGATTTATGTATTTGCTTCTCAGCCTGACAAAGTTCTGGCTAACTGATCTGTTGAGGAGGAATAAATTCATGCACATTTACAGCTCCTTCCAGTCACACTGAAGACTGAGCTACACTGGTCCTGTCCTTATCATTTATGCTGCCAAGTAAAATGCAGTCCTTCATGTTTTACTCACATGTACCAGAAAACCAGCACCAGAGAAAGACTAACCAGGTTAACTCTCCATTTAGAAGAACGTGTCTCCTAGACTCATGCAAAAGGATGGATCTCATTATTCAAAGTATCAAATAGGCAGAAGATTTGAAATGCCAATAATTTTTTTGTGTATGCCAATAAATGCTTTCTTCTGAAGAGTATCAGGAATTCACTTTAATGAGACCAAGTGTTTCTTGATCCATTACTTTGTATTAGGCATAAGGATGAGAGAATACAGAGCTGATTAAAGCCCAGCACCACCGGTAAAAATATACATCTCACATCTGAGTAGTGTCTCACAGGTCATTCTGTATTTGCCCATCATCTTTAAATTCCCTCAATACTCTTTCTTAGAAACTAAAGATCAAAGAGGAGACTTGACTTACAGAGGATGCACAAAGAGTCTACCTGTGAGTCCATGTCAACTCCCCCAGGTTCCTGCTTCTCAGGTTTTCCCTAGGGCCATGGGTTGTGTTTCTAGGAAGCAAGAATCTAGAATCTGGACTACTTGGGGATGACAAATGTTGAATTGAAATGAAGGAGGAAAACGTCCCTAAGATCTCAACACAGGGCAGTGCAAAAAGAGAGCATGGCCAGACGGTGATCTGGGGAGGGGATAATTGCAGCAAGCACAGAACCTCTGACATGGCTCTGGGCAGGCCCACCTTTGATAGATTGGCCAGAGGGTAGCCTTACGGCAGACCCAGACTTCAGTTATATATCAGGTGTTTTTAGAACATCCAAATGTCTTCCCAGAAACCAAGAGCTTTAGACTTTTCCCAGACTCTTCTGAGATACTGGAGGTTCCAGGGGTTACAGCAACTGAAGTTTCTGGTCAAGGAATATAGTCCCAGCTACCTGGAAAGAAGGCCAAAGATTTCCTGTAACTTTTTCTCCCTGAGCAGCCTTCACAGACACTGTGGTCAAAATCTGACTGCTCAGCACTTTAGAATCCATTACCAGAAGCTTCAGCGGACATGTCAGAATTCACCCTTAAGATCAAGAAGAGTAACAATAAAAAATGAAAGAGAAATTGGTTTCTCAGTAGAACTGAATAATTCTTCTTCCATTTGCACAAAAGTAAACACCTGGGTGAACTCCTGCTGCTACCTTACACTGCAGTGTCCAGAGCACTTACTTATATATTATTGCATGCCATTTCATGTTGACATTAGTAATTGTTGTTTTCTCTGAGTGACAAGGAAATTGAGACTCAGAGAAGTTAATATTTGAGTTTCTGTATCCAAAGCTGCTGCTTGTTCTATCACATTAATGGTGGTTCCATGATACTTGATGAAACTCAAGAGACCCCACGAAGATAATTTTGGGATGCTTTAGTAGAGAAAGAGAGGGCCAAGAGGCCTGCACCCTAACCTTGATTCAACCAAAGCAGTTACAGTTTTAATTTATTTTATACAGTGGATTTCATGTATTATTTCATTTGAGTCAAGAGTTCTGGACATTTAAAACTTGTTGCAATTCATGATTCCTGAACTTTTAACTAACACTTTCGAGTGAATAGGCCCAAACACCTTAGATCTATATCCACCTATATCCAACTCTGGAGTTGTTTGAACTTTGGATCATCCTGGGTGAAGGCCCTTATAGTAACTTGGGCCTCTTTGTCCTTCATGGCAAACCCAACTGGGGCAATGAGAATGTTTTTATTCTTATTGTGCCACTGACTCCCTGTGTGACTTTGAGCAAGTTTCTTCTTCTCTCTGACTTCAGTTTTTCAATCTATAAAATGAGGACACTGGCCAGGTGCAGTGGCTCATGCCTGTAATCCCAACACTTTGGAAGGCTGAGGTGGGAGGATCACGAGGTCAAGAGATCAAGACCATCCTGGCCAATATGGTGAAACCCCATCTCTACTAAAAATACAAAAATTAGCTGGGTGTGGTGGGGCGCACCTGTAGTCCCAGATACGCAGGAGGCCGTGGCAGGAGAATTGCTTGAACCCAGGAGGCAGAGGTTGCAGTGAGCCAAGATCGTACCACTGCACTCCAGTCTGGCGACAGAGCAAGACTCTGGCTAAATAAATAAATAAATAAAAGAATGAGAACACTGAACGGGATCAGCTTCCAGGCTGGCATTCTGCGAATGTTGAGGGAGGGGTGGAGATTGTTGCAGTCTTCCAAAATAAAGTACTCATGTGTACTGGCTGGAGGCCTGGCAATAAGGTTACCAGATTCAGCAAGTGAAAATGCAGCACTCTCATTTAAATTTGAATTTTAGATACAAAACAAAGTCTTTTTTTTTTTTTTTTAGTATAAGTATATCCCATGCAATATTTGGGACATACTTACACTTAAGAATATTTGTTGTACATCTGAAATTCAAATTTTGTCTGAGTGTTCTATATTTTAATTGCAATTCTGCTTTAGAAGTATGTTTCCTTTAGCAAAGAGTTGATATAAATAAGCAAACAAATGAACAAATGAAAAACTCTTTATTAATTATGGTCTTGTTGCCTTGGTAAAATCTTCCTCTTTCAATTTGTAACATCATAGCACCCAAAAATATTAAATGTAGAAGGTGATAACAGTAACATTTCCAGAGTTTCCTTTAATTTTATTGACTTATTTTTTAACAAATTTTTTCTTATTTTGACAAATTTTTTACAAATTTTTACAAAGTTTTTACTTGTTTTAATTTACTTATTAATTAACGTACTTATTTGTGTTTAAGAAACACAATTCTGTGCCTGCATATAACACTTTGTGCTTGCATTGGGGTTATCTCTTTTTTCATATCTGATGATTTAACAAACGCTCTTGACTTGAACAAGCCTCTCTTCTCCCTGCCCTAGACATGTTCTTTCAGCCTAGACTCACACTGCCATCACAAGGAATTTTATTGGCTGTCTGCATTTCCTTCAAATTCTGTTACTTTGTGTTTTAATATGCACACACACATGCTCACACATACATGCTCCTCCTCCAATCCAAACCCTTGCCCTTTTTGCTTCTCAACCAGTGATTGCATGTGGCTGGTGGTTTGGTGATTGTGAAATCATCTTGAAATATCAGTGAAGAAAGTGTTCCTCCTGCATTTGTGGCTAAACTCCCCTCAGGAACTTCAGGTTTCTTTCTGCCTCCTTGGGCAGAAGGAAGCACTCACTTGGGGTGGCCCTGGGGCAGGGAAGCAAAGAAGCTGTCAAAAGCAAGCCTTGTGGTAATGTGCTCCTGGCATTTTTTCAGATGTCTTTTGCAAACATTATTTGGTCCTAATGGAAATAGCATGCATCCTGGGTAGAATCACTGGTGAATCTGGGCACTGCTGAACTTGTAGATCAGAAGGAGTAGAGGGACTGGACCCTAAGCCTAGGCAGAGAGCCTCTCCAGAGCAAGAACTGAGTAGCAAACGTGGCCCTGACATTGGCTCAATCCTTTGAGGGAGGAGGAGAGCTTTTCAAGGAAGGAGGTCAGTGCAGGGGGAAAGTTTGTGCTAGGAGCCACCAGATATGCAAATGTACAGTGAACTGGACCCAGAGTGGGTGTCAGCATTACTTCAGCGATGGCCCCTCCATAAAAGAAGTGGCATAGGCATTGTACGCAGGCCTTACCTCTTGATTTGGCTGAACATCCAGCTAAAGCCCCTCCACCCAAAGCCCCTACTAAAAATACAAAGGCTACCCAGCCCCTATATGTGCTGCACATCCTGCACTGAGGATTATATAAAGAGGAGGTGTGTGGAGGGAGGGCCATGCCTGAGGGACTGGAGATTTGCACTTTCTTCCCGTGTCTACCCGAAACTTACTACAAGACTTCCGGTGTAGAGATCCATCTGGTCATAGGGCTTGGTTGAGCGAATTTCTAAGAGATGTTCCAGACTTGCCTTTCTGTGATTCTTTTTAAAATTATTATTATTGTCACCATTATTGTGCAACAATTCATTCATCCAAACATAGGTCTAGAAATAGGAAATTCTGCAGCTTAGGAAGAACAGCAACAGAACATATAGGACATACTTTTTTCCATGTATATTCACCCAGAGAGACTTTAAGAAATTAAGGTATCAAAACATAAAGGTATAGCCAACTTTCATTATATTCTATTCATATCTAATAAACACATATCTACTATGTACCATGCTCTGCTTATGGGACAGAAATAAAGCAGGCGGCAGCCCTGTCCTGGGAAGCTCACAGTCCCAAGGAGCCCTGGCAATCCCAAGAACTGGGGCATTTGTGATAGAGAGGAAGGGCAGAGCCCTGCAGGGACCTGAGGAAGAAGTGGCGCATTTACCTCTGCTTATTTCTCTTGTGGAAGTGATATGTGGGGGTGGAGGTGGCTTGAACTATTGGGGCAGCAAATAGAGGAAGTATATGCTCTCAAAAATAGAGGGGCAAGGAGGAAATAAAAGTTCTTCTAATCTAACAGAAACACAGAGGGGCCTGACAAGGCCAAGGAATGAGTAGTTTTCCCTGGTGCTTTTGGACCTGAGCTGTCTCTAACATAGAACAGGGTTCAGGAAAGGGAACCTGCCACAGCCACATTGTGACACTTGCTTGGTGTCAAAAGGCAGACCAGTGGGTGCTCCGCAATCCCTTAGTAAGGGATATATAGAGGGGCTTCTCATGGGAGGATAAGAAGTTTGCTCCCAGAGGTTTTGTGTTCCTCTTTAGGCCACCTGGTGTAGCCACTATCACAGATGGGGACAGGCTGGGCCCAGAGATGCCTTCTGTTCCGTTCCTGGACTCAGTGCTGAGGATGTGAGCCTCCCATCCCAAAGAGGGCCTCTGCATATCTCGGCTGCAGCAGTCCACGCAGAAAGGGAAGACTGACCAGGGAACCAGCGGCTATCCTGCTGTCATGACACAGGGCCCTCAAAGTCTCCCTGCCATGGAATGTGGGCATGGCATCTGTAATTGTCCTTTGTTTTACTTCCCTGGGACCCCCAAGTTAGGTCCTTTGGCCCTTTACACACAAGCTCAAACACTCTTCCACCTCAGAATTCACAGAACAATCCATCCACTCATCGTCTCCAGCCATTGCATGTTGTACACAGTTCCTGGCCCATAGTCAGCAGTCAATAAATATTTAATGGGGCTGACTAAATACTCAAATGAATTTAATAAACAAATGAAGAACACATAGAAAGTGATCATAATGAAGTGTAACAGAGGGCTCTTTGGGATGGCATGTGAGCTGGGGTCTTAGATGCTCAGGGTCTCAGCAGCTCTCCCTTCTGCAGGCACGAAAGTCAGAGAGACATTCCAGCAGGAAAGAGAACATGTACAAAGCCATGGATGTGCTAAGTCATGAGATCTATTTAGGGAATGTCAAGCTAGTGCCCAGGTTTTAGGGAAATATGAACCTAGAGAGACTGGCTGAGGATATGTCATGAAAGCATGCAATGGAGTTCAGATTTCACCTCATCAGAAAAAAGAAACTATATAGATAGTGTAAGAACTTTATTTCCATTGGAGCTCAAGAATCTTCTTCTAGACGAGGTGCAGTGGCTCCCACCCGGAATCCCAGCACTCTGTGAGCCTGATAAGGGCAGATCACCTGAGGTCACGGGTTTGAGATGAGCCTGGCCAACATGGTGAAACCCCGTCTATACTAAAAATGCAAAAAGATTAGCCGAGCATGGCGGTGTGGGCCTGTAGTTCCAGCTACTAGGGAGGCTGAAGCAGGAGTATTGCTTGAACCAGGGAGGCAGATGTTGCAGTGAGTCGAGATTGCACCACTGCACTCCAGCCTGGGCCACAGAGTGAGACTTTGTCTCAAAAAAGAAAAAAAAAAATCCTTCTAGAAGCCTTTTCAAGTTTGTCTAAAACATTCTTGAGTTGACTTTAATATTTCTTTGTCACCCTTAAACAATGCTGTGTTTCTGCAGAACACTCTAGACTTTCCAAATGTGGGTATGCCCCACTTTTGTTTCTGCCTCTGCTGATGCTGGCCCACACTGATGCCTCTCTGCCACCTTTTCCCCCACACTGTAGCCTCCAAAGTCCAAAAAGCAGGGATAGAATCGGTCATGGAAATTACAAGTCTTGGGGAATTCCATGCTCATTTTATTTCAATGTTTCTAAGGCCAGAGCAACAAGGGGCTAATAGAGCATCATAGAACTCAGTAGCTCTCAACCCCCAAGTCAGAGAGCTCCTCAAAAAATCCTCATTGAGATTATTTCTTAAGTCAATCCTCATATCTCCTCTTCAAGGCAATTCCAGGAAAGAATATCAGTGGCTGGGTCCAAGCCTCCAGAATTGACAGAGAATACATGTTCATGGTTTAAGCCATCCAGTTGTGGCACCCTGTCACAGCAGCCCTGACAAACTAGTACCCACACATATTCCAAAACGGACTGAGAGCCTTTAAAGCTATCTTATCTTCCTGTCCCAGGAGCAATGCTCTTGCCTGTATTCGAGGTGGACTGCATTCCTGGGCAGCAAGGTCCAGTGAGTTCTTAAGAGCATTCTGAAGTATCTGCAATCACATCGCTGCATCCCACTGGTGCTCAATAGTGCTTTAGTTTAACCAGATTTTAAGTCGTGGCTAAAGCTTCATTAGAAAAATGATGATGGGAATTCAGAATATGGGAAATATTAATCATATTCTTCTTTTGTAAAACTTTCCATTTTCTATGGCCCTTGCCATTTCTCTGCCATTTGTACACATACATACGTACTTGCAACCTTAGTCCACATTCGTCTTTATGAAGTCTCCTCTTTACCCTGCATGGTATTGTTATATCATCTTATAATGTCTGCCTAATATTCCATCCGGTCGTTATACCACAATTATTTCCCCATTACACTCTGGCTGGTCCTTAACTTGAACTTTTTTTACTCATTTAGATAATGTTACAAAGAACATTTTGCATGTATAAACATTTTATTCTTTTGTATAATTTCTTTTGGATACATTTCTAGGATCCATTTACTGGCTCAAAGAGTACACAGAGTGTCAAGGATTTTGTTACATATAGTTCACTTTTATTTATTTATTTTTTAAGAATCTAGTTGTTTTAAAAAATTTCTTTCCTTCTTTCTTTCTTTCCCTCCCTCCCTTCCTTCCTTCCTTCCTTTCTTCCTTTCTCTCTCTCTCTTTCCTTCTCTCCTCTCTTTCCTTCTCTCCTTCTCTCTTTCTTTCTCCTTTTTTTTTTGAGACAGGATCTCGCTCTGTTGCCCAGGCTGGGGTGCAGAGGCCTGATCATGGCTCACTGCAGATTCGACCTCCTGGGCTCAAGTGATCTTCCCATTTCAATAGTTGGCTCATTTTAATAGTTTATTAAATGGCCTCCTGAGTAGCTGGGTCTACAAGAGCGTGCCACCACGCCCTACTAATTTTTGTATTTTTTCTAGAGAGAGACGAGCTTTCACCATGTTGCTCAGACTGGTGCTTTTATTTTTATCCTTTAAAAAGAAATTATATTATGTTTATTTAAGGTATACAACATGTTATGCAATACACATAGCAAAAAGGTTACTATAGTGAAGCAAATTAACATACCCATTATCTCCCATAGTTACCTATTGTTTTTGTTTTGTTTTTATGATAAGTGCAGCTAAAATCTACTCACTTAGCATGGATTTCACAGAAGTACAATTTTATTGCCTATTGTCCTCGTGTTGTACATTAACTCTTTAGATTTGTTTATTCTACGTATTTTATTAAACCATTTTTTCAAAAGAAACCCCCCCTAAAAAAAATACAGGGGTACCAGAAAGTATGTATCAAATAGTGCTTCCTTATACTTCATATTTTTATTTCCTGGATTAAAATGTATGTATTTATTCTGTAGGACTGTCCTTGTGTTAATTGATATTTACCAACTACTCTATTGGGTCCTAATTACACTGGCTGTTTATACATCACAGATACTAAGTCAAACTATCTGTGCCATGTTTTTGAAAATAGTTTTTCTTTTTGCTTCAGTGGCACTTATTTTCTTAAAGAGAGTTACATTTTATTCACAGGCAATTGTTAGAGGGTTGAATTTTTCATTCTTTTGAAACTTACACTATTTGTTTGCTATTTACCAAATAAACATTCCTCTAAAAATTACAATTAAATGTTCAGTTCTGTTATTTTTGTGGCTCATTATAATCGTTTATTTTCAACCCATTTCGAGTTTTTTATATAAGGTGTAATCTAAATAAATTTATCTCTAAATTGTGATCCAGTTACATAAAATAAGTACTTACATGTGTTAATTATCCCAGTTACTTTTGATGCTGACTTGATCACATGGCAAATTATGCCATGGACTTTTTTCGTTATAAAAATGTATGTTCTTTACTCTTTAAGTATTATACATTTTTATTATTGTTGCTTTGTGATATGGTCTGCTTCTATTATTGCTTTTTTAGCATTATTATTTTTTAGCATTATTTTTGTGTGTATGTTCTCATGCATTTATTTTTCTTAAGAGTTTTAGATTAATCTGTGCAGTTCTAAAAGGAGCTCATTTGATGTTTGGGTTAGGGCCTATATAAGCTTGCATCCGTTATTGGGTGGGTCAGGATAGAATGGCCTGGAGCAGTTTGTTCTAAGTGGTGTGGTTGGATGGAAAGAGCTCGGCTTTACGATTGGATATGTCTAGGGATGAGCCCCATCCTACCACCAGCTAGCTTGTCCAGGTTGAGTAACCACCCAGAGCCTAACTCCACTCCTAACCACATAGTGGTAGTACAGCCCACCTCAGGTGGAGTTGTTATCTTGGCTCTGCCACTGCCTGCCTGTCGCTCAATCATTTCCTTACATCTCTCTCAAAGGGGGGTCATTCTAATTAAATGAGAGAAAAAGACATGTGAAACATTCAGCATAATGTCTGCCACAATATCGGCCGCTAATTTTCATTTCCTTTTTATTTTCTCCCAATCACAATTTGTAGCTTCATTTGAACTTCTTAAGCTTCCTCCAAATGTGGATGTGTTTGAAACAGATTCCTCTGTCTCTTTACAAGTGCATAGCTGTTTCTGACTGACACTCAAGGATGTTGTAGATTACTGTCCTTTTGTTTTGTTCCCTGCCCCTTTGTGAAGCTCTTGTATCACTGTGGATGGTCCATGGTTCTTTTCAGGCTCTTATGGATTTTTTAGGTAGATGCAGAGCTACCTTTTGGCTCAAGGTTTCTGAAAGTCATGGTTGTGTTCCTAAACAGATGCTAGAAACTGTCAGTTCCTTGAGCCATGTGAAGGGTGGCCTCTACCCAAATTCAGGAGTTATTCTCGGTTCACTCCCTCAAGGACTGTACTCTTGGGTACCCAATCTTTGAACCTCTCACCAAAAGAGCTAAGTTCTTCCACAGGAGGATTTCAGGTCTGATTTCCACCTCTGCCCTACTCCCACCCTGTCCTCAGCCAGAACCCACACGACCTATGGTATTTTCAGATTAGGAGTCACCTTTTGGCCTCCTGTGGACTTTTCTTTTTTTTTTTTTTTTTGAAACGGAGTCTCAATGGCCCAGGGTGAAGTGCAGTGGTGCAATCTCGGCTCACTGCAAGCTCTGCCTCCTGGGCTCACGTCATTCTCCTGCCTCAGCCTCCCAAGTAGCTGGGACTACAGGCACCCACCGCACGCCCAGCTAATTTTTTGTATTTTTAGTAGAGATGGGGTTTCACTGTGTCAGCTAGGATGGTCTCGATCTCCTGACCTCGTGATCTGCCCACCTCAGCCTCCCAAAGAGCTGGGATTAGAGGCGTGAGCCACCGCGCCCGGCCCTCCTGTGGACTTTTCACTATTGCAAATGCACATCCACCAAGCAAGTAGTCCACTCCAGAGCAAGGTAACATGTGATGCAGCTGACTCAGGAATCTGGGAATGGGGTTCTCATCTTGGTTCTGCCACTACCTGGCTGTAACTCATTCATTTATTTACATATCTCTCTTATCCAAAAATTATTTGAAATTGCTTTACAACTACAGGAAAAAGCAGAAATCATAAAATGAGGAGGAAGAAAATAGGAAAGTAGGGGCTGGAGAAAAAAAATGGAGTCTGAAATTACAGAAACGCAAGTACGAACCCCTGTGCACTTGTATTTGACTGCATTTGACCTTGAGTTTCCTAGCAGTCGGAAGAAACAGAGAAATGTTTTGGGCAAATTAGTTTATCTCTAAATCTCGATTTCATCGTTGACAAAATGGAAATAGAAACACCTGCATCAGAAGATTGTTCTGAAGATGGCATGAAATAAGGGATGCAAAACCCTTATGTATAAATGTACAACACAGAGTAGGGACCTCACGGTTGCTAGTTTTTGTTGTTACTGTTATTTCTGCTAGCAGCTGCTTTGGGGTTAGACATCAGCACTATAGCTGGTGCATAGGTTGACTCAGCTCCAGAGGTCCTGTCCCCTTTTCAGCGTAGCGCAGTCTGAAAAATGACGATGTGAAGTTAACTATACCACTGATATAAATGTGAGGCGTGAGGAATTAAACTGCTTCCAACAGGTATGATGACAGGTAAGGACAGTGATGTCACTTTGTGTCACAGGACACAAAGGAACGATACCTTTTAGATGGAATAGATGTCCCACATATTTCAACCCACTGGCCAAGAAGTGACCTCAATAGAAACAAATGCTAGAGCTTAAAGGAAGCCTCCACAGCCCAACCTCCTCTCTTTTCAGGGTGAGGGGGAGAGTTGAGTTTTCCGGCATTACACAGATAAATGCTCAAATTCCAGTTCCTTCTCTTAAAGTATGCATGGATGGGAGGTGACAAACGCGGATTTGAAGTAAAGAAAAAAAGATGCTGATTTATTTATAGTTTAGGGAAGTGAAAGTCAGCTTGAGTTCGGACAGTTCATTGTTTCATTGTTATTACTTTCAGCACAGTGCAGTTGTCCATCCTTCTTTCCTCTGCTGGCCCTGGCAAGTCAGATCCCCTGGAATGTGTTTAGATGTCTTGTGCAATTTCTATCTGATATGAAGGAATGTAGGTATTTAAAGGGCCTTGTTTTCCTAAATGCTTTTATACTTTGACAGAGAGTCTCACTCGAGCACATCTTTGGGCTATTTAAAACACACAGAGGAATGCCTTCCGCATGTGCACATGTGCCCTGGAATCTAGGCAGAACACCGGTTTATTTTGACTGGCGGTATTTGACACTCTAAATCACAGGCCAAGTTCATCACGGGCTCCTCTCTGCCTGTTCCTAGCAATTGAAAGCCCACATGCATGTAAGAAGCAGTCAGAACGGTTATGATGAAATGATGTAGAAAGAGAATCTAGCTCCTAGCACGTGGTTAAATTCCTCGTATCTAGGCCACTTTGTGCCAAATGTTTGGCTCGCAGTTTCACACGCACCCTCATCTTCCCCTCCCATCAACTTGGGGAGGAGGGCGATATTATCAGCCTGCGCTGTTCACAAAGCCACTCGGAGAAGTGGGCTGACGTGCTAGGATCACGGTCATAAGACAACCCAGGTTCCAGACTCCAGCAAAGCCTAGCCCCACTTCCTTGATATCACTGCCATCTACTCTTGGCGAAAAGAAAAGGAAAGGAAACAAACAACTCCAAACCCCAAATTAAATCAATGATTTCCAAACAAGCTTTATTTTCTCCAGTCTCTGGTGCAGCCTTTGGATGACCACTTTGGTATTAGCTCTCCCTTAGTCAACTGTGTGCCTGGGAGATGAGTGTTCATACTCTTTGGTACAATGGCGAAGCAATTGGATGATTTTAAATCATTTATTTGTGAGGTCCAAAGCAGTGGTGTCTGTGTATCTGGCGAGTTGTACTTCCTCTCTTCCCTCTCCTATTTCCCTTTCTGAATTGGTCACTTGGAATGCTGGGCTCCATGCGCATCTGTGTGCACTTGAGATCTGAAACCCAAGCCGGTGCCACCACCAGCTGCAGAAGCACGCCACTCGCTGTCATTTTTGGAAACCAAAAATGACTGGTCACATAACGGTGATTAGATAAAGCTTGTAATTTGTGTTTGCTGTAGTCAGCGACGTGGTATTTTGGGACAAACAGCCACTCTATGCTACATATAGCTTGGAATTTGCGGCTTTTTTGTAACCTGCCATTGTATGGTCAAGGAGGTAACGGAGAAAGAGGGGAGAGAGAATGGATGAAGGGAGAGAGGTCAGGAAGCCCCCCTCAGCAGACAGGCAGAGGACCAAGGAAGCTTTAGAGCTCAAAGAGCCTGCAGAAAAATCTGTAGGTGACTCACCCTTAAGAGGGACCCCATTCTATGTCAGGCACTGCCTAAATTCCTGATAGTACAACCTTCCTTTCCTGACAGTTGGAGACTCTTGACTCCCAGTGAAAGTCTCAGCCTTACTCCAGGCTCAAGAAACCCTAAGCTGAGCCAGCGCATGACTGAAGCAGCTCAAGTTCAATTCTCCAGTTACTCAGCTTCTTAGTCTGGTTGATAGGTATTCTCTGATTGGCTGCTCAGCTCTAAAAGGCTTTCCTGTCCCCAGTTCTAGAAAAAATGCCCTTGCCTTTCCCTGAGTCCACATCTCAGCTGGATAAAACCTTTTTTTGTTCACCAAACATTGACCAAGGGCCTTTACGTGTCAGGCCAGAAAGGATATTGGGGATGTGGAAATAAGTCAACCCTGCAGTCACTTGTAAGCTAGAGAAAAGCCAAGACTCTTTAGGAAGATGCCAATGTTGTTTTAACCAGACCCCGTTGTTCCAAGCAAACTGGGAACCACCGTCCCATCAACATCCCCTAGTTGGAGTGGGAGAGAATCAATTTCCCAGGAAAGTGTGGTGCTGCAACTGCAATATAGAGAAATGGGGGCAAGAAACGGGAGACATGCAAATCAAGAGATTTCTGATAGTTGCTCATCAATACTCCCAGTTAAGGGCTTAAAATTAAAAGCCCAAATCTCAAAAGTTCATTAGCCTCTTGAGGTAACGTGAATATGCAATAGAATTATCAATACTTGGTGAATTGCCGGTCTTTATCCGGCAAATAAAGAACAATTTGTGTTCCAATGGGAATCTTCAAGGACTTACAGGTACTCCACAACATGAAAAGCAACACTGATTACAACAAGAAAGCATACTTAGGGCCAGAGTGGTGGCTCACGCCTGTAATCCAAGCACTTTGGGAGGCCAAGACGGGTGGATCACTGGAGGCCAGGAGTTTGAGACCAGCCTGGCCAAGATGGCACAACCCTGTCTCTAGTAAAACTACAAAAATTAGCCAGGTATGGTGGCTCAGGCCTGTAATCCCAGCTACTAGAGAGGCTGAGGCACAAGAATTGCCTGAACCTGGAAGGAGAAAGTTGCAGTGAGCCAAGATTCCACCACTGCACTCCAGTCTGGGAGACAGAGTGAGACTGTCTCAAAACAAACAAAAACACCCAAGAAATGTTACTGAGGAAATCATCTTTGTATCTAAAAAGTAATTCTTTCTCTTCCATTGGCCAGGGCCCAGTAGCTGTGTAGGAATAGCACTCTACTCCTGAAGGTGTGGGTTGGGACCTGCCTCTCATGGGTTCTTAGAACAACCACTCACTGCTTCAGGTGGAGGTTCTGCCTTTGCCATCATTTCGGTTTCCTTTCGGGCTTCCAAACTCATGCCTTGAAAGCATTTCCCAGGTGCCATTTCTGACTCTAGCTCAATTGTCTCTGCTGTTGACACTGCCATTTACTCCAGAAATACACAATGGGGACTAGAAGGAAGGGTTTTCTGTAGCATTAGCATTCCTTTAAAAATTTTTAAAACTAGAACCCAGGAATCCTTAACAGGTTACATTAAAAAGTCTTTTAGCCATCCCCGTGTCTAATATTTTGTGAAGTGTGTTCCAGGGAACCCAAGTTCTATAGGATTCTGAGGATTACATGAGAAAAGGGGCAGGGATATGATGGAGACCTCTAAGATCAAATAAGTTTCTGGAATGCTGACTTTAAATAAAGTTAAACAGGTGTCTTTACTGTAAGAGTTCTCAGACTTTCAAATGCCTCAAATCTGTGGTAGATCTCTAAGAGGGGCATATAGTTACAATGATTATAAAAGTTATTTGACAATGGAATTTTTGTTCTGAGGTGAGACAGAGGAGCACACAGATTTGAGTTTTATATTAAGCCAACATTTAGCCAGTAGACGATGATGATGATAATTATTATTTGAGATGGAACCTTGCTTTGTTGCCCAGGCTGGAGTGCAGTGGGACAATCTTCGCTCACTGCAACCCCCGCCTCCTGGGTTCAAGTGATTCTCATGCCTCAGCCTCCCGGGTAGCTGGGATTACAGTCACCTGCCACCATGCCCAGGTAATTTTTGTATTTTTAGTAGAGACGGGGTTCTGCCATGTTGCCCACGCTGGTTTCCAACTCCTGACCTCAGGTGATCCACCTGCCTCGGCCTCCCAAAATTCTGGGATTACAGGCATGAGCTACCGTGCATTGCCTAGTCAGTAGATTATGATCAGATCTTTCCCACTTCTTCAACTGATTGCTTGAGCCCCAAACGCCCTGTTAGCAGAGAGTCTCATTCCCTGGAATTATCCAGGAGCACTGTGCCTACCCAGGCCCATTGCTGCACTGTATTTCCCTGTCTCTAAGTTGCTCTTGAGAATACTGGCCTGCCCATTCTGGCATGCCATTATTAGTCCCATCCTAAGGTCCTTTCAAGGCGACTTCTGCTTTTACTGGTCTTTTTGTTCTGATTCTCTCATGCTCAGTCATTGTTCCCCAAAGCAGAACAGCTATGTCTGGGGCTCTGGGTCCAGGGAGGTCCTTGCACTGAGAGAACACCAGGACAAGATCAGCCCTTCCCATAGACACTTAGGTTCTCCTGCTGAGCCTCTCTGCTCATGGTATGGACACCTTATTACTCTAAGATGACTTCATTTGAGGAATCAAGTTTGTTCCACTTTGCTACCAGGTCTTGGCTGAGGCCATCCTGCACACTCCAACAGGTCTTCCCTACCTTAAATACTGGGAAGCAGGCCCTGGATTCTTTTAACGATTCTTTTTTTTTTGAGACAGAGTCTCGCTTTGTCACCCAGACTGGAGTGCCGTGGTGCAGTCTTGACTCACTGAAGCCCCCACCTCCCGGGTTTAAGCGATTTTTCTGCTTGAACCTCCCAAGTAGTTGGGATTACAGGCACCTCCCACCATGACTAGCTTGGACCTGGATTCTTTATGCAAATTGATCCATCTCCTTCTGGAAGACTGGATCTGTTTTGGCAATAGGTATCTCAAGGAGTGCTGTCTTTGTTCAAAGTCAAAAAGGCACAATAAATTTTGTTGTAACTTCCGTCTCTGTGAAATTTACATACTGAAAGTTCATTTCCCTGAACAAAGAAGGTATATCCCAAAGTAAGTACTCATCTCTAGTCCCAAATAGGAAAGAAAAATGTTGACATAATTGAGCCCCCCTATTCTGTTACATAGGTTTTGGGGACACTGACTCTAGTTCAACTCTGTTACTTAACAGATGGGGAAACTGAGGTGCAGAGGGTTGAGGGAACTTGCCTAAAGACAAAGAGCTAGGATGTGGCAGATCCAGTGTGGAATCAGGTTGGCCTGACTCCTAATCCAGAACTCTTTCCACTGTTCCCTCAAACTTAAGACTTCCTGATTATGGCCACAGGTCATAAATAAGAATCATCACATTCAATCAACCAGTATTTTATTTGACTGTGATTTTCTTTGAGGACACAAATACATGTAAGATATAGATTCTTCCCTTAAAGCCCTTATTATTTGTAGAAGGCAGTAAGACATACATAAAAAGTTGTGCTAAATTGTAGAAAATGCCATGTGACCCCTATAGGAAGCAGAGATTGTTGGAACAACTTGGCATCTGGGTAGCTCAACATCACTTTTGTTAGGGAGCAAGCATTTGAGCTGACTCTGGGAAGGATTTGGAGAGAGAGAGACAGGAGATTGAGAAGGGGGGGGGAAGAGCACTTCTAAGTAGGGGCATTTGGGGAATTGAGAGGGAAAGAATGGGCTGGGTAGGAATTGGGAAAAGGCCTTTTAAGCAATGGAGTTAGCATAAGCTCAGGGTTAGAGGTGTGAAGTGCTTAGCATGTTTTGGGAAAGGTTGCTGGTTATCCATCATGTCCAAGGGGAGCTAGAACAATGAGGGAGGATGACTCCTTCACCACATAACTGGGTGATCAATGGAAGCATGCTGACGAGAGAGCTGTCCAGAATGACTGGGTTTTGATAGCTTCACATCTCAGCTCTATCTTCTGGATTCATCTCTGGGCCATATCTCTCAGGCATTGTTTAGGGTACTGTGAGTAGATCAAAGTTTCTGCTTTTGGCTCCATCTTTACTGAATTTACAACTCAATCCAAGCTCTGTCTCCATAATGCCAAATATCTTAATACAATGTGACGAAGATACAGCATTGTTTGGGTCGTATCAGGAAGAACATCTGGATATTTGAAAACATGTGGACAGTTTGCCAAAGAAAAGTAAAACAATACTTTGTATCTCAGAGTTTAGTATTATGGGACATAGACAATGTCTGAGTTACCAGTATGTCTTTTAGAATTTGGGAAATGCATTCCTTTGAAAAGAGAAGAAAATTGTCACCAATAGCCCCACTTCTGTCTCTTGTTCACTTTCATCTTTCCTATTTGTTGCAGATACGACGAGCAATTGCACTTGAAATGTTACAGAACTAGAAGGTTCACCTCTAATTGCTATTTCTCTAGGGAGAATAAAAATAGGCCATCCCTTCTGTTTATTTAAAATTTAGTTTATTCGGCCGGGCGCGGTGGCTCAAGCCTGTAATCCCAGCACTTTGGGAGGCCGAGACAGGCGGATCACGAGGTCAGGAGATCGAGACCATCCTGGTTAACACGGTGAAACCCCGTCTCTACTAAAAAATACAAAAAAAAAAACTAGCCGGGCAAGGTGGCGGGCGCCTGTAGTCCCAGCTTCTGGGAGGCTGAGGCAGGAGAATGGCGTAAACCCGGGAGGCGGAGCTGAGCTGAGATCCGGCCACTGCACTCCAGCCCAGGCGACAGAACGAGACTCCGTCTCAAAAAATAAAAAATAAAATAAAATAAAATTTAGTTTATTCATAAACCTGATATATATTTATTAAGCCCCTTCCTAGTTTGAGGCCCCGTGTGTAACTTGAGGACAGAGATGACCAAGACACATGCCCTACTTTGCAGGAGATCACTGTCTCATAATCAGGTCATTTTTTTTTTTTTTTGAGATGGAGTCTCACTCTGCAGCCCAGGTTGGAGTGCAGGGGCGTGATCTTGGCTTACTGCAGCCTCTGTGTCCTGGGTTCAAGCAGTCCTCCTGCCTCAGTCTCCTGAGTAGCTGAGTTTACAGGCATAAGCCAGCATACCTGGCTATTTTTTTTTTTGTATTTTTAGTAGAGACGGGGTTTCACTGTGTTGGCCAGGCTGGTCTTGAGCTCCTGACCTCCGGTGGTCTGCCTGCCTCAGCCTCCCAAAGTGCTGGCATTACAGGCATGAGCCACTGCACCCAGCCATCAGGTCATCTTAACCGGATATAATCATGATTTCATTCGTTATTGCTGTTAAAATATTCTATTATATGAATATACTGCAATTTATTTGTGCTTTGATTGATAAGACAGTTGGTTGCTTCTGGTTTGGAGCTCTTATGAACAGAGGTGAACATTCTAGAACATGGACTTGTAAAAATTCTGTTTGGAGTAGCTTTAAAAATAATCGCTGGTTTTGTTTTATTTTACCTTTTTGAGTTAAAACATATATTAAGTGCACTAATCTCACTGCTGTTGATTGTTTACATGCGAATACATTCACATTCCTACCACCAGATCAAGATATAGAACACTCCCAATGCCCTCAAAGGCTCTCTTATGCCCCCTCCCAGTAAACACTCCACTCCTCATAACCCCTGTTTGGACTTCAATCACTGCAGACTAAGTCTCCTGTTCTTAAACTTCCTGTAAATATGATTATATACAAATGGCTTGTTTTGGCCCCCTCCCTCCCCCCCAACCCCCCAAAATATGCAGCTATGCAGCTGAAATAGGCAATTTCTGGCAGGGCCTCTTTTTTTTTTTTTTTTTTAACTTCCACTCCTCTGGTGAGCAGACACAGTTATCGAATCCACCTCTGTGAATGCTTATTATGGAAGAAATGACTTGGAAGCCAACAAAGGTTGAAGGGAAGGCCAGCTGGACTACCTCCCAGGGCACCAATCCATGGGCTGAATTTCCTGGGAATGAATTGGAAAGATGGAGGTCATTTATTTAGAAATCCGGGTGCAACAATTTACTTAATTGGCTAAATGTAAATCGGTCCCTTTCTCACCCAAGACAAAATGTCTTTGAGTGGAAGTTTAAAAAAAAAAAAAAAAAGGCCCTGCTAGCAATTGCCTATTTCAGCTGCATAGCTGTATATATATATATATATATATCTTTTGACATGCTCAGGCAAAAGCAGTCAGCGGAGACTCTGAAATCAGAGTATGTTGATGTGGTGTTCTTTATGTTAGTGATTCATTTCATTATCTCAATTTAAGCCCTTTAGTAGTTCTCTCAGTTAGTTTGCTTCAGAAAATCACAACAGACAACTGCAGGTAGTTTCAGAACCACAGAAAACTAGGAAATGTCTTTCGTTTTTTAGAGACTGGGTTTTGCTCTGTCACCCAGGCTAGAGTGCAGTAAGACAATCAGAGCTAACTGCAGCCTTCAACCTCCGGGCTCAAGCAGTCCTCTCCCTGAGGCCTCGCAATGTGCTGGGAATGCAAGTGAGGGCCGCCTTTCCTGGTCCTCCCCCCGCTTTTTTTTTCTTAATGAACATTGAATCTCCTTTGGTCTTAGGAGAGAATTATCAAGAGACTCTTTTACTGAATGTAATCTGTATTAAGAGAAAATAATTGGTTTTGTCATTCCCCGTTTAAAAATATTGAACATTGGCTGGGTATGGTGGCTCACACCTGTAATCCCAGCAGTTTGGGAAACCGAGGCAAGAGGGTTGCTTGAGCTCAGCAGTTCAACACCAGCCTGGGCAACATTTAAAGACCTTGATTCTACCAAAAATAATAACAACAACAACAAAAAACCTTAGCTGGGTGTGGTGGCGTGCACCTGTGGTCCCATCTACTTGGGAGGCTGAGGTGGAAGGATTGCTTGGGAGGTTGAGGCTGCAATGAGCTCTTATGGTGCCCCCACACTCTACCTTGCGTGACAGAGTGAGAATGTGTCTTTAAAAAGTTGAAAGAGTATTTGAAGAAAATTGTTTGGTGTCACAAATTATAATCCTGCCAGTCCTCACCCCCTACCCCATGAAGATGAATTTAATCCTAACGGATTTTTCAATGAGGTGAGAACACATGGAAGAGAAAGCAAGGTTGTTCATTTCCGATTAGAGGGGCAGTTGTGATTGTCAACAGGGCTGATCAAGTTTGGGAAAGCGGCTGCAGAGGGGTGCTTGTTTACCTTGCCTGCATTTTGGAATTGTATGAGCAGTCCCTAAGGCCCCTGATGGCTTGTAGACTAGGTATGGGGTTATGTACAAGCTCCCCAGTTGACTACAGAAAACAGCCAGGTGGAAGGCTGCTGCTTAGGAAACGGTCCAGCAATTAAGAGAAGTATTTTTCCTGAAAAGGATTCCAGGGCCCAGGTTCTCAAAGTCTGTTCCACAGGCCAACAACATCAACATCACTTGGGAACTTGTTAGAAATGCATATTCCCGGGTTCCACCCCACACCTGCTATATCAGAAATGCTAGGGATAGGGAAGCCCAGCAATCTGCATTTAATCGGCCCTCCAGGTGCTCCTGACGCACTAAAGTTTGATAATGACTTATGTAAGGAAAGACGGCTTTTATCGTGTCTGGAACTAGTGAGTTCTTGGTCTCGCTGACTTCAAGAATGAAGCCACCGACCCTCGCAGTGAGTGTTATAGTTTTCTTTTTTCTTTTTCTTTTTCTTTTTCTTTTCTTTTCTTTTTTTTTTTTTGAGACGGAGTCTTGCTCTGTCGCCCAGGCTGGAGTGCAGTGGCCGGATCTCAGCTCACTGCAAGCTCCGCCTCCCGGGTTTATGCCATTCTCCTGCCTCAGCCTCCCGAGTAGCTGGGACTACAGGTGCCAGCCACCTCGCTTGGCTAGTTTTCTGTATATTTTTAGTAGAGATGGGGTTTCACCGTGTTAGCCAGGATGGCCTTGATCTCCTGACCTCGTGATCTGCCCGTCTCGGCATCCCAAAGTGCTGGGATTACAGGCTTGAGCCACCGCGCCCGGCCTGTTACAGTTCTTAAAGATGGCGTGTCCTGAGTCTGTTGCTTCAGATGTTCAGGTGTGTTCAGTTTCCTGTTTCTGGTGGGTTAGTGCTCTTGTTCACCTCAGAAATGAAGCTGTAGACCTTTGCTGTGAGTCTTACAGCTCATATAAGCAGCATGAACGAAAAGAGTGAGCAACAACATTTGTTGCAAAAAGCAAAAGAACACAGGTTCCACACCTGGGAAGGTTACCAGTGGGGGTTGCCACCGCTGGCTCCCACAGCCTGTGTTTATTCCCTTATCTGACCCCACCCACATCCTGCTGATTGGTCCACTTTACACAGAGCTGATTGGTCTATTTTACAGGGAGCTAGCTGATTGGTTCACTTTACAGAGAACTGATTGGTTCATTTTAGAGAGCTGATTGGTCCATTTTGACAGAGTGCTGATTGGTGCATTTACAATCCCTGAGCTAGACAAGAGTGCTGATTGATCCTTCAGCTAGACACAGACTGTTAGAAAAGTTCTCCAAGTCCCCACTAGGTTAGCTAGATACAGAGTACCAATTGATATATTTACAAACCTTGAGCTAGACACAGGGTGCTGATTGCTGTATTTACAATCCCTTAGCTAGATATAAAGGTTTTCCAAGTCCCCACTAGACTCAGGAGCCCAGCCAGCTTCACCTAGTAGATTGCGCCCCAGATCTGCAGGCGGAGCTGCCCGCCAGTCCCACGCCCTCCACCTGCACTCCTCAGCCGTTGGGTGGTTGATGGGACTGGGCATCGTGGGGCAGGGGGTGGTGCTTGTCGGGGAGGCTGGGGCCACAGGAGCCCACGACTGGAGCAGGGGAGGCTCGGGCATGGTGGGCTACACGTCCCAAACACTGCACCACAGGGAGGCAGCTGAGGCCCGGTGAGAATTCGAGGGCAGTGCTAGTGGGCCGGCACTGCTGGGGGACCCGGCGTACCCTCTGCAGCTGCTGGCCTGGGTGCTAAGCCCCTCACTACCCGGGGCTGGCGGTGCCGCCCTGCTGGCCACTCCGAGTAGGGGGTCGGCTGAACCCATGACCACCTGGAACTCGTGCTGGCCCACAAGCTCTGCGCACAGCCCTGGTTCCCACCCACGCCTCTCCCTCCACCTCCCCGCAAGCGGAGGGAGCGGGCTCCAACCTCAGCCAGCCCAGAGAGGGGCTCCCACAGTGCTGCGGCAGGCTGAAGCTCTCCTCAAGCACCGCCAGAGTGGATGCCGAGGCCGAGGAGGCACCAAGAGCGAGGGCTGCTAGCATGTTGTCATCTCTCATTATAAGAAGCTGGAGAGGAAAGCAATGTAATGGTGACGCAAGGGAGTGAGGCAGGCTCGCATCAGGTTGCAGAGACAGCAACCTAGAAGGACTTCCCCTAAGGAACAGACAACAAATACAAGGGGAGTACTGGAGGGGAATGAAAGCAAGATCTAGAAAGGTCAGACTTCAGCACAGTATGATGCCAACTGGTCCTCTTCCTCACCTAGGAACCTGCCGTTGCCTCTTGGTTACATTTAGGGGACTTAGAGCAGTTTTCTCCGCTAAGTGGCTAATGGTGAATGTGACACACTTTGTGCAGGGGGCTCTGGGCTGCTGTGGTGGTCTCATAAACGGGGCCCAATTTCCCCTTGCAGTAGAAAGAGGAGATTCCTGTCCCTATTCTGCAGTTGCTCCACCCCAGTGCACGAGGAGGACCTCTTTGATTTCTGTCTTGCTTTCACTTCTGCTTTCCCCTCTGACTCACACACAACACGGTGGCTCTGGGGACAGTTGTCCCTTTCCTTGGAAGAGTCAGATTTAGAATTAATGACTTTATGGAAGGCATAGTGAAGTTGAACTCAGCAGCAGGGAAGTTGTTTGGCTTACTTGATATAGTACCATTTAACAAATATTCCTAGTGTACCTACTCTGCATCAGAGCTTGGGCCAGTTACACCAGGAAAACAGAGAGAGGACACAGAGACGTGGCCCTTAGGAAGCTTATGGTCAGGTGGAAGATATTTGCTGGTGGAGGAGAAAAATCATAGATCAATGTCTTCTGCCTGAAAGGTGCTATCATTAGAGCAATCTTTTAGGTGTATACACAGACCAGGACATGTTTGATAGCAAAAGTGTGAGCTACTAACAGTTATACCAAGAAAACAGGTGTCAAGTGAGATTCTCCAGGAAGACTCAACTGGAAGCACGGCCATCATAGCCATGCTGTGCAGAGCCTGCAGTGTTGGCTGCTTGTGGTTTAGCTCACGACCTAGGACTAAACCCCACTTTGTGGGTTGCTCCTCTCAGGCTCCCTTGTGTGTATCACACTTCACCAGCTTTTAGAATTAGCAGCCATCGTAGTTAGAGGGAGGCAGCACGTCCCGCCCCATACAGAGTACCATGCCACTCCTGTGAGGACCTGGCTGTGGTTCTGACCCTCAGGTGTAATGCCCAGGCTTCTTTCTTGGCTGCCATCCCAGCTCTGCTTCATTTTCTGAGTGTGCAACACTGGGCATGTTACAAAACTTCTTGGATCCTCATCTCTCTCATCCATTAAATGGTACTCGTATTTTATAGAAATTTGTTGGATCTGGAGGGTCCATTAATGCTGGTTTTCGATAGATATCTTTTCTCCTCTTAAGGTCAGAGTTAAATGCCCGCATTTTTATTATACTGTGCCTTTTGTGAAGATGTCCTACTGAATTTCGACATGAATTTCCCCTGCTTAATGCCTACATACAACGATGTGTGAGCATCACTAAAACTGACCTAAAATTATTTCTCTGGTTCCAACATTTCTTGAGTACTACATTCCAGGCAATGAACTAGGTGCTCTAGCACTTTCAAGCTCTTTTATATTTTTAGATTTTAATTAATTAATGAATTAATTTATGTAGTTTTGAGACAGATCTCACTCTGTCACCCAGGCAGGAGTGCAGTGCCACCATCTCAGGTTACTGCAACCTCTGCCTCCTGGGTTCAAGTGATTCTCGGGCCTCAGCCTCCCTAATAGCTGGGATTATAGGCATGTGCCACCACGCCTGGCTAATTTTTGTATTTTCAGTAAAGACGAAGTTTCTCCATGTTAGGCTGGTCCTGAACTCCTGGCCTCAAGTGATCTGCCCACCTCAGCCTCCCAAAGTGCTGGGATTACAGGCATGAACCACTGCACCCAGGCCTTCTTTTATCCATTAAAAAAAAATTACATTGTGTCTATTTAACATTTTTTATCTTAAGCTTCACAGTGACCTTGTGATGTAAATGATATTAGGCCCATTTTACAGATGAGGTAAAACAACTTCCCCAAGATACACACTGCAGACAGCAAGGCTGGGTCTTCTGACTCCTCATCAGGCACCTGATACAAGGCTTCACAGCTACAAAATGAAGAGAAAAGGGCCAGGTGTGGTGGCTCATGCCTGTAATCCCAGCACTGTGGGAGGCTGAGACGGGCAGATCACAAGGTCAGCAGATCGAGACCATCCTGGCTAACAAAGTGAAACCCCGTCTCTACTAAAATTACAAAAAAATTAGCTGGGCGTGGTGGTGGGTGCCTGTAGTTCCATCTACCGGGGAAGCTGAGGCAGGAGAATGGTGTGAACTCAGGAGGTGGAGCTTGCATGCAGTGAGCTGAGATTGCGCTGCTGCACTCCAGCCTGGGTGACAGAGCTAGATTCTGTCTCAAAAAAAAAAAAAATCAAGAGACAAGAATAGAAAGATCATAATTTTGAAAGGACTTAAACTTAAGTACATTACATAATTCTTTATCAAGCTGACATGCTAGCGATCACTTGTCTTAATAAAAGCACCATGCCATGGATGAAAAAAATATAAAATAGCAAAGTCTAATAATCTCTTAACATTGGTATCACCTGGCTGCTTGTTAGAACTGGAGACCCTCAGGCCCTGTTTTGCACCTACTGAATCAGAATCTGCATTTTAACAAAACCCCTAGATCTTTAAAAATATCTGTTAAAGTTTGAAAAGCACTCTGATTTTCATAGTCACAGGAGAGACCCTTCTTTTTTTTTTTTTTTTTTTTTTATGTGATTTGTCCGCCCGGGGCTGGATCATGTTTTCTTTTTCTTTTTCTTTTTCTTTTCTTTTCTTTTTTTTTTTTTGAGACGGAGTCTTGCTCTGTCGCCCAGGCTGGAGTGCAGTGGCCGGATC
>NW_012115999.1:3575089-3580905 GCF_000951035.1 Colobus angolensis palliatus
TTTTTGTATTTTTAGTAGAGACGGGGTTTCACCATATTGGCCAGGCTGGTCTCGAACTCCTGACCTTGTGATCCGCCCGCCTCGGCCTCCCAAAGTGTTGGGATTACAGGCGTGAGCCACCGTGCCCAGCCAGGAGAGACCCTTCTAAGAGATCTTAAAAAGTTAGAGGCAGGACAAGGGAACTGATTTAATTAGCAGTGTTAGAGAGACTAACCAATCCTGGCTGAATAAAAGAAACATCTGGGAATTTTTTTTTTTTTTTTTAAATGCCTTTTCCCCAGTCAAGCCCCACCCCACACCAATTCCATTAGATTCTCTGGGACTGGGGCCCGGGTTGGTATTTTAAAAATTCCCCAGGTGATTCCAATGTGCAGCCGTTGGTAGGGAGTACTGACCCATTTGGTTCTAGGCATTTTTCACTTGATCTCATTTAATACTAAAAAAAATCAACTTGTTTTGCTCATTTTGCATACAAGACAACTAAGGTTGCAAGCAGACCAGCAGTGAGTAAATTGTAGAGCTGAAATTCTAGCTCAGATCTCTCTGACCCCAAGTCCTGAGTCCTGACCGACTGAGGGCAATCAGCTTCCTCTGGCTGGCTACTTACCCAGGGCTCTTCCGAACCCCTCCAAATTCTCCCACGTCTCCACTTAGTTGCAGTTGCGTGTTTCATTCTTCAAGGCCAATTTTCTCAGTAAAGCGGTTTCCCATCACCTGAATCCAAACTGATGTCTTTCTGCCACACTCCTGCCATGTTCAGTCATGGATAGCTGGTGACTTCTTAGTGGCTCTGAGTTAAAGTGTATGAAAATGTCCCACCCAGCCCAGGGGGCCACCAGGTCCTTTCTATGCTCAGAGCAGATAAGCACCACAGACAAGCACCCTGCCAATCAATTGCTGATTATCTCATCTCGTGCAGTCCACTCCTGACTTTGCTCATTTCCAAACATCAGAAACATTTCCTGGAGGCAACTTCCCATTCCCTAACCAGCAAGGGTCGGTTGCATGACTGCTGTTCCACAGATCCCATTTTTTAAAAGAGTTTGACCACCAGACAAATAATATTTAGTGAATAATGGTTGATTTTAAGTTAAAAATCAATCACATCACTCAGAGTTTTTTTCATGTGAGAGACAACCAGGGCCTCCAGGCTGATTTGATACACTTTATACCTCTTAGCCTGGACTTCTGGCATGTTCTTCATTTCTGAACGTCCTTCCTCCCTATTGCCCTGTCTTCTCCTAGCCACTTCACACTTCAGCTCCAATTAATGCCAGTTCCTCTAGGAATTGATCCCAAATTCCTAGCCTATGTTGATGCAACTCCTTTGTGTCTCTATTAGTCTGTTCTCACACTGCTAATAAAGACATAAGTAAGACTAGGTAATTTATAAAGGAAGGAGGTTTAATGGAATCACAGTTCCACGTGGCTGGGGAGGCCTCACAATCATGGTGGAAGACAAAGGAGGAACAAAGACACGTCTTAATGGCAGCTGGCAAGAGTGTGTGCAGGGGAACTGCCCTTTGTAAAACCATCAGATCTCATGAGACTTATTCACTATCACGAGAACAGTACTGGAAAGACCTGCCCCCATTATTCAATTACCTCCCACTGGGTCCCTCCCACTACCTGTGGGAATTATGAGAGCCACAATTCAAGATGAGATTTGGGTGGGGACCCAGCCAAACCATATCAGTGTCCCACAGCACCAAAGTCCCTCTGTTCATTAATGATCATTTTTCATATCTCAATTATCTGTTAGTAAATGAAGTAACACTTGTTTAGCACCTAATACTTGCTTGGCCCATTATAAGGGTTCAATAAACTTTAACTGCAATTATTTTTTATCTATATCGTCTGCCCTTCCTCACCTCCAGCAAGCATTTTTTGAGTGCTAACTATCTTCTAGACACTGAAATAGAAGCATACCCAGGCTCTTTTATCGTAAGCCCTACTATAATCTTGTAGGTCCTGCTAGGCCTATTTTACAGGTGAGGCCAAACAGATTCTTCAAGCTACATAGCTTAGAAACAGCAAGACTGTTTCTTCCCTGAGATGAGAAGCAAGCAGCTTGAGGCAACGACTTAGCTCACGATCACAGAGAGCAAGCCTGGACTCATGGAAAAATCTGGGGATTCAGGCCCAGCATTAGGGTTAGGCTATAAGGCCATTATGCAAGTACAGAGTTACATCTTGTCTTTGTTTAAAATTTTGGTATTTTCTTCATTGACTTTTTTTGCTTTAACTTTTATTATTTTTTAAATTGTTTAAAATTTATTTGATTTTTATTATTATTATTTTTTGAGATGGAGTCTCATTCTGTTGCCAGGCTGGAGTGCAGTGGCGTGATCTCGGCTCACGGCAACTTCCACCTCTTGTGTTCAAGCACCTCTCCTGCCTCAGCCTCCCGAGTAGCTGGGACTACAGGTGTGCACCACCATGCCCAAATAATTTTTGTATTTTCAATAGAGATGGGGTTTCACCATGTTGGCCAGGATGGTCTCGATCTCTTGACCTCATAATCTTCCCACCTTGGCCTCCCAAAGTGTTGGGATTACAGGCATGAGCCACCATACCTGGAAATTTTTATTTTTAAAAGCATTGCATTACAAGGTTATTTTATCTTGATTACCGGGTTTTGGCACTCCTTTAAATTTTGTGCCTGAATCCAGTGTCTCGGCCTCGTTACCCTACTCCTGGCCCTGTGAGGACATCCATACAAGGCAGGATTTGACTTGATATGCAACATAGTCACTCACTGCCTGCTCCCCCAGCTCAGTGTGGATTTGTATTAATAAACTTCACGGTCACGTCTCAGGTCTTTCTGTTTCCCAGTAATTTGTTCAGGCTTCCCCTGCTCTGTGAAACCCTGATCAGTACCCAGCCCTCTCCTTCTGCCCAGGTCCTGGTCAGCAGGGCTATTTAGCACCAAAAATGTGTTGAGTAATGCTCCCCAATGTCCTCCAAGGCAAAGACTTTGGCTTTCTTTTTTTCTTTCTTTCTTTTTTTATTTTTTTGCCCATGCAGCCTTTCGGAGGATAAATGAACACATTCCTTTGGACTTTGTAAAATGCTGATGAAAACTTCTGGACCTCATATCACCTTGGCACAATCCTTCCTGGCCTATTGCCTTCAGTTGCCTACTACCCTCATGCCAGCTGGGATCTGGAATGTCAATGCATGTTGTAATTGGCCTGTGTTTAGCACTTATTATTGTCAGAAACCCAAAGAATGGACTTAGAGACACAAAGAACAGCAAAAGTGAAACTTCTAATAATGGTCTTGCAAGATCGGGTGTCTGGTAGACAGGCACACACAGGGCAGCTACAGAAGATAATTTATCTTTTAGCATGCAAGTCCCTCCCACAGTTCCTTATTGGTTGAGTACTATGGGGTTACAATTTTCCTGGACATTGCCTAAGTTTCATTATACCCCTTGTAAGGTTAGACCCCTTTCCCTTTCCTACTTAAGTTTTGATTTCCCAATAACAAAACTTTTTTTCCTTTTATGGACTGACCCCTCCTCTACATTCTGTTTGCTTATTGTGACCTCCTCGGTGCATGAGCCATTTGGTTTGTCACATTCGCAGGCTGGCTGCCAGTACTTAGATTTATCATGCCTTGAAAATGGACCATTTAAAATATTTTCTCACATTAATTACTAGGCACCACCTAAGATCTTTACATATATAGTTGTACCTTGGTATCCATGGGGGATTGGTTCTAGGATCCCCCCAAGGATACCAAAATTTGTGGATGCTCAAATCCCTGATATAAGATGGTGTAGTATTTGCATATAACCTATGAACATCCTCCAGGATATTGTAAATCATCTCTAGATTACTTATAATACCTACTGCAATGTAAATGCCATGTAAAAACTTGTTATTCTTTTGCTTTTTATTATGTTGTATTTTTTTTATTTACTTTTTTTCAAATATTTTTGATCTACAGTTTGTTCAATCCAGGGATATAGAACCTATGGATACTGAGAGTCAACTGTATTTACCCAGTTAATCCTCATAACAAACGTATGAGATGGCTATTACTGTTAATCCCATTTCATAGATGAGAAAACTTGGGCACAGAAAGAAAAGTAATCCTTTCAGACTCACATAGTTAATAAGTGGAGTAGCTGAGATTTGAACCCAGGCAGCCTGGCTCTGGATCCCACTTTCTGTCTACTACTGTCTCTTCCTGATGCTGGTAGATGAGTCCTTAAACCATTGAGGAAAGCCTGGGAAGTTGCTTTATTTTACTTTAGCTTGGGGTGGGTTTATATGAAATGAACTATGCTGAGGATGGAACTGTAAACTCCTCTGTTATAGGCTGAATGGTGGCCCCCTAATATTTATATGTCGAAGCCCTCACCCCCAGTTTCTCAGAATATGACTGTATTTGGAGACAGAGTCTTTAAAGAGGTAATTAAGTTAAAATAAGGCCATTAGGGTGGGCTCAAATTCAATATGATTGGTGTACTTACAAGAAGAGAGAATTTGGACACAGACAGGTACAGAGGGAAGACCCTGTGAAGACACAGGAAGAAGATGGTTATCTTAGTCCTTTTGGGCTGCTATAACAAAATACTGTAGACTGGTATTTACAACAGAAATTTATTTCTCACATTTCTGGAGGCTGGGAAGTCCAAGATCAAGGCATCAGCAGATTCAGTGTCTTGTGAGGGCTCACTTTCTAGTTCACAGACAGCACCTTCTTGCTGTGGCTTCATGTAGTAGAAAGGATGAGAAATCTCTCTGGAGCCTCTTTTACAAGGGCACTAATCCCATTCATGAGGGCTCCACCCTCATAACCTGATCACTTTTTAAAGTCTCCACTTCCAAATGCCATCACCTTGAAAAGCAGGATTTCAACATATGAATTGGGGGTGGGGGAGGTATACAAATACAAACCATAGCAACAGCTATCTACAAGCCACAGAGAGAGGTCTCGGAATGAAACAACCTTGCCGATGCCTTGATCTCAGACTTGTAGCCTCCAGAGCTGTGAGAAAATAATTCCCATTGTTTAAGCCATCCAGTCTGTTATACTTTGTTATGGCAGCGCTGGAAAACTAACATAATCTCCATAGCATAGATCCAAGTGAGATACAGAAATGCTTGGAAAACACACTTGGGCTGAAGCTTGCTGGCACATTGCTTGCTCCTTCAGCTTCTCTCATTAGAGCAGCAGCCAATGCCCCTCTGAGACTCGAAGGAGCAAGAGAGCAGTCGTCTGTGGTCACAGTTTTCTTTTCTGATATCCCTGGAATGCATATTCTCTGCCCGCTTTCTACCCCTATCAACCTTGTCAGGCCCCCATTACCTTTGCCTGGGGTCTTACTGTGCCATTGGTCAGCCTGCCCTTCCTCTTCCCGTGCACTTCATTCAAAGTTTTCAGTTCAATTTTCTGAAAACATAGCTCTAATCGTGGAAGTCATGCTCCTACTCTAAAACCTTTCTTGGCTCTCCATTTCTTTTATCTTTTTTTTGTGTGTGTGACGGAGTCTCTCTGTTACCCAGGTTGAAGTGCAGCGGTGCAATCTCAGCTCACTGCAAATTCCGCCTCCTGGGTTCAAGCGATCCTCCTGCCTCAGCTTCCTGAGTAGCTGGGACTAGGCACGTGCCACCATGTCTGGCTAATTTTTGTATTTTTAATAGAGACAGTGTTTCACCATGTTAGTCAGGCTGGTCTCGAACTCCTGACCTTATGATCCAAAAGCCTCGGCCTCCCAAAGTGCTGGGATTACAGGCGTGAGCCACCGCTCCCAGCCGGCTCTCAATTTCTTTCTTTTTTTTTTTTTTTTATTATACTTTAAG
>NW_012115999.1:3581705-3623120 GCF_000951035.1 Colobus angolensis palliatus
TCCTTTCCCCACTTTTTGATGGGGTTGTTTGTTTTTTTCTTGTATATTTGTTTGAGTTCTTTGTAGATTCTGGATATTAGCCCTTTGTCAGATGAAGAGTAAAACCTAATTCCTCAGCTTGCTTTGATCTACTACACATCCAGCACTCAGTGGGACCTGACACTCCATCTCTTTCCATAGCCCTCTCTGGGGTCCAAAGGCAACCACCTGCATTTACTCTCATGTTCCTACTGCTTCCCTGTCCCTATACCTTTGCTCACTCTGTTCCCTCTTCCTAGAATGCCCTTCTCTCCCTTTGCATGTTTGAATCCTATTGATTTCCCAAGCACAGCTCAAATTCCATCTCCTCCATGGGGCCTTTGCATCCCTGGCTGTTATCTCTTCCTTTTCTCAGACCTCACCACATCATGTCTCATGGCTCCTAAGTTCTTTACATTATATAGTTGACCCTTGAACAACACAGAGGCTAGGGGCACCGAATCCCCACACAGTTGAAAATTCCCATATACTTTTTGAGTCTCTAAAAACTTAACTGCTAATAGCCTACTTTTGACCAGAAGCCTTTTTGGTAACATAATCAGTAAATTAATATGTATTTTGTATGTCATATTATTATATATCACATTCTTAATTCTAAAGTAAGCTAGAGAAAAGAAAACGTTATTAAGTATCATAAAGAGGAGGCTGCGCCTGGTGGTTCACTCCTGTAATCCTAGCACTTTGGAAGTCCAAAGTGGATCACTTGAGGACAGGAGCTCGAGACCAGCCTGGCCAACATGGTGAAACCCCATCTCCACTAAAAATACAAAAATTAGCCAGACACGCTAGTCTGAACCCAGGAGACAGAGGATGCAGTGAACCAAGATTGTGCCACTGCACTCCAGCCTGAGTGACAGAACGATACTCAGTTTCAAAAAAAAAAAAAGAATCATAAAGAAGAGAAAATGTATTTATTTCTTAAGCGGAAGTGGATCATCATAAAGGTATTTATTCTCAATGTCTTTATATTAAGTAGGCTGGGGAAGAGAAGGGGTTGATATTGCTGTCTTAGAGGTGGCAGAGGTAGAAGAAAACCCACATGTAAGTGGACCCATGCAGTTTAAACCCATGTTGTTCCAGGGTCCACTGTAGTTACTTACCATGTGCTCCACCCTAAACCTCTCCCACATTTGCAGACCTCTGGAGTGCTTTCTGGAAGGGAAGTGGCATGGTGACTTAAAAAAGGAAAGACACATAGAACTAGAGAACCTGTATGTCTAATCCTGTGTCAGTCAATTGTTAACCACACTAGGATGGGGACCCTCATCCCTTAAAGCCTGAGTAGCCAGCACACAGGAATTCAGGAAAATCATCTATAAACAGGGGGGCAAATCATTTCATCTCTCTGAGGCTTAGCTTCTTCATCAATAAAATGGGAATAAGGATCTGGCATCCTTGCTTACACCTATCATTCCAGCACTTTGGGAGGCCAAGGTGGGGGGATCACTTGAGGCTAGGAGTTCAGGACCAGCTGGGCATAGTGAATCAACCTGGGAGTACATCGTGAGCTCCCATTTAAAAAATACAAGTAGCCGGGCATGGTGGCTCACACCTGTAATCCCAGCACTTTGGGAGGCCAAGGCAGGTGGATCACGAGGTCAGGAGTTCAAGACCAGCCTGGCCAATATGGTGAAACCCTGTCTCTACTAAAAATACAAAAATTAGCCAGACATGGTGACACGTGCCTGTAGTCCCAGCTACTTGGGAGGCTGAGGCAGAAGAATCACTTGAACCTGGGAGGCAGAGGTTGCAGTGAGCTGAAATCATGCTACCGTACTCCAGACTGGGCGACAGAGCGAGACTCTGTCTCAAAAAAGATAAATAAATTTAAAAAAATAAAATGAGATGGAGACAAAACAGTGATAAGAATACAAGCATATAGGATAATATTGATGAAAAGCATTTTGCAAAGAAGAAATTCTTTATAAATTGCATTTGAATATTCTACTAGAGACTAGTGATGTCTCCATCAACTAAACCACTCATTTCCTGTAAAACCATGACGCTCCACTACATTTTCTAATTTAGCCAATATAGTAGTCACCTTTTATCCATAGTTTTGCTTTCTGCAATTTTGGCTACCTGCAGTCTGAAAATATTAAATGGAAAATTCCAGAGATAGGCAATTAATAAGTTTTAAATGGTGCACTGTTCAGAGTAGTGTGATGAAATTTCATGCCATTCTGCTCTGTCCTTCCTAGGACACAAATCATCCTTTTGTCTAGCATATTCATGCTATGGACACTACCCTACTATCAGCCACTTAGGAGCTGTATTTGTTATCAGATCACCTGTTGAGGCATCACAGTGCTTGGGTTCATGCAAACCTTATTTTGTTTAATAATGTCCCCAAAGGGCAAGAGCAGTGGTGTTGGCAACTTGGATATGACAAAGAGAAACTGTAGAGAGCTTCCTTTAAGCAAAATGATGAAAGCTCTCAATAGAGAAAGAAAAAAATTGTATGCTGAGGTTGCTAAGATCTATGGTACAAACAAGACTTCTATCTGTAAAACTGTGAAGAAGGAAAAAGAAATGTGTGCACAGTATATACAGGGTTTCAGTCATCCACTGGGGGTCTTGGAACGTATCTTCTGAGGATTATGGGGGAGTACTGTAATAAGTGCATGATGTGTTTCAGCCTCTCTGCTAGGTGTGGTCCCTCATTTAATCCTCCCAATGGACTTAGAAAGGAGGTGGTACAGATACTATTCCCATGTTACAGAAAACCAGCGCTTCTGACATGCCTGATCTAGGTCCCAGCCTCTCCCACACAGCTTCAGGAAGTCACTGGGACCCAGGGAGAATTGAACTGGGCTGGAAGAGAAGAATTAGGGAACTCAGCCTCGATGGGTTAAATTGGAACAATGCCTCTAATTGGGTAGTCAGATTGATTTCCAAGATGTATTAGGATTGTGATTTCCCCAGCTGGGCTGGACATAATCTTGCATCTCAGTCTTCATGGGCCTGGCTGGTGACTGTGAGGATTTAGAATTTCTGAGCCCGAGCTGGCAGTGGTCTCCCAGAGTCAGGAGTGGGGTAGCACTGATGAGTCGATAATTAGGACACTTCTTTCAGTTGGAGATAAAGTCCAGAGCCTCAGTCCAGCCATTATCCTGCCAAGCCTAATACAGCCAGATTGATGGATACAGCGAGGAGGGAATTGGGAACATTCTTGTGCACACTATATCACACTCAATAACTGCCCGTGCACAATGTACGACTCTTATACGCCATAACAAAATCCATTTTGAAACAGCTCTGGGTGTGTCAGCCAGCTGCAAAGCATCTAAAGTATCCCTGACGTTTGGGCTTTGGTGGAGCTTGGGAGAATGCAGCGACTGGAGAGCAAATGCGCGTGCACACACACGAGCCAAGAGAACTCTATCGTAAGGAAAACAGATGCTAGCACCACAGCCCACTGTACATCTTATACCGTCTTTTTGCAAACACACTAATCCTTCTTGTTAGACAAGAACAGAACCCCCCAAAATGCTTTCCATATGTCCCATTGTCTTCCTGGCCCTTTAATTCTATCTCAAAACCCCCCAACTTAGCAACCTTCATATTCATGCTAAACATATTACATCAGTTCTAACATTGATATGTTTAATATGAATACAATTAAAGTTGCTTCAACATAATCCTGTTAAGATAAACAGCATTGCTATTATTATAAACATTCCTGCAAGGCCTCTTGTAAAATATTATCAATACTAATAGAAATTTCCCCCACTCCACATACTTGGACTAAACAATGCCACTGCCCCTACTAGTAACAAATATGTCCAATGATTTAAACATGGGTGCATCCAATGTAAACACCATTACAGCTAATGTAAAACAGTTACCCAGCTCAGCAAATCCTCCACCAGAAAGTTGCCGAAGAAAAAGAACAGTTTCCTCGGCAAGAATGCATCACAGCCTGCTGGTGACATTTGCAATAGATTACTTAAGCCCATAAAGAAATGAAAATTGCAGGCCCAGCTTGAGCCAGAAATGATGAAATTGGAGAGCACAGGCTAAGTACAGTGTGGCACAGACTGGCTGCTGCCCAGGGTCTGCAAGCCCTGCGTGGGTTGGAGTGCACCTTTGTTGAGTCCGTGCATGCGTGGCCTCTGACACGTCATGTCCTTTCGGTATTGCATTCAGTTCAGTGTTGCATTCGGAGGGCTGGATTCAGTACATGGCCTCCACACGGGTAGGCATGAACCTGAAGACTGACCTTTTCACAGCTGGAGCACTCACCAAAGCTGTGTGAGTGTGAACACGTGGGTGGATTTCTCCCTATAATGACCTTGCCTGGTGACCTGGTTTGGCTGTGTCCCCATCCAAATCTCATCTTAAATTGTGGCTCCCATAATCCCCACTTGTCAAGGGAGGGACCCAGTGGGAGGTAATTGAATCATGGGGGTGGGTTTTCCCCATGCAGTTCTCGTGATAGTGAATAAGTCTCATGAGATCTGATGTTTTTATAAAGGGCAGTTCCTCTGCACGTGCTATCTTGCCTACCGCCATGTCAGACATGCCTTTGCTCTTCCTTTGCCTTCTGCCATGATTGTGAGGCCTCCTCAGCCGTGTGGAACTGTGAGTTCATTAGACCTCTTTTTCTTTATCGATTACCCAGTATTTCTTCATAGCAATATGAAAATGAACTAATACCCCTGGGCAGCGTGGCAAAGAACAATGCTAAGGATTCTGTCTCATACTGTGGAGATCTTTCTTCTTCAGACTACAGAGAAGGGCAGGGTTTTAGGGAGGACACCTACTAGACACTTCTCCAGAGTCAAAGCAGGATTATATTTTATCCGTCTGATGCTTGTCTCACCTGGTGCCTCTAAAATCAGCACACAACAAGCCTCGGCCATGTTGACATCAAGCTCTTGTTTCATTCTTGCCTGTTTCTCCCTTTCTATCCACGTCCATGATTTATTGGCTCCTCACCTGTTGTTTACATCTCTTATTTCTAGAAACTTCTTGGATGTGGTTCCAGTGATTCTATTCTTACTCATTTTTTAAAAATAAATCATTCAACCCCACTCCTGCAAAATACCCAAATTCATCAAGCTCTGGCTTCAGGGGCCTCTGAAAGGTGATCCCAGTAAGAAGCATTTGAAAACTTTTCACCCTCTCTCACTCAGTTGCAGACAGCCTCAATGTGACACTGTGAATCAGTGGTCCTGAATTCTCATTGCCCCTTAAGGGGTCTCCCCAGAAAATTTCCGGAGGGCAGTCTTACCCTTTGCAGCTAAGCTTTATGACATCTATGACATTGTCCCCAGAATTATAAGTTTCTGTTCTGATACAGAGAAAGGAAAAGAACATTTTCTAATTATTTCTACTTAAAATATTTTAATCTAAATTAACCACCTCTGCCTTAAATAATTTTTGTGGAAAATGTAAGTAATGTTTTCCATTGACGACAGAACTTGTCTATAATCAAACAATTCTCATGTTCTTGGTGTGACTGTGAGAACAAGAATCGGTATGTATCCTTCAAAAATATCACTCCCAGACCTGGCGTAGTGGCTCACACCTGTAATCCAAGCAGTTTGGGAGGCTGAGATGGGCAGATCATTTGAGAACAGGAGTTCGAGACCAGCCTGGCCAACATGGCAAAACCCCGTCTCTCCTGAAAATAGAAAAATTAGCCAGACATGGTGCTGCACACCTGTAATCCCAGCTACTCAGGAGGCTGAGGCAGGAGAATTGCTTGAACCTGGGGGGCAGAGGTTGTGGTGAGCTGAGATTGTGCCATTGCACTCCAGCCTGGGTGACAGAGAGAGACTCTGTCTAAAAATAAAAATAAATAAATAAATAAATATCACTCCTGTACATGTACCCTGGAACTTTAAAAATAAAAATAAAAAAAATACACACTGGGAAGTTCATCTGGCACTTAGAATTCAGTGATGTTCAGGGTTCCAGTTTTGGTACTATTAACATTTAGGGCCAGATACTTTTCTGTAGGGGACTATACTATACAATGTATGAGATTTATTTATTTTTGAGACAAGGTTTCACTCCATTGTCCAGGCTGGAGTGCAGTGGCAATGTCTCGGCTCACTGCAACCTCTGCCTCCTGGGCTCAAGCAATTCTCCTGCCTCAGCCTCCTGAGTAGCTGGGACTATAGGCGCCCGCCACCATGCCCAGCTAATTTTTGTATTTTTTGTAGAGACAGGGTTTCACCATGTTGCCCAGGCTGGTCTTAAACTCCTGAGCACAAGCGATCCACCTGCCTCTGCCTCTCAAAGTGCTGGGATTACAGATGTGAGCCACTGCACCCAGCCTACTACGTATGTTATTTAGCTTAATTCCTGGCCTCTACCTATTAAATGTCAGTAGCACCTGCAATTCGCCCCCCAACCCTGACGTTATGAAAATCGTAGATATCTGCCGACATGGTCAAACGTCCCCTGAGGAAGCAAAATCTTACCTCTTCTCCACTGCTGAGAACCACTGAGCAATTTGGATGAGTCAAAGCATCTGAAAAATGAGTGAAAACAAATTGAGACATAAATTCTTTTTCCCTTGCTTACTGCCTGTGTGGTCTTATTAGGCAAGAAACTTAGTTTAGCTGAGCCTCAGTTTCCTTATCTGTACAGTAGGATTGATAATACCTATGTAACAGGGGTTGCGGGAAACCACCCAGGTTTTCTGTATGTAAATTCATGATGTCAAATTTATGGCAGCCGTATTCTCACTGGGGCCCCTCATTAGGCACCTCCTCCTTGAATGAGCCTATGGCAGCCCAGAGCATAAACAGGGCATTCTTATTTCCCCAGAGTCTGGAAAGATGGGGAGTTGGAATTCCATTCCAGCTAAACATCATGTTTTTAATGCTGGGCAACTCTTTCCTAATAAAATCCAAAACCATGTAAACACCAGTATAGTTTTCAATTTGTAGTCAGATTAGATGCCAGGAGCGCTTGGTTCAATTTTATTTTATTTTTTAAGTGATATCTTTACAGTGGATTTGAAAGCAAGCTTTACAGTGGATTTGAAAGCAAGCTGTCTCTCTGGAGAAGTGTAAGTTTTGGAAAGCAAGTTTCCCTGGAATGTTTCAGCTTTAATCAGGGTAGATGGAAGAAAAAAATAAAAAGGTGGTTAAGCCACATGATAGAATGTCTGGACCTGGATTCATCAGCTCATTTAGGAAGCTCTCTATGGAGCAAAATATGCACAGAAAGGAGGCTTTGTGTCATTCTAAAAGCTATTTTATGTTCTTGGAAAGGCAGGTGTGTGTTAATATTTATACTCTTTGAGTGTTCTGTTCTAAGCATCGCATACTGCAAATGTATCTCCAAAGTCACTCCAGGAAAAAAAATGTCATTTTATTAAGGAAAGGGGCATAGTTCCCCAACTCCCACATCCTCATGTCTGTGAAGCTCAGAATTTGCATCATTCTATCACTGTTGTTACCAATAGCAAAGAGCTCGTACTTCACATCCATTGAGCATTCCTGTTGAACACTGGGGACCCAGGGATAAATGGTGAAGTTTCCTACCCCTGGGGTCCACAGCCTGGCAGGAGGGTGGAGAACAGACTCTCTAGAGAGCCTGAGCCTGTTCTTTCTCTTTTCTGTGACAAGGAATTAAGCCTCAAGAAGTGGCTTGGGGTGAAATTGTTCTTTTCCCCCCAAAGTTCTGGGAAGAGCTGAACTCTGAGCTCCACTGGAGTGGAGGGATCAAGGTACAGAGTTTCCTGTCACAGGGCCAAACCCAAGGCCAAACTGTGTGTGTGTGTGTGTGTGTGTGTGTTTTTGTGTGTGTGACAGTACATTTTTAGATGATGGAGAATCTGAAAAGTGAGTGCAGGGAGAGCTCACAGGGGTGCCTGGCTCTGAGCCATTGTCACTGCCCAGGGAAAGGGGCTGGCTACAGGGCAGCCTGAGGGGAACAGGCCATGTCCTATCCCAGGCTGGGCTCAAGAGAAGTGATGAGACACCCAAGAGGGCCTTGGCTTCCCCTGTGAGCTCTCCTTCCCACCGTTGTCAAGCATGCCCGTGATCACTCTGCAGACATCTCTTGGGCACTATTGTGTTTAGACTCAAGGATCTCCCCCAACAGCCCCCACGCCCAGCCATCTTCTCATTTTGACTAATGTTGCCCAGGCCTTCAGTTTCTCTAATTCCAATGGCTATCGTCATGCAGATAACTCCCTTATCTTTCTGTCCAACCAAGAGCTTTTCGTGGAGCAGCAAGCTGATAGATCCAGCAGCCTCCTGGGAATCTCTTCTTGGAAGCCCCTTGGGTACCTTCATCTGCTGCCCCCACTGGGAAGCCTCCTCTGAATCCAGCAGACATTGGTTCCTTCCACTTCCCATCATACTGGGCACCACCCTTACAGCATCGAACAGGTTGTCCTGTGGTTAGTCTGTGCCCATCTCCACAGTGTCATGTCAAGGCTTGGTGAAGTAGGTGCTCAGTGAATTCTTCTAGGGCCAAGTGTCTTCAACAATTAGGGCTCTGAGAAGAGCAGGGCCACGAAGAGGGCATCTCAAACTTGCAAATGAGCACATGTCAGAGTGTGATTTTAGCAAATTCGTAAAATTAAAGTTGTCACATGGAAACTCTGACAACCTCCAGCTGCTTTTCTGTGACAAGGAGACAAGTGAAAATGTGACCTGCATCCCCTCCTTCTTCCCCACTCTTTCCAAATACCACTATGGGTGCACAGAGCCATGGTAAAGGGCTTGCCAAGGGGCGGTGGGCCGAGGGAAGGGCAGGGCCTCACTGATTACACATTCATTATGGCTTAACCACCTCTGCACTGTCCTGCGGGACTTAATACAAATCAGAGAGACCAAGGCCGTGGGCGAGCATCCTTGCGGTTTGGAAGGCATAACATCTTCTGCTATGGTGACAGAGAAAGGATGTTAAAGCAACAAGGACGGGATCATAAGGTGAAAACAGCCTGGGGGCAGTGGCTCACACTTGTTGTTCCAGCTACTCAGGAGGCTAAGGCTGGAGGATACTTGAGCCCTGGAGTTTGAGGTTACAGTGAACTAAGATGGCAACAACGCAGCCCAGCCTGGGTGACAAAATATAAAGTGAAAACAGATGTTCCCAACCCAAGAGGAATAGTCTTCCCATGCCTCACAGCAGGAAAGGGAAGGTGGATTGATTCACTGAGATTCCCAGGGGAACAGGCAGGGAGCTAGACAGCAAGTGGCAGCAATGTACCGGCAATACCTGCTAACTGTGTGGGACCCAGTTGTGGGACATACTAGCAGGACAGAAGAAGAGATCTTATAAACCAGGCCTTGGCAGAACATCCAGAGAGATTATTTGGAGATTTTTAGTAGTTCTACTTGAACTTAACTCCAACCAAGAAGGATGGGGATCAGCTCTTACAAAGCAGAACTGTGTAAAGAGGTTGCTCTCCTGGGTTTGTTTTTCCTCAGCACCATCCCTGTGTGTAATAGCGAGTAGGGCAAAACCTATTTGTAACAATCTTAGGTGTGGAGGAGGAGAAGAGGCTCTAACTATACCTGGGAAGACAGAAGCAAGGTTGTCATTAGGAAGGTTGGATTCACACTGTGGAATGAAAGCTAAACACGTTTGTCTAGAACAAACAGACCTGTATAGCACTTGCTATGTGCCAAGAACTCTCCCAGGTGCTTTAGAGATATTAACTTACTTAATCTTCAGAACATCTCTATGAGATATGAATATTATGTCCTCATTTTGCAGATGAGGAAACTGAGGCACAGAGCATTTGAGCTTACGTAGCTCATGAGTGGCAGAAGTGGCCTCTGAACCCAGGAAATCTGCCCCAGAATCTACGCAGGTAGTCACTGCATTGTGCTGCTGCTTGCACGTGATAGACTTGTATGCATCATTTTTAAAATGAGGTTTAAATACTGTTTTTCAAATTCTTCCTCAGTAAGGGATTGATAAGAAGTCTTAACTAGGTAAGCCTAGATGTTTAGAATTTATACAGGTTGCGTGCAGGTTTTCCTTCTTTGTTGTACAAAGCTGATTGGCCCTCCTCTGTGAGCCTCATCATTCTTACTATATTGTGTGTACACTGCCTTTGTGTTAGGATCTTTATTATTAACTGTAGAAAATTGGCAGCCTTGCTAATGCATTTGCTCACAATTCACTGCAAATACTAGAACAGTTATAAATAGCATTTTCCTGAGTCCATTCAGATTTCTTAAAGAAAGACCATAACTATGTGGCCTGTAAACAACAGAAATTTATTTCTGATAGTTCTGGAGACTGGGAAGTCCAAGATCAAGACACCAACAGATTGGGTGTCTGGTGAGGACCAGTTTCCTTGTCATCTTCTCTCTGTGTCCTCATGTCCTTACACAGTGGAAAGGGTGAGGGATCACATTGGAGTTTCTTTTATAATGGAACTGCTCCCATTCATGAGGGCTCCACCCTCATCACGTAATCACCTTCCAAAGGCCCCATCTCCTGATACCATCATATTAGGGATTAGATTTCAGAATATGAATTCAGAGAAGGAGGGGGTATATGCTTTCAGCCCATTTCAGTATTCCTAAAGTCTTTTTCTCTAAGTACTCAGAAAAATATCGATTGCGTGCTATATCTAATCAAGAATGGCTCTTCTTTCTGTGTTTTCATAAACTTGAAACTCTGTTTTTCTCCAGTCATGGTATTCCTGTTATGTGGCTAACCACCTCTGTCTTACATATGCTGTGAGTGTGGTGTGGGTGATGGGAACTGTTGCCTCTGTGCAGTCACCACCTCTGTGCATCTGCAGCCATACATCTTTGGTGATCCTGGGGCCACAGGATACAGAAGAGGTGGATGCTTAGCCGAGGAGAATAAGAATGGGTGGGTGTCTTTGGGGCACCTGTTTGCTTACATATCAGGTCATGACTAACCTCTGAAATTGATAACTGCTGCTTCACCTTGGGCTTCCACAAGTTCCTCTTTTGGTTAAGTTTCTCCTGGAACCACACAGTGAAGGGGATTCTGAGAAATCTAGTTCCAGCTTACCTAAGTTACCACTGCAGAATGAAACACATTGTTGTGCTCTTTGAAAAAAAAATTGTTTTTGGTCAGCCATATTGTTGACTACTGTTTTGGAATGAGATGATGGATAAGTAAATAATCAGAAGTCTACTTGTTGAGCATGACATCGGAGAAAGGATGTTTGAATGGATGATTTTAAGATATTTTCTTTAGCTAAGATAGCCTGATGCATTCCCCCCAACCTCAACTCCCAGTGTAGCTAGCCCTGAGACTGGGGCCATAATCTTTGAGGTCCATTGGCTGAAATGATCTTTGCCCTGGAAAGTTGCTGGAGTGAGCACAACCAATTTCTTGTTAATCCTCAGGCCTGTCTCAGGGCTTGGGAGTTAATAAGAAATTTATCTTGATCCTCTGAGCCTTGAGTCAATGCTCTTATCAAGTGGCCCATACATGTATCTTCATATGGAGGTATATGCCAGCTCTTATTTGGTCATGAGCTCTAATTTTTATTAAGTAGAATAATGAGAGACTTGCCTAATGGATAATATTGTTACAGTCATGCATGTCATGTCTTCAAAGCTGGATGTCTTTCAGTATTTTTCACTGCTTATACAATAGATGTGGAAGCAGAACTTTTCAGTCCCTGTGCTGGGTAGGTAATAGGCATCAAGTATCTTAAAGTCAGGGGTCATCCATGCAGCATATGCTAAGAGACTGCTGGCATTAGAGACCTTAACCAATAAGCATGGCTTCAGAGATAGCCTGTAGAGGGTTCAATGTGTGTTTCTTCAATGGGAGGCTGGTACATGACTTCCACTGGTGTAGAAATGATAGGGCTGAAGTCCCTTTGCCTGGTGCTAGAATGGCAAGAGAAGGCAACTGTGCCCCCTTCCCACTATAGGTGTCCTCTGCAGAAGCAGGCCTGAAGGGGAGAGGTTTTACATTAGACTTGGCTGTAAAGTTGGTTATTATTCTAGACAGAACTTTTTAATTATTAAAATGAGAGTTTTGCTTGAAGTCAGGAGTTCAAGACCAGCCTGGCTAACATGGAAATACCCGGTCTCTACTAAAAATACAAAAATTAGCTGGGCACAGTGGCATGCGCCTGTAATCCCAGTTGCTTGGGAGGCTGAGGCAGGATAATCACTTGAACCCAGGAGGTAGAGGTTGCAGTGAGCCAAGATCATGCCATTACATTCCAGCCTGGGTGACAGAGTGAGACTCCATCTCAAAACAAACAAACAAACAAAAAACAAAAAAAACCCACTGTTTTGTAAACTAAAGTAACTGGAAGACTTACTATCTAGGAGGAATGTCTGGAAAAGTTATGAGACCAATGTCCCATTCCAAGGGAGGGAAAGAACTTCTCAATGAGGCTTATTAAATGGAGAACGATGGAAAGGAATACAACTGTTTTTTGCATAAATCCTTCAGACTCTGCTCATCAGGTAAAAGCAGTTACCCTCTACTGCTTTGTCCAATTTAGAGTCACAGAGAGGAAACACTCCATTTGGATGATAAGCCACCTGGGCAGGTAATTTGAACTTTCTAAGCCTTAATTTCTTATCTGCTATCTAAAGTGTAGAAAGAAAATAACAGTGAATACCTTGCAAGAAACTTCTGAGTTTTAAATGAGACCATGCCAGGCAGTTAGTAGATGCTCAATAGAAGGAGGTACCCGTGTAGCAATCTCTCCCTCTTGCATGAGCAAGGGGGTCCCCAGCTTAGACAAAATGACTTAATGAGTTGAGGACAAAGGCCAGGATAAAACTCCGTGGCCAGTAATACTTGCCACTTTAACTAAACGGGAATTGGACTGCTCAGGTGCAAAACGAAGCAAGCATTCTGTCTGCTTGTAATGCTTTTCTCATCAGGTGCTGGGTTTAAATCATGCCTAGAAGTGAGATGCTAGGAGAAGCTCTTCACATCAACCTTTGTGGCAGGTCCATCTGGTCCCAGGGAGAAATCCTGGACTTAAGGGGGAGGACAGGTGGACAGACTGAGACATGGGTCCTTCCTATGAGCTCAGGTTTGCCCTGGTTCCATTCTCTGGAAGAATGCTTGGAAGGATGACAGTGGAGTGGCAGAGTCTGGACTTGGAATTCCAACTCCCTGGTTCATGTTTCTGCTGTGTAGTCTGATTTTGAACACAAGACTTAATAACTGTACCTTGTTTTCTCTACCACATGGGACTAGAGTGAGGACAAAACAAGATAGTGCTGGTGACATGCACTCGGTAAGGTTCTTTTGCTTCTTCCTCTTCCCTCTAAATTTGCTGCTGTACCTCCCCTTAATTTCTAGAGCCCTGGCTCTCCTCAAAGACTCCTGTTCTCACTTCCTACTAGTTTGGGTTCCCCCTTATCTTGATTTCCATGCTTCTCCCTATCCATTTGATCCTAGCTCCTTCTGTGGTTGGCCTCCTTGTTTATCTCCAGTTGCTCTCTCCTCCCTTCCCATTGCCATCTCATTCTTTTCTCTCCCTGTCGTTCCACTACTTTAGTTTCTCTCTTTCTCCTCTCTTTCTACCTCTCCCTTTCTTTTCTGTCTGTCGCCATTCTCTACTTTTGCATGACTCTGCACATTTGGACAGAAGTGTTTTCTGCACAGATGCTTTCTCTCCATTTTCTTTGGCCAGCTGGGTGCATCTGCAGGCTGCCACCAGGCCAGTTGCCAGTGGGAGAGTCAAGAATGAAGACAGGAAGGGGAATCGGGCTAAGGGTCTGACAGCCTGCCAGAGAGAGCAGAATTGTCATGGAAATTCTGTAACTCTGTATGCCTCTGTGTCTATTTTGGCCAGAGCATGACCTGCCTATTGGGGAAGAGGACTCCTATCTTGGGCAATCAATTAATTGACACACAAACAAAAATAAAATGCAAATTATAAAAACACAAACAAAAAGAAAACTTCAATATCTCTATCCCCCGGATTAGAAAAAAAAATAATTCTCACATCTTGGCTTCTTTCGCTCCCTCTCTTTGTCCCCCCTGCTGGGTTCAGCAGATGTTCTCTTGGAAGAGAGAATGGCCCTTCATTGAGCATCAGCCAGGAGACAGGTCATTTAGAAAAGCTGGTGAAAAGAACCATTGCTTCAGTGCCCAATTCTGTTTGTTTGACACTTGCCATAGAAATAGGCATTGCAAATATTGATTGCAATTCACTTAAATCTGCAGACATAGAGATGAGTGAGGTCTTCCTTGCCGCTCATCTGGCAAGGTGAGAGTCAGGTATACTGAGGATGAGAAGTGATGATGTATAATGTGATTCTGGCATGTTACTCGAAATAAAGCAGATCTTAAGAAATGTTACTTTTCTTTCCTTTAAATTATAGAAATAATGAGGAATCACAAATTGCCAGCTCACAGCATCTTTGAGGTGGGAAAAGCCTCCTAACACAGAAATCCACCTCCTATGAGGCAGCTCTAAGAACTACAGGTGCAGTCTCTTCTTGACTCAGCCATCAGCTGGGAACTCAGGCCCTCACTGCTTGCATTTTTGATTAGCTGTCATTGCTAGGAGGTATTTTTCATTCTCATCACTTCTACTTCCCCAGCCCTAACACCCAATCATTATTAGTTTTCTAGAGCCACACAGAAGAGTTCTGCCTGTTTCTCCTTGTTACAGACCTTCTAAAATCTGAGGCCACTTTCTGTGACTTTTTGGTGTCCTTTCTCCATATTAAGCATCCCCCATGTGCTGAATCATGTCTCAATTGACTTGATTTCCTGACCCCTCTCTTTCCTGTTGTCTGAAAAGTAATGTGATACAATGGAAATATCAGACAGAGACAGAACCCTGTGAAGAAAGCTGTGAGTAACTCTGGCTAAGTCACTTCTCTATTCTCAGCTTTTTCTTTTCTTTTCTTCTCTCTCTGTTTTTCTTTTTTTTCAGAAGGAGTTTTGCTCTTGTTGCCCAGGCTGGAGTGCGGTGGCACAGTCTTGGCTCACTGCAACCTCCACTTTCAGGGTTCAAGTGATTCACCTGGCTCAGCCTCCTTAGTAGCTGGGATTACAGGCATGTACCACCACGCCCAGCTAATTTTGTATTTTTAGTAGAGACAGGGTTTCTCCATGTTGGTCAGGCGGTCTCGAACTTCCAATCTCATGTGATCTGCTCACCTCGGCCTCCCAAAGTGCTGGGATTATGGATGTGAGCCACCGCACCCAGCCTCTTTTTTTTTTGAGACAGAGTTTCACTCTTGTCACCCAGGCTGGAGTGCAATGGCACGATCTCGGCTCACTGCAATCTCTACCTCCTGGGCTCAAGCAATTCTCCTGCCTCAGCCCCTCGAGTAGCTGGAATTACAGGCCCCACCACCATGCCTGGCTAATTTTTGTATTTTTAGTAGAAACAGAGTTTCACCATGTTGGCCAGGCTGATCTCGAACTCCTGACCTCAGGTGATCCACCCTCCTTGGCCTCCCAAAGTGCTGGGATTACAGGCGTGAGTTTTTAAATCAGTACAATGAGGGTGTCAATGCAATAAGCCAAGTACTGGGAATAGTGCCTTGCCCATCATAAGTTGTTAATTTTTACTTTCCTGACTATGCTATTCTGGATATGAATAATTTGCTGACATCACTTCAAAGTGTGGTTTGGAAGTGTAACTGACCACTTGCAGGAAACCTGCATGGGATCCCAGTAGCAGACAGTATCTGGCTTCCTCATTTTAGATATACTGTACCAATAAGCACATGTGATCTTTCAGCTCTTTTGTGTAAAGAAAAAATTTCCCTTTTATTAGACTCGATTCTATTCACCTGGGAACATAACATTCCCAGAACAGTGTGCACCCACCATTCCAGGGTGAGGGACCTCACCAGTGTTTGTGTGGCAATCAGGATTCCAAGACGAACTGCTGGGTCACACAACATAATCAGCAGACAATAGAAAAATCACAGCTGCAAATGAAGAAAAGAATTGCCAAGAGCAACCAGATCATCCTCTTCCAATTTTTGCCTTCATATTTATTTGAACTTGTAGACTTGTTTGGCACCTGTGTTTGCCAGGTGATAGCAGGTGCTATAGGTTTAAGAAAGGAAAGATCATAGAACAATATAGCATTGAGCAGAGTCTCCCCATTGACTCTGTCACTGTTTCTGCGCATGGAGAGATGATGTCAGTGATCAGCTGCAGCTCTTAAATGCCTGGTCCTCTTGAGGAATGCCAATTCTCTGGGGAAAAAAATGAAAATCCTCCGGGCAGGGAGACCTGTGCAAGTTCTTCAAAGCAATGATGCTTAGACCCATAAGGAAAGAAGTATTCCACTCCAAATTCTAATTGTTTCCATCTTTGTATATTCTCTTTTTGTTTTGGTCTCTATATGCATATATTTTTCATGTGAGAGGACATAAGGGTTTCATGTAGTAATCTTTGTTTTTTCATTTACCATCATATCACAAAGAACTCTCTGTATTATTACAAGATCTTTACAATGGATGAATAGTACTTTATTAGGTTCCTATTGCTGCTGTAAGAATTACCATAAATTTAGTGGTTTAAAGCAACTTAAATGTACAGTCTCACAGTTCTATTGGTCAGAAATCTGGACCTCTCAAGGCTGACAGCAAGTGTCAGCGGCTCGGGTTCTTGTTTGAAGGCCATGGGAAAGAATTTGCTTCCATGTTTATTCAGATTATAGCAGAATGTAGTTGCATGCTGTTGTAGAGCTGAGGTTCTCTGTGTCCTTTCTAGTTGTCAGCTGGAGCCAGACCTGAACTGGCAGCCTCATTCTGGTTCTTGTATGCAGATCCCTATACCTCAAAACCAGCAATGGTGCATCAAATACTTCCTACTTGGAATCCCTCCAATTTCTCCTCTGACACATTTTTCTGCCCCAGCCAGGGAAAGTTTTCTGATTTTAAGGTCTCACATATTAGATTGGGTCTATCTGGGTAATCCCAGGATAATCTCTCTATTTTAAAGTTCATAACTTTAATTATCTCTGCAAAGTTCCTCTTGTCATGTTATGTAACATACTCACAGGTTTTGGGGATTAGGGCATGGACATGTTTGAGAAGGTCATTATTCTGTTCACCACAAAAGCTTAAACTAATTATTACCTGTTGTTGGATATTGAGACCGTTTGTAGTGTTTTATTTGTTTGTTTGTTTGTTTGTTTGCTTTTATAAATAACACTGCAAGGAATGCCTCCAATAGTTAGTTTTTGCTTTAGTTGAACTAGTTGGTTAGATAAATTCTTACAGGTGGAGTTACTGGGTCAAAATTATGAAAATCTTTACAACTTGATTTGTAGTACTCTATTGCTTCCCCAAAGGGTTATACCTGTTTATATTACTACTTAGATTTTACTATTACTGTTTACTATTGCTATTACTAGTTATTTTACTATTACTATTTAGATATTACTATTTAGAGTTTATCTGTATACGTCTACCTTTTTCCCTAGCTATAAAAGGGGATGAAAGAGTGTCCCATTAAGTAGGCATTTTGTCTTCCAGATAAATGCTAAACAAACAAGGACTATCATTATTTTTTGCTTACCCCCATAGTGCTTCATAGAGTGCTGAGCTCATACCTCATAGCAGTGGTGTGCTAGAATCAGCAGGTACCAGTTGTAACAGTTGCGTGCATCACTTTCTAAGTTTGCTCTCAGTGGTGACAACCCAGTAGCTTCAATCAGCCACAGTGGAAATATTTACAACATGGAAATGGGCAAACACTATAAGAAAAATGCTTTATTTTTTTTCTTGAGAGCCACTGGTTGATGAGTAATCAATGTGTCTTTTTAAATTTTGGTTTTGTAGTTGTCCTCGGGTTCTAGGAATTTACTTTTGTCAAGCACATTTTGGAAAGCACAAAAATTTGAAAAGTAACAGAAAAGTTATAAAAGAGACTACAATACTTTCAGATACAGCCTCATATAGAGAAGCAAGTACATATTTGGGAACAAGACAGATTTTATTTCAAATATTGGTTCCACAAAACTATTAGCTTTGGCGTTTGATGGAAGTTGCCAGACTTCTCTAAATCTCTGTTTTTTTAACTGAAAATGGGAAATTCATACCTACCCTAAAGGATTGTTGGGAAAATTAAATGATATATCAATATAAATGATACAAAAGTTATAAAAACAACAAATATAAGTCATTTAAATAGGAATTCATGAAGTGGTTGACAACTCACCCTTATTCCAACTCAGTAGATGGCTCTATTATATTTTACCACTCCAAAAACATTGTTATTGCTACCTTATATTTGGACTTCATTTACAATATCCAGAGAAGCAATGGTAAATGCATTCACAAAGAATACGTCCTCTACTTCCCATCTTCTTTCTTTAAATTCTCAGGGAGATTTATAAATTGAGAATCAGGATGCATGACTAATTTACATCAAGACCCTGGTCACTATTCGGATTAGTGTTCTATGTTTCAGAAGCAGTCATTTATTCAACAAGTATTTATTGAGCTTCTATATTTCTGCTAGTAACAATAATTCCTTTCATTTCCATAGCTCTTAAGAATTTACAAAGCAAGTTCACACCCATGATTGTATTAAAACCTCATAGCAATGAGATGAGTTAGATTTTATTACCTCATTTTAAAGATGAGCAAACTGGGGCTTAGAATAGAAAAGCCACTTTCCCAAGGTAGCCCAACTAGTAAAAAACAAACAAACAAACAACAACAACAACAAAAAACAAGTGACATCAATCATTCCTTCACAGTGAATAAGAACAGATACCTGTCTAACATGTGAAAGCAAAGCACCTTGGTTGGTTAGTCCAACTGGGTCAATTAATTTGTAATGATGCTTTACAAAGCATAATTGCTATTCCCAAAAAGAATTCACAGGATACTTCTTCATGTATTATCTCAACTGAGCCTCACGAAAAACTGTAATGTGTAAGAAGAAAGAAGTATGTGACCAAGACAGAAGAGAGGGAATAACTGAGCATCTAGTATGTGCCCGCCTTAGGTCCTATGACATTGATTTGGATTTCTTAGGAGATTGAGTCAGAGGCAAAGATCACGTAATGATGTGTTCTTGGGAATTGTACTCTCAGGGAAGCAAAAGTGAGGGCAGAAAGGGAAATGAGAGATAGAAAGATAAAAAGCAATTATAAGATGGCAGCTTATTGAGCTGAACACAGCTTCTCAAGAAAATATAGTAGGTTGCTTTGTCATGTGAGGAATCTCAGAAAAGGCCATGGAACCACTGTGATTTGGTCGATTCTTTCCTGTCTCTTGACTCTAATGAATGACAAAATCTATTTCAAGGGCATTGATGAAAAAAATGTACCATGCAAACTCTAAGTATAAAAAGCCATAGAATATTACCAAAGATTAAAAAGAATGTTTCATAATGATAAAGGAATAAATTTGTCAGGGAGAGCTAATATTTGCAATTATATGTGCACCTAATTACAGAACTTTATGAAGTAAAAACTTGTAGAACTTTTTAAAGTATAAATAAATCCGTAGTTATTGTAGTATTGAACACTCCTAAGTAATCAGTGAGATACATGAAAAAATTAGTTACATTATAAAATACTAAACAACACTATCTATAAACTTGTATAGATAAAACTCATAGAACATTACACTCAACGATGGAAGAATACACTTTTCCTTTAATTGCACATTGAGCATTCACTGATATAGGCCATATTCTGGGCCACAAAACAAATCTCAATAAATATAAAGGGATTTCAATCCTAGAGAGTATTCTCTGTACTCAACAATATTAAATTATCAATGAGTAACAGGAAGATATCTAGAAAATTATCCAATTTAGAAAAAAAAAATAAGCAACATGCTTGTAGATAACTCATGGGTCAATAAAGAAATCACAAAGAAATTAGAAAATATGTTGAACTGAATTATAATTTAAAAAACAACATTTGTGGGATACAGCTAAGGCAATACCTATTGGGAAATCCGTAGTTTTAAATGTCTATATTAAAGAAGAAGAAAGGTCTGTAAGTTCTGTGAAAGTTCTGAGATTTTTTTTTTTTTTACTTACAAGCTAATAAATTAGCTGGCACAGTTTCCTGAATGGTGGCAGAAGACATGAGACTCCTGGGTCAGAGACAAAGGACTTGATTATGTACAGCATAATCAAGAGCAATAGCCAGAGTACCAGCATTCATACTGATTCCCTGAATCCCAATTCACAGAGGGTGAAAATAAGAGGGGCAAATGACATCTAAATATGCAGTGGGTTGTGTTATAGGAGAAGAACCTCAAGTTCGGGAAACATGGATCTTTTATAATGTACAGTAGCCTTTCTGACTTGGCCCCAGAAGGAGACATTATATTTATTACATTGAAAAGTGGACACACCTGCCTTTTGCTCTGTTCTGATTCACTGTCTTTATCTTTCAAGGTGGTTTTCCCTATGTTCATCCTGAAAAGGATAGTGTAGAACCAAGGCAGTCAGTGCTTCTTCTTGCAAGAAGTGCAGAAACATGAGAGATCATGATTTGTCTTCAACAGGGTCTACACCAATGATCTAAACTTCCATTTCATGAAGCCAGAAAAAGAAGAGTAAATTTAACCCAAATAAGTTGAAGGAAGGAAATAATAAAGGCAAAAACAGAAATAAATAAAATAGAAATGGCATAAGCATAGACAAAAGATTGTTCGTTCAAAAGATCAAGAAAATTGATAAACTTTAAGCATAAATGATCAAGGTAAAAATAAGAAGACAGAAATAATCAATACCAGGAATAAAAAAGACTGTACAGATTCTACAAACATTCATACCAATAAATTTGTATTATAAACCATTTTATAGAAATAAATCTGTCACCTTACATAGAATGGATAGATTTCTTTAATAATGCACCAAATTAGGTTTTTATTGTTGTTGTAATAAATTATGACAAACTTAATGGCTTAAAACAGTATACAGATCTATTATCTTAGAGTTCTGGAGATCTGAAATCTGAACAGTTCCTCACTTGGTTAAAATCAGGGTATCAGCAGGTCTGCATTCCTTCTGGAGGTTCAAGGGAAGAATCTACTTTCTTCTTTGCCTTTTCCAGCTTCTAGAGGTCACCTGTATTCTTTGCCTCATGGTTCAAGTTCTCCATAGTCAAAGCCAGCAATATTGAGCTGAGTCTTTTTCTTGCTGCCATCTCTCTGGTTTTCTCTCTTTTGTTTTCCTCATTCATTTGTAAGAACACTTGTGATTGAATTGGGCCTACTCAGATAATTCAGGATCATTTTGCCATCTCAAAGTCAGTTCATTAGCAAATTTAATTTCATCTGCAATTTTATTTCCCTTTGCCATGTAATTCAGCATATTCACAGGTACTGGAGATCAGGATGTTAACATCTTTGGGAAGCGAGCATTATGCCTACCATACACATGTTACCTAAAATGAAACAAGAAGAAATAGAAAATATAAATAGCCCTACATTTACTAAAAACTAAAATAGTGATTAAAAATCTGTTCACAAAAAAAAGTCTAGGCAGAAATGGCTTTTTCTAGTGAATTCCATCAAACAATTGAGGAAAAAATATCAATTGTACAAAATGCGTTAAATAAGAGGTAAAGGAAGTCTTTCTAACTTATTTTGTAAGTCCGGCATTGTCTTAATACCAAAACCAGTCAAATATATAATGAGAAAAGGGACTGGTATTTTGAGACTAATATCTAGGATGACCAAAAATTTAGGTTTTCCTGGGCCTTATCCGAGCTTTAGCACTGAAAATCTCATTTCAGCGCCAGGAACCTTATATAATATTCTTAATAGACATAGACACAAAAATTCTTAGCAAAGTCTTAGTACATTTAATTTAACAAGCAATATGTAACAAATATAGTATAATATGTCAAAAATATAGTATAATATGTCAATAATAAATATTATTGGAATATAATATTTCAGGAATATAATATTGCTTTAAAGTTCAAAAATCAAGTAATGACATTTAACATATTAACAGAATAAAGGGAAAAGATTATTTTTCAATATTTGCAGAAGAAATATTGACAAAATTCAAAACTCATTTGTAATGAAAAACACCTCTCAGCAAACTAGGAATAGAAGATAACTTCCTTAATCTGAAAATAACCATGTATAAAAGCCTACTACTTATATTATAATTAATGGTGAAATATTAGATTTTTTTTCCTCTAAGATGAGAAACAAGGCAAAGATAATACCACTACTGCTCTATCTTGTACAGACAATCTTTTATAAATATATAACAGTAACTATAAGAATAAATAAAATAAATATAGCAAAATATGTACATGGCTTCTACATTCAATACTACTAGGCATTGCTGATAGAAATTGAAAAGATATATAAAAAAGATATACCATGTTCCTTATTTTTAAAATATGATATAAGATTTTAATTCTCCCAAAACTGATCTATTGATCCAATGTAATCATTTGAAAATGTAATAACTTAGAGTGGCCAAAACAATTTTGAAAAAGAGAAAGCTGAAGAATGTATTCTACCTCATTTCAAGGCTTAATATAGAGTTATAATCAGGATCATATGATATTGGCATAAGGATAGACATAAAGATCAATGAAATAGACTAGGCAGTTCAGAATACATCACTGATTGATTTCAACAAAAGAACCAAGGCAATTCAATGAGGAGAAGATAATCTTCCCAATAAATTGAACTCGAACAATTAAATAAAATGAAACAAAAATAATCCTTGGTCTTTACCTCACACAACAAATACAAATTAATGTAAAATATATCATAGACATAAACATAAGAGGTGAAGCTTTAAATCTTTCAGAAAAAAAATAATAAGAGAAACTTTCTCAACATTGGTGTAGACAACTATTTCTTAGACAAAAATAGCATTAACCATAAAGAAAAAATATTTACCTCATCAAAATTAAAATCTTTTGTCCATTATAAGACACCATTTAAAAATGACAACACAAGCCACATACTAGAAAAAAAATCATATGACATACATCTGATGAAGGACCTATATCCAATGTATTCATCAGGGTTCTCTAGAGAAACAGAAGCAATAAAACACAGATACAGATAAAGATATAGATATGTCTAATAATACATACTACTTGTTATTCTGAGATTTATTATGAGGAATTGGCTCCTGTGATTATGGAGTCTGAGTAGCCCCACAGTCTGCCATCTGCAAGTTGGAAACCGGGAAAGTTGGTGGCATAGTTCAGTATGAGTCTGAAGACCTATGAAGCAAAGGATCTGGTGGTGTAAGTTGTAGTCCAAGGGCAGGTTAAGACCAACGTCTCAGCTCAGTTATTCAGGCAGAATGAGCAAATTCTCTTTTCCTCTGCCTTTTTTTTTTTTTTTTTTTTGAGACAGAGTCTCACTCTGTTGCCCAGGCTGGAGTGCAGTGGCATAATCTTGGCTCACTGCAACCTCTGCCTCAAGCAGTTCTCTGCCTCAGCTTCCTGAGTAGCTGGGCTTACTGGCACCTGCCTCCAAGCCTGGCTAATTTTTGTATTTTTAATGGAGATGGGGTTTCACCATCTTGGCCAGGCTGGTCTTGAACTCCTGACCCTGTGATCCACCTACCTTGGCATCCCAAAGTGTTGGGATTACAGGCATGAGCCACCATGCCCAGCCTCCTCTGCCTTTTGTTCTATTGGGAGCTCAGTGGATTGGATGGTGCCCACCTACATTGGGAAGGGCAATCTGCTTTACAGAGTCCAATTCAAATGCTAATCTCATCCAAAAACATCCTCAAAGACACATCCAGAAATCATTTAGCCAAATATGTGGCCCGTAATCAAGTCAAGTTGACATATAAAATTAAGCATTATATCCAGGATGTGTGTGTGTGTGTGAGTGTGTGTGTCTACCTGCCTATCTTTCTACCTATCTACCTACCCATCTTACAACTCAATAGTAAGAAGACAAATAGCTCTGGTTTTTTTAAAAGTGCAAACAATTTTGAGAAACAATTCACAAAAGATATAGGAATAACTAATAAGCACATAGCAACATTAGCCATCAGATAAATGCAAATTAAAATTTCAGTGAGATACCACTACATATCCACTATAATGGCTAAAGCTAAAAGGACTGACAATATTAAGTGTTGGTGAGATATTTGGAGCAATCAGAATTCTCAAACATTGCTGGTAGAAATGCAAAATGGTAAAAGAACATTGAAAAACTCTGGCAATTCTTTTATAAAGTTAAACATACATTTACCATAAAATTCAGCAATTCCACTCTTAGGTTTTTATCTTAAAAGAAATAAAAACATATTCTTACCTCACACTTGTAAATGAATATGCACAGCAATTTTATTCATAGGACCCCCAAATTGGAAACTATTCAAATGCCAATCAACTGTTATATAAGTAAACAGATTGTGATATATTCATACAAATGAAATTCTATTCAACATGAAAAGAAACAAACTGCTGATAGAAGCAAGAACATAAATGGATCTGAAAAACATGCTGAGTGAAAGAAACTTTACACAATACAGTATATGATCTATGATTCCATTTACCTTAAACTCTAGAGCTGAAAAAAAGTAATCTATATCAGGAGAAAGCAGATCCTTAGTTTCACGGGCTGGGACTGAAGGTGGAAACTGATGGCAAAGGGGCATGAGAAGCTTTCTGGGTTGATGGAAGTGGTTTTTATCTTGATTGGGGTTGTGACTGCTAAGTGTGTGGGTGTATGCATTTTGTCAAAACACATCAAACTGTACAATTAAAAAATGCATTTTATTGTATGTAAATTATACCTTGAAAATTTGGTTAAATAATATCAAGCCTGCTATTCCCCACAGATCTCTCTGTATACCAGTAAATACTCCCTGGGATCCAATGAGGAAGCTTACAAACTAAATGATCTCTTAGCCACTGGGATAATCCAATGTCCTGAGTGGACTCCTTCATTATCCTCAGTTACAGTCACTCAAGTATATTTAGAAATGCTTGGGTATGCCTTTAGGGTCCAACTAGGCATTTTATCACAAGGGACCCCAGAGCCTCCTGTAGAAGAATGTACCATCAGGAAGGATAGAGTGGACCATCCAAGCTTTGTACACATTGAATAGTCTGAGGGGTTTGGTCACAGCTTGGGCTCTGCCACTTAGATCACTTCTGGTGCAGCCTGCCTCCTAGGGAGATGGAGCTGAAGTACAAGGGGGTGAAAACACCAAGGACTGGTCTTCTGTGGTTTCTACAGAAGAATGACATTGGTATGTATGGCTTTCTGTGCTTGAGAAGGCTGGTGGACAAGTCAGAAACAGTACAAAACAGCATGGACATTGTGGCATAAGAGCAGAACAGAATGGCCATCTCCAGAAAGGAAGGAAGAACAAGCATCATACTCTCATGGGTATGGCAATGATAGAAGCTGTGACTGATGTCTGGACCTACGCACCAGCGCAGGCAGGGAGGCAAAGAGCAGACCACAGAGCCCTGTAAGATGCACATGAGGCCTCTTAGGGAAGTGGGTGGGAATTTCAAGGGGACTGAAAGACTTGGGGTATAATCAGAGAAATACTTATTCATAATAGTTACCATGGTAGCCTTATGGCTCTAAATTGAGTATGCCTTTGCCAACCCATGATGCAGGCAACAAAAGATTTGATAAGAACAGGTAAACAAGACAGGAAAGGGAGTTGTTTGCCTCTGTATGCAAACCTAAAACCTTAAGCACTTCAACATGCTAGATGATAATGTACGTAACTGATGTGGTCATTGATTTCAGATCACGAAAGCAGTTACGTTAGATTTACAGGTTCACCCTAAGTGTGAGTCACACCCTGCTATGGTCCAGTCCCTAGTGATGTAAGTTCATACCTTGAGAACATGCATTAGAAATATTGGTAGCAATTTCCTCAGTGGACTTACATTTTGCAGATTTTGTTTTTCTTTTTTCGCTTTTATAGTGATCAATTTTGATATAAATTTGCAGATGTATTTAACAGAGAAAGCCTAAAAATCTTTTTTAAACAATGGCTCATTTACCATAGTAAAGAGGACCATTTATAGTTTGAGAATGATTGCCACAAAACAGAGGCTGAGAAACTACAGCCCACGGGCCAAACCTAGCTCATCTGTTTTTCTGCAACCTATGAGCTAAGAATGGTTTTTATAATTTTAAATAGTTAAAAAAAAATAGAGAAGACTATTTTGTGGCATGTAAAAATTATATAAAATTCAAATTTCAGTGTCCATAAATAAAATCTCACTGGAACACAGCTGGGCTCATTCATTAACATATTGCTGACTGTGGCTTTCATGCAACAATGGCAGAGTTGAGTAGTTGCAACAAAGACCACTGTGCCGGCAAAGCCTAAAATATTTACTATCTGGTCCTTTACAGAAAAAGTGTATGCACCCTGCTCTAGAATGGTTACTACTCGCTTGAATCACATCCTGGTAATCCAGTCTGGAGCTAGTTGAAAGTCATCAGAACTAATGTATTTCTTCAAAAATTGTCTTTATAAGATGTGGGCTAATCCCAATAGGTCTGTCCCAATTAGTCCCAGTTACTGGCGTTAGCTACTGTCCTGCCCATGGCTTTCCCATGGGTGCCCCGTGGCTGCCAGCACATGGCTTGGCTCTCCCCCGTCTCCTGAGGAAAACTGCCTGCTGCCTTTGTTGTTCTGGGCATTTCCATTCACGTTTTCACCAAGCCTGACCCTGCCTGGCTTGTAAAATCTGATGGGATCTCTGCCCAAAGAGGCATGGCTGCAGGCGGGTGGAAGTGCCACTCAGAAGAGGTGGTAACATGTGAGTAGAGGGCAGGCTGCAGAGAGATGGCTGGCACCTCGCTTTCCGTACACCTGAGCTATGATCTGAGCTCCTGGGTTTCCTGAACGTGAAACTCACACACTGCTTAAAACAACTCATTAACATGCCTGGGGAGAGTTGAACTTCTCAGAGAGAAGAGAGTTGGCTTCTCAAAAGTTCAATGTTTCCCTAGGAAGGAATTTACGGGAGCGGTGGTAGGGCTAGGGTAAGAGACTCCTCTACGTGACCAACAGCACTGAACTAGGTACCTTGGCAGGAGCCAAGCGAGGTAACCAGTCTTATTACACATACGCCGCATGAGGAGTGAGAGATGTTAGAGCTGGGCCAGTATGGAGGCAGCTGAGGTACACTGGAAAGAATACCAGTGCTTAATGCCAGAAGGATCTGTCACTTACCAGCTGTGTCTTTTGGACAATTCACACATTGCCTCTTGGAGCCTCCTCTGTGAACTATTTAACTCATGGAGCAGTTGAGAGAATCACATTAAATAAAGCAAATGAAGAATTTTGCCAACTGCAAAGCCCTCTGCAAATGCAAGCGGTTATTACAAAGCAACTTGTGAGAATCATTCTTTTTAGCGCCCTGTATTGACAAGGGAGCCACTCTCTGGTTAGAACTAGGCCAAAAAAACTGTGCCTTTGACTTCTATAAAAATCAGTTTAGGTCTTTCCTCACCTAGATATTAGGTTGTGAGGAATCTTTAAAGCCCTTTAGACATTCCATCCCATCCCTATGCCAGCTTTCTTTGGCATTTAGCTTCCTCTCTGCAAAATCTCTCCCAGATGGTTTGCCAGACTCTGCTTACATACTTTCAGCGATAGGAAGCTCACTCCTTGTAAACTTTTTAACTCCTTGTTAAAAAACATCCCTCTTGTCTTTGTTTAGCTCTGACCACTGGAAAGTTCTTACTGGGCTGAAATCCACATGTTGATCTTTCACTTACAGGTCTCATTTTCATCCCTCCTGTTCACCCGGAACAATTCCAACAAATGCATTCTCCAACTCTGTAAGATCAATCCAATTTTCTTTATAAATTACATGTACCTTATAATACTCACCTTTTTTATTTCCCCTAAACTAGGGATTATCAAGCTTGTTAGTCCCTGGACTCCTTTATACTCTTAAAAACCTTGAGGCCCCCAAATATGTCTGTTTTATGTGGATATATAGCTACCGATATTTACCTAATTAGAAATTAAAACCAAGAAATCTAGAAAAATATTAATTCAGTTAAGAACAAAATTAATAAGTTCATTATATGTTGACATAAATAAAAACTTTTATAAAAAATAACAATGGAGTCCAAAAAGTGTTTAGTGGGAAGGATGGCTTTGCATTTTTGCTGCTCTCTTTAATACCTAGCTTAATAGAAGACAATGGGGTTCTTACATGATATAAAGTGGGAAAAGTGGGAAGTATTTCAGTAGCTTTTTTTAGATCATTGCAGATGTGATGTGTAACCTCAAGAAACCTCTGTATATCCATGGAGAGTTTAAAAAGGTAAATACCCATGGAGAGTTTAAAAAGGTAAATAATTTCCAGGTATTGTTATAACATTATTTTGACCTCATGGAACCCCAAAAAGGGTCTTGGGGACCTTAGGGGTCTTCAGATCACATTTTGAAAAGCGCAGCCTTAAGCCATGATTCTTACAACTTTAGGTTTGTTCCAGTGGCAACTTTTCAGAAATGGAAACAGAAGCTCTTCCTCCATGTCTCCCACCTACTTCTTTTCTTTAATTCTGTTTACTGTTACAGAATGGATTTCAAGACAAAAATGTGACTCCCAGCTGATGTCTTTCAGGTAGAGATTAAACTGATCATATCTCAGAATTTTCTGCCAGCTAGCATTGTGCCTTTCTGTAGTATATGACCTTGGGTACTCAAGAAAGATACCTCAATACCTATTGTAAAAACAACACAACCCCAAGAAGACAACACAGACCTGACAAAATACAACGTCCACTTTCCACAATGTTAACTGGTGGGCTGCATCTGAAACATAGGCGTGTGGCCTTTTTTTTGCCTGGTAGCTCAGTATGAGCTGCGACACTGACTTGTGCACATTCTGCCATCATGGCATAAGCTCACAGAACCAAAGTCCCTCGGGGCAGGAAGGGCAGGACCTCTCCCTCCTCTGCAGCTCTAGCTCTCTCTACAACACCCTATCCGTCTCTCAAGATGGGCATGAACCCAAACTTCTTTGTGGGTTTTGCTGATCAAAGTTTTTGTGGCAGAGTTCGAGAAGGACACAACCCAGATATGTTCCCTTCAGACCAGATCTCCTTCCCTTGGTTCACTGCCTATCTCCGTAGGAATAGTAGTCTCCGCGACCTACCATTTATTATATTTCCCATCTTTGGTCCCTTTATCATTCCCTGGCCTCTTCGTTTCTGATCTTTTGGTGTCACTAAGTTGCCAGGGTGTTGATTTTTCACAGCAGAGACTTAAGAGCCAACAATTTGAGTGCTCTTCTTTTTGGTACAGAAGTCGCACCTCCATGTTCATATCTAGACCCTCATACGCTACTCGAGGCAGTTATATACCTTGGCATTCATTTCTATGTAAACACTCAAGATTTTACTGGAGGGCCCCACGTAGGTGAAGGAGCTGGGCCAAAGGATCTCTGTTTTCTCTTACAAACCTGGCTGATCTAGTTCCCAGAAAGCCATTTGTCTGGTTCCATTTTCCTATTTGATGTATGTTGTGAATCAGTAGAAAAGTGAGAGGACTATCATATATTAATTATGTGCTATATGCCAAGGTTTCCCAAACCCTAGCTAATTTAAACCTCATTATACAGGCAAAGTGGGTTTTCATATCCCCATTTTACAGGTGAATAAACAGACTAAGAGAAACTGAATGGGATTGCCAGGTAAAAAATGCAGGACATAGGCCCGGCATGGTGGCTCATGCCTGTAATCCCAGCACTTTGGAAGGCTGAAGTGGGCGGATCACCTGAGGTCAGACATTCAAAACTAGCCTGGCCAACATGGTGAAACCTCATCTCTAGTAAAAAAACAGAAAATTAGCCAGACAAGGTGGCGCGTGCCTGTAATCCCAGCTACTCAGGAGGCTAAGGCAGAAGAATCGCTTGAACTCAGGAAGCAGAGGTTGCAGTGAGCTGAGATTGTGCCACTGCACTCCAGTCTGGGCGACAGAGTGAGACTGTCTCAAAACAAAACAAAACAAAACAAAAGCAGGACATACAGTTAACTTTGAATTTCAGATAAACAAAACATAATTTTTTGTATAAAGATGTTCCATAGAATATTTGGAACATACTTATATGAAAAAAAACTTTTCACTATTTATCTGAAAAGTTTGAGTTTAATAGGGCTCTGTATTTGCATTTGCTAAATCCAACAACCCTGGAAGTGAAGTAACTGACAAGGCCGGACAGTGCAGAACTGCCAAGAGCTGAAATCTCCTTTTTACTCTCCTTGAGGTTCTTCACCCTAGTCTTGCAGTCTGATGTCAAACCCTAATGCAAAATGGAAAAATGTTTTCTCAGATTCTTGCTGGCCCTTAAACATCCATGATCCAAACAGAGTCTGGTATGTGTGCCAGGTAAGCGGAGGAGAGAGGCCTTTGTATATTTCTATTTTTACTGGATGTTAAGATCCTCACAGGCAGCAACCACATCTAGTTCATCCTGTATCCTCAGCACAGTGGCTTGCATGCAGGAGGCACCCCCTGGAAGCTTGTGGCCAGTCCAATTGAGGGTGCTGACTTCGGGTGGCCCGTGAGCTCTAGCTGTTCTCACCTCTTCTATCTTTGGCTTTTATTCTAATCTAGTTGTGAAGATGAGAAAGAGGAATCTCCATGTAGACATTTGTCTTCTTCTAACATCAGGACTATGATTTAAGAGATTAATAAGGGACTTAGACCTGGCATCTAACTCTGGCCTCACTGGCTGGTAAATCCAGTTCCCAGATTTACCCCCTGGAAAATGAAGGGTTCTGAACAAATTAGTCTTAAAGCCCTTTCAAGCTCTGCCATATCACAGGTGAAAAATTGTGGATGGCTCTGAATTGAGAATAGGTATTTGGTAGCAATGACAGCTATGTGGAAATGCTCCTGGGGTAGCATTGCTGTGGAAAATCATTTATAAGGCTGAGTTGTCATTTCTCTTCATGCAGACAAGGAATTGGACAGTCTGGGAGTAATTCTGGTACACAGACACCCTAAGATGTTGGTCTTATCAGTAATAAGAGCAAAAAATATTAAGACTATTTCTCCCACTACAAGCAATGACTAAGAAAAATGCCCAGGTGAATGTGAATATGTAGCAGAGATCCAAAACATTCATACCTGGGAGATCCACCATTATTCTGCAGCTTCCAACACTGACCCACTGGGGAGGGCAAAGCTCTCCTCTGAAAGTTATGGGTGAAGCACTGAAACAAAGTATCTCCTTTGGACCACTGATGCTCTGGGGATGGACTTCTTGGTGGCTTGCTGCAGAGGTGAAAGTGTAATGTCTGCATCTCCTTCACTTTTCTGTTTAACACACAGACTTTCCTTATTGGGTCTACACATGACCCAGTGTGTCTTGGCTAGGGCAGGTTCAGGTAACAGCTGCACTGCCTCAGGTGCTCCTTTTCAGTGCTGACCCTATTTACATCCAGCACCTGCTTCAGGCTTGTGCCCTGGGCTTGTTGATGCCCTATTCTCTCCAATAGAACTTTCTGGGATGAGTGGAATATTCTCTATCTGTGCTGTCCAGTATGGTGGCCATTAGCACGTGTGGTTACTGAGCACTTGAGGTGTGGCTCGTGTAACTGAAGAACTGAGTTTTTAATTTCTACATTTTAATTACTTTTAATAAAAATAGCCACAGGTGGCTAGTGCCACCATATTGGACATAGTGTAGCTATAGCCTGATTTTTTTCCATGACTGAAAGCACCCCACCTACTGACCTACTTTTCTTTTCCCCCAACCTACTGTTTGAAACTCACCTGGTGGCACAGGTGAGTGGTAGCACAGATCCTGGCTTAGAATTCAGAAGCTCAAGCCATCCTTGCATGGGTCCCACCAATCTAATCTGTTCTCTCATCTTTGGCAGTTCTCTTCTGTTCACTGCAACCTCCACCTCCCGGGTTTAAGTGATTCTCATGCCTCAGCCTCCTGAGTAGCTGAGATTACAGGTGCACACCACCATGGCCAGCTAATTTTTGTGTTTTAGTAGAGATGGGGTTTCGCCATGTTGGCCAGGCTGGTCTCAAACTCTTGACCTCAAGTGATCCTCCTGCCTTAGCCTCCCAAAGAGCTGGCATTATAGGCACAAGCCACCATTCCCAGCCTGAGGGAATCTTCCTTCTATCTGAGCTACCTTCTCTTGTAGCATCTCTTCTCCTGCATTTAAAAATGTGTCTTCTGGCCAGGCGCAGTGGCTCGTGCCTGTAATCCCAACACTTTGGGAGGCTGAGGTGGGTGGATCACGAGGTCAGGAGATCAAGACCATCCTGGTTAACATGGTGAAACCTCGTCTCTACCAAAAATACAAAAGAATTAGCCGGGTGTGGTGGTGGGTGCCTGTAGTCCCAGCTACTTGGGAGGCTGAGGCAGGAGAATGGCGTGAACCCAGGAGGTGGAGCATGCAAGTGAAGCGAGATCAGGCTACTGCACTCCAGCCTGGGCGACAGAGCAAGACTCCGTCTCAAAAAACAACAACAACAAAAAAAAAAATCCCAAAAAAACCCAAACAAACAAAGAAAAAAAATGTGTCTCCTTTTGGCCAGGTGTGGTGGCTCACGCCTGTAATCCCAGTACTCCAGCACTTTGGGAGGTCAAGACGGGCAGATCACCTGAGGTCACGAGTTGAAGACCAGCCTGGCCAACATGGCCAGCTCTTCTGAAAATACAAAAAAAAAAAAAAAAAAATTAGCCGGGCATGGTGGTGCACATTTGTAATCCCAGCTACTCAGGAGGCTGAGGCGGGAGAATTGCTTGAACCTAGGAGGTGGAAGTTGCATTGAGCTGAGATCACACTGTTGCACTCCAGCCTAGACCACAGAGTGAGACTCTGTCTCAAAAAACAAACAAACAAACAAAAACCAGTGTCTCCTTTTAATCTGAAGCTGACTTCTTTTCCTGGAGTATCATGAGTGTTGGCCTGGTAGAGTCTTCTCTCCACTGAGGTGTTGCCTCCTGGACGTCACTGACCAAGCTTGACTATCCAGGAGATGCAATATCAGTCCCCTGTGCACTACTGCTCTTGGAACAGGCAAGAAATTGTCAGTTTCTGCTTCTGCCAACACAAACATCTAGTAAGCCAAAACGTTTCTTAGATCTGAAGTGATTTTTCTTCTGATGTGGATTCTGCCATTGTATCATATTGTTTTGGTAAGTCAGGTAATTTCTCTTAGGTATTTTAAATCATACTGTGACACTGCCCCTATACCAAAATGTTTCTGAGAAAACTGACTACCAAGGAAAGGGAAATAAAAAAGAAAACTAGGCTGGGTGTGGTGGCTCACAGCTCTCTGTAGTAATCCCAGCACTTTGGGAGGCCAATGTGGAAGGATTGTTTGAGCTCAGGCATTGGAGACCAGCGTGGGCAACATGCCAGAACCTAGGCTCTACAAAAAAAAAAAAAAAAAAAAAAAAAAAAAAAAATTAGCCAGGGGTGCTGGCATGCACCTGTAGTCCCAGCTACTTGGGCTGAGGTGGGAAGATCACTTGAGCCCAGGAGGCAGAGGTTGCAGTGAGCCAAAATTGCACCACTGCACTCCAACCTGGGTGACAGAGGGAGACTTTTTGTCAAAACAATAATAAGAATAACAATAATAATCAAGAAAACTAGCACTTAGATGCACATCTACTTTACTTCAGGGCCAGTTCTTGCACTCAACTTGCATTATCTGATTTAATTTTTATAAATACGTTTTGCAGATGGGAGAACAGAGACTCAGAGAATGTATGTACCTCTTTTGAGATAAGCCTATAAATGCCCCTGTTGGATAAAAACCTGGGTTGGTTGCCTCCAAAGTCCTTTATCTTTCAATTGTTGTAAGAAGAACTTATGGCAGGAAGTCATCCTGTATGGAGCAAAACCATGGCTCACGCAAGCAGTATCTCATCTACACGCATACACAATGGGAAAAGAAGTGAGTGTGTCGAGTAAAAGACATCCAGCTCCAAAACTTCTTCACCTGCAATTTGTTCGAAGATGGATAATGAATATCATCTGAATTGTCAAAGAGCAAGAAAGGGGGAGACATCTGGCAGAGAAGAGGGATGATTCCAATTTGCTAGTTATTCTAGTGGTGATTACTCATGGGGCAGCCAGAACAGAAACATGGATACAAGCTTGAATTTGTTGATTTTAGTTGCAATAGGGAACTGTGTGTGTGTGTGTGTGTGTGTGTGTGTGTGCACATGCTTTAAAAAGCAGATTCAAAGATTCTTCTTACTCATAATAATGTCTACAGGACGTATTAGAATTCATGAAGTGCTTTGTTCATTATGTCTTGTTGAATCCTTGCCACAGTCCAGTAAGGATAGAATAAATGGGGCAATTTTATAGTGGAGGAAACTGTGCCCCAAATTCAGTCTCAGAAAGAACAAAGCTTGGGTTCACAAGCCAGTCTAAATCTCAGTCTTGTGCCACTTCATATTGCCTGCAATATTTCTAGATTTTGCTCCTCTTAGGATAAGTGCATAGACAACTAAATAAATTTACTTCAGACTTGGAAAGGAGAATCATCAGGGCATGTCTAAGAAAAGAAAAAGAATAAGATCTAATGTATACCAGTCAAAATAAATAAAGTAAAACAACTTTCAACAATATGGATACATCCTAGTAATGTAATATTAAATATAATAATTAGATTTCAATTGATTAATTATGATATGACACTATTTTTATAAGTTTATAAACAAAATCTAACAAGTACACACACTTTTTAGGAATAAATATAGATGCAGTAAAACCATATTTTAAGAAAAGCAAGGGAATGAGGAATATAGGATTTAGGGTGTGTGAGAGAAGAGAGGGGAAAGAGTTTGTAGAGGAACCATGGAGTTAGATGAAGATTATTATGGAAGTTCTAATTTTAGTTGTTAGAGGTGGTTTTAAATGTATGAATGCATACATTTAAAAAAATACTAACTAAATGGCTACTAAAATCAGTAAAAGTGAGTTATGCAAAAACTAATGATCAAAATATGTAATGAACCATTAGGATTAATTGTGTTCTGTTAACCTGTAGTCCAGTAAGTAAAACACAGCAACAACAACAATATAGGTCTCTAAAAGACAGTTGCACCTGGCTTAATATAATAGGACTTATTTCTCAAATACAATATCATGACGGTCTAAAGGTCCTCTTCTATCCTATGGATGTGCCAGCTGGATTATGTGTCATGTCAGGTAAACGGGGGCAAAGAAGACAGAAGAAACATATTGACTTTTAACTACCTCAACCTGTAAATAACAAATGTCATTTCTGCTCATAGTTCATTGGCCAGAACTAGCTATATGGCCCCAGACTATTTGGTGGGGAAACTGGGTAATGCAGAGGAGGAAATGAATATTTAGTGAGCACTATCTGTCCCTGCAACACTTCTTTTATTTATTTTTTTCCTTGTTAGAGTTAGGATGAACAATTCTGAGTAAGATTCTATTTTTACCTATCCTTCTTGTGAGCTTTAAGAGACAGATTACCTTCATAAAAAGAGCTTGGGTTTGGTGTCAGACATATCTGGGTTTGAATCTTAACTCTCCTCTAAATGACTTAGGTGAACTTAAGCAAGTCTTATCTCTTCTCTGGGCCTGTTTTCTTATATGTAAATTGGAGATAATAATCCAGATGTTGCAGGATTAGCGTAAGGCCAAGGTTGAAAGATGTCCACTAACATGTTGGAATCTCAGTAATTTACTAAATGGTAGTAATTATTACCATTCAAAACTTCTATGAGGTCACTGTTCAAGTTATTCAAATCTCAGTGTAGCTTTAGAGATGTCAACAGTATCTTCTTTCATCACTGCTTTAAAATAAAGCCACAAAGCCCTTGGTAGTGTTGCTATCTTGAACAGAACCTGCCTAGAACTAGAAAGGTATCTATGTATGCCAGAGGCTTGGTACAAGTGGGATAGCTGTGTCTTTCTCTAGTCATAATGATGCTTAAGATTTGTATTTTCTGAGGAACAAGTAAACATAGTGGGTCCAGTATGGTCTTCATAAGACTCATGGGCACTTTTTAGAAACTCTTTATATTAGTCAGGATAAACTAGGTTATGGGGCCATAACAAATATTCCTTAAATGGCTTAATACCAGAGGTTTACGTCTTGCTTATGAAAAGTTTACTGAAGATCTAGGAGACTTTCAAAGCCACTGGCTCTCCAAGTAGTGATTCAGTGGTCCACGTGTGAGCAGCTTCCTCTGTCTTGTAGCTAAACTATTCGGAAAATACAACCTGTTCAGTTAAAGTTACAGGGGAAGAGGTCCTGGAGATTGTGACTTGGCAATCGCTTTGGCCAGGAATTGACACTTACCATTTCTATACACAATGCGTTGGTTAGAATTAGACGGTGCTGCGTAGCTACAGGGGTGGTGGAGAAACAGAGCCCTTTCTTGTGCCCAGAAGAAAAAACAAGCTAAATATGGGTGAGCACCAGAAGTGTCTGTCAGACTCTGGTTCTCCACTGAACTTCTGCCATAAGTGGGCTCTCTTACACAGACAAGGGTACTGCAAGGTTGTCTATACATAGAACATGCTTCACAGTCCATGCACATCAAAACTCCTTACTCTTTAAAATCTTTCGAGTGTCCTGCCTCCACGTTTTTGTTCATACTGTTTCATTGTCCTAGAGTGTACTTCCCTTCCATTTCTATATTTCCAAAGTTTACCCATTTTTCAACGCTTCATCGTAAATGCCACCTCCTCTTTCTTCATCTCCTGCTGTTTTTAATTTTTTTAAAATCTCTTCTACAGTACGTTATTCATCTCTTGAGATCTTCTGGCACATTTATTTTTGCCCCCTAAGTTTGTGTTCAAACATGTGAGTGAACCAAATTCAGAATACGAAGTGCAACTTGTGAAACTTGGCATCACGGTCACAGTCTTCATTCTGAGGATCAGGAAGTACAATTGTGTTCTTCACATGCTTGAAATTTGGCCTGCCCTCTGAACTCATTAAATTTGGCTGGAAATCAAGAAGAGTAAGAGCAGAGATGCAAGTATGGCTTCCCCAATCCTCCTCAGAAGGATCTCTCCCTGGACTTAATGATGCCATAACCTCCTCAGGTCAGTAAATTTGTCTGGCTGGATGTCTGTCTGTTCTGTGCCTGGGACAAGGGACAATTGGTAGCTGCTGGGCCAAACAGTGAGACCTGGGTCTGCATCAAGGTAGCAGCTCCTGGTAATGTCAAAATTCCCTTTGGAAAGTGCTGTTGCTTAACCATCTGCAGTGGTCTGAATGTTTTTGTCCCTCCTAAATTCATATGTTGAAATCTTAATTCCTAAGGCAATGATAGTAAGAGGTGGGGCCTTTAGGGGGTGATCAGATCATGAGGTTGGATCACTCATGAATGGGATTAATGCCCTTATAGAAGTAACCAATGTGAGCTCATTTGTCTCTTCCACCACATGAGACAAAATGAGAAGCTACCACCTATGACCCAGAAAGTAGGTCTTCACCAGAACCTGCCCATGCTGCCGCACTGATCTTGAACTTCCCAGCCTTCAGAACTCTGGGAAATACATTTCTGTTTTCTATAAGTAAGCTACTCAGTCTAAAGTATTTGGTTATAACAGCCCAAATGCACCAAGACACCATTCATCTGAAACTTGGTTATGGATCATAGCCTGATCTGGTGTTTAAGCAGTTTGTTAAAGTAGGCAGTGTTCCTGAGTGTCTTATACTTCTGGGGTCAGATACTCTGGTGACTGTTCTCTTAGGACTTTTCTTAGGAGCTTCTTTTCAGCAGCATTTCTGATGATGAAAGCATTCCCACAGATCTACACATGGAAAGGGAAGCCCTACTTGTTCTATGCCCTTGTGAAATCCTACCTTGTGAACAGCAGCTGCATGGACGTGTGCAAACCTAATCAAGCTTTCAGGACCAAGACATGAAGGAACAAACACCCATGGAACTTCCCCAACATGCTGGACACTGTGCCAATGTGTTCGCATGCTTTCTTCTACTTAATCTTTACAACAGTCCTGAAAGGTAGCAATTACTAGCTCTATTTTAGTAGATAGAAAGAGACTGAGATTCAAAGAGCTAGCACCCGAGTCCCACAGGTTAGAAAGTACACCAGCTGGAGAGATGCATGAACCCTACATCATGGCTCATGTGGCCTTGGTGGACCATTATTACATTCTGGATTCAAACTTGTCCTCCGTTAGTCCAGCGGATGTGGTCAGGCTGGACTCCAGAAACAGGTCACATACTGGGCATCCCATCAGTTCTGCCCCATCATCAGAGGGGTGCCTGCCTCTTCTAGATGGTGACTTAGAGTCTGAGTGGAGAGCTTACCATGTTTACCATGACTTTAGTAACAATCTTCCCAGGTGTTCAGTGCCTGATGGGACACAGAGACTACATATATATATTATCTCAGTTAAGTCCCATAAGCACATTAAATGCAGGCAGTTAAAAGGAGGAAGCTGTGGCTCAGAGCTAAGGCAAGAGTTCAAGGACACACAGTTGTTTGGGGGAAATGCTGGGATAAGAAAATCCTTCCACTATCTAGGGGCCCTCTGAGTAGCCACAGTCACAATGATAAAAGCCAGAACAGAGGATGTAGACCCAGACAATGATATTTGGGAGGGCCTATGCAAGAGTATCAGTTTCTCCTCTACTCCTTGGCTGTGAAATGGGAATAATAATTCTAATATTTCATGATGATTGTAAGGATGAAATAGGCATAATGTTGCATCAAAGCCCCAGCTCAGGCCAGGTGCGGTGGCTCACCCCTGTAATCCCACACTCTGGGAGGCTGAGGCGGGCAGATTGCTTGAGTCCAGGAGCTCGAGGCCAGCCTGGGCAAAATAGTGAAACCCCATCTCTACAAAAAATATAAATAATTAGCCAGGCACAGTGGTGTGTGTCAATAGTCCCAGCTACTTGGGAAGCTGAAGTGGGAGAATCTGCTGAGTCCAGGAGGTCAAGGCTACAGTGGGCAGAGATGGCACCGCTGCACTCCAGCCTGGGCAACCAGAGGGTGACCCTGTCTCAAAAAAAAAAAAAAAACAAGCCCTAGCCCAGCTCCTGGCCTACAGGAAAATACTTTAGCTAGCATGGGCTTAAATATTAGGTGACTATTATCAAATGTATACCCTGATCATTTCTGGAACATAGGAAAGAGACTGCTTTGGGCTCTACTCGATGGGCCCTAATTCCTCATCACATGTGACTCTGTGACAGGGGTGGAAAAGGATAAGGTAAGTGGAGGAAGGTTAGAGAAGGAGCAAGTAAACCACTTAGGGCTGCCCTTGCTTCTCGTTTGTTTCTTCTGTGTGCAGTGGTTCGCATGGCAGCTATGGAGGGAGAAGAGAACTCATTTACGGCTTTATCAGCATTTTGCCCTGGTCCAGAGAAGGGTGGGCTTTGCCAGAGCCTTGGGAAGCAGAACCCCTGGGCCTTCTGAGTTGTGTGTATTTAAGTATGTATCTGGCTTTTCACAGCCAGCTGACTGATAAAAAGGATCTTGATAGCAAACCCACCCCAGCACTGGGTAGTTAAATGGCACTTTCAGCTGAGCTCATTTCTGGCACGAGAAGCAGAGGATCATAAAACAGAACTCTAACCTCAAGATGGATTCTGTTTGCGAGATATGAATGGTGGTTTCTAAATCTTGAGCAGTGTTAAGCACCCTTGTTTCCAGGAGAAGTTTTGTTCAAGGCTGCAGTGGTCAAGGCTATATGGTGCTTCCTTGTTTGCACAACAGGCTCCTTCACATAAACACTTTGACCTCCTGGCAGCTCAGCAAGGTAGATAAGCTTGTCAGAGATTACCACTCGATTTTCTCCAAGAGGAAACTGAGGCTCAGTGATGGCCAGGGCTTTGTCGGAGCTTGCACAACTAGATCTGACCTTCTGCTATAAGACACCTGGACTAGAATTTCTTCCTCTCATGATTTTGTTCACAGAATATAATTCCAGGAGGTTTTCTCACCTTTAATCAGTGCTCTTGGACTTGGTAATCTGAAATGGGAAGTTGAGGCTTTAGAGAGATTATATTCCCTGCCCCAAACCACACAACTAGTAAATAGCAAATCTGGGATTAAAATCCTGATTTCTGCCTCTCAGTTCTTAGTTGTTAGTCGGTGTTTCTCAAACCAGGATTATCTTGATCGATTCTCAGAGAGTCACATGTTACACAGTTTCAAAAATTTGCATTTTTGTTTTGATAACAATCTTTAATCTCATTTTGCCTATTATACATTAACAACTACTTTAAAAAACGTTGGTTAATAATTTAAAATGGAAAGACTTCTTTTAAATGCATAAAACAAGATAGTCTTTGTTTCAGTTTGCAAATCTTAAAGTGGATGGAGACTGTCTCATAGCTGAGGTCACTTTCTAGGGTTCTATGAGGATTTTTTTCCATATGAAAAAGTTTATATATTACACAAGTTTGAAGAACTCTGAGCTGTGATTCACAGCTTCCCTGTTGAGTTGTAGAAACATTTCTGCATTCTCTCCTTGAAGTCTGAGTGAGTGATTATTACAATCATTTTGCAGATGAGGAATCTCAAGAGAGGTTTAGATTTGTACCCAAGCTCACAAACCTAGGAACTCACCGATTCCAGCTTCAAACCATGCCTTGTGACATCCATCCAGGTTACATGCTAAGAAAATTAGAAATTCAGGTTTTTATCCACGGGATGACTAAATGGCCGTGATTTCTCCCTAAAAGATCTAGAGGGGCATGGATTCAAAATGGGTAGAATCAGAGATGAGGAATGTGACAAATTTCCTCTTGGTCAATAGGGGTCCTCTTAACAGGAACACAAAATGACGTTTAGCCCATTCGCTTTGGACATTCACCTGTCTTAGCCATCTCCATCTCAAGGCTTCTACAAGGTGATAATTCCCAAATTCCATTGCAATGTTTATGATTCTGAAGCCAAAGCACTCAGTGTTCTTCAGCTTTAAGCAAAGAATTGCAAATGTTCTCATCCATTTTCTTATCTGGACCGGTTCTCCCACCGCCTCTTGCATGTGGTCTTCACATGGCTTTTATGAATGCATGAAGTCTGTTCCAGCTTGTTCTAGTGTTGCAGTGTTTTAACTGCCATAATACAGTGGTATCAACAGATAAATTAGCTAGATATGTTGAAAAAATTATGGGCAAGAATCCTGTTCTCCTCACTCAGCCTAATTCATCCACAGGGAGAATCGGCTGTGGGAGTTGCAGGGAGAAGATCTCTATGACGTACAGACCAGAAAAATAAGCCAGTCCAATGATTCTGTTATTCCTAAAGTTCTGGACTGTTTTCACTTAAATCAATGGCAGTCTTCTCTAAAGTTGCCCCCTGTCTGAACCTGGCAGTTTCTCCTTTAGAGTGTTTGCAGAGCTGCTTCCAATGGGACTTTCTGCTGTGAATCATGGCAGTTCAGGTTGCCGACTCATAATATTTTTCTATCGCTAAGGATGTCCTCGTCCAGATCTCAGATTCACTCTTCTCACTTCCCGAAAGAAGCAAGTTTCTAAAGAACTATTCGAGCACTCACCACAAGAGGCCT
>NW_012115999.1:3623170-3687374 GCF_000951035.1 Colobus angolensis palliatus
GCCGCCACCCCCCACATTCCAGCATCCAGTGTTTTCCCCTTTGCTTCATTCTCAGCATCATATTTAATGTTGGGGGAACATATGCTTTTGGGAAATAAGCTCTGTAATCCTTGGTCCCTGAAGTGATTTTCAATAGGAAATCTGAATTCCTGCTCCATGTAAAATAGGTCTCAGATGCCGAGAAATTAGTATTTGAGTGTAATTTATGATTTACTTTTCATAAATCAGTGCTATTTTGCCTACAAATCATTTTGGAAAATGTTACGGCTTTATAAAATATGGGTCAGAGGAGGGAATACTGATTGGAAATTGAAGCTTATATGTTGATCCCTGGTCCTGTCACCAAGTAGACACATGATTTTGGCTAATTGCCCTAAGACTTTGAGTTTCGTAGGGGGTTGTAAAATTATTAAATTACATTTTTCGATGATTAATTCATTAGTTTAATCCATATTTATTGCCTGGCAACTCTCTGCCAGGCATCATGCTGGTCCTTTCCAATTCTTACATGTTATAAAAATCCAGGTTGATGATGGCTTGCATTCTTGCAGATGGATTTGACAGAAAGGGGGTATGATTCTAGGAGTCAGAAAGATGATTTTATTTGTTTTTTTTTTCACTACCTCTGCAGAGTAGTAGTAGCTCCATTTTCTAAGGGAGTAAAGGAGCTCAGAGGTTGAAGGACATACAGGAGGTTGCATTTCTTCTAGGTGGTAGAGCCTGGCCTGAAACTCAGTTCTGCCTGGTTGTTTCTCTAGGACTCGCTGACTGTCTAGGATAACCCAATTTTATGTCCGTTCTTAGTATTTTCAAACAAGAAACTCAGGACACAACTTTGTTTTCCAGTGAAAGTGGAGATTGGATTGTGCTCTCTGATTGATTTAGCTGCTTTCTCTAATCAGGACAGATTCCTTCTGATGTGGTTTGCGTCTGTGTCCCCACCCAAATCTCATGCTGAATTGTAATCCCCAGCGCTGGAGGTTGGGCCTTATGTGATTGGATCTTGGGAGTGGATCCCTCATGAATGCTTTAGCACCATCCTTTTGGTGCTGTTCTCATGATGGTGAACGAGTTCTCACAAGATCTGGTGGTTTAAAAGTGTGCAGTATCTCCCCCATCTCTTTCTTTCTCCGACTCTGGCTTTGTGAAGTGCTGGCTTCCCCTTCACCGTCTTCCATAATTGTAAGTTTCCTTAGGCCTCTCTAGAAGCTGAGCAGATGCCAGCATCATGCATCCTGCATGCCTGCAGAACCATGAGCCAATTAAACCTCTTTTCTTTTTAAATTACCCAGCTCAGGTATTTCTTTATAGAAGTGCAAGAATGAACTAATACACCTTCCTACACCGAGAGTGGAGCTACATACAGTTCTCTGCATGGGCAGAACAGAGTGGCTGATAGACCCCCTGGGGTATGAGATCAGGTTCTCCAGGATGCTTGTACATCAGAAGAAGCTATGTTGGAGATGGCCCTAAAGTTTGGAGTCCATCACAATCTCTACTCTGCCTTTTAGGTATAGATAACCTGGTAAAAGAGTAGGAATGCCCAAAAGAGAATCATTCACAAGTCAGGCAGGCAGGTCCTAAGAAAGTAAGTTAACAATGGTGCTGCTCTATCACCTGAAACTCTGCACTTCTTAGCATTCTTTAAATATATGTGTTAGTAAGAGACAGTGGCAAGTTAATGACTTTGAGTTCCAGAGAGAAGGCTTTAAAATGCTAGACTTCAGATGACTAAATACATAGCAATAGGTTTCGATGAAGGAAAGAGAAAACACTGGGAATTTTAAGCAGGATAGAATTTAATATTGATAACTGAATGCTTACAAAATAGTTGTAAAGGTTGAAGGAACAGGTTCTAGGGTAGGCTTCTTGGGTGCTTTCCAAGAATTACAGAACTGACCTACCAGGGGAGCTACTACTTCTGAGTGTGCCACTAGCACTGGGTAGATCTTGAATGGGAGGCACCACCATTGCAACCCCTGGACAGCAGGGAGCAGGAGGATGGATACTCCAAGCTGTAATTCATGGATCAGGAAATCAGATCAAGAAGCTGGCACTACCACCACTCTTTGTCAATATACAGGACCCTGGAAAATGAACACTGCAGTGTACTGCAAGAAAAACACAACTTTCCCAAGAAGTAGTGACAATCAGAAGTCAAGGATATGGCCTCTGCCTTACTTTTTTTTTCAACAAATGAATGCATCAAATTGGGTCCCCAACCTCTTTGTTTATAAGAATGGTGAAAATGAAGGTTGAGCGGTCAGTGCAAGTATCTACTGCAATGGGGAGAAGTCATTCTTCACAGAGATTCTTTTCTAGCATTACTTAAAACTCCAAGGGTAGAAGAACTTCCTCCAAAAAAAGCAAAGTAAAACAAAACAAGACCACTTAATATTCTTTTTACACCTTTAGGAGTAGAGGTTATCCCAATAATGGAGGCATTCATCTTCAGGGATTTATATTCTCTTTGTTCTATTCAGAAAGGGCTGAGCCAAGTGTGTCCAACTTAGAGTTCAGTTCCTTCCTCTGTTTGAACTCCACCCAGCTGATGTCCAATACCACCATTTCTAGTAGGAAATTTTCTTATTAAAAAAAGATGTGTCCAATGGGAAAAGTGGTAGTTCCATCTCCTTACTGGAACAATAGACGGCAAATGTACATTCAGTTTCATTTACAGCAGACCCTGAGCATCAACTCTATTTTCAGCCCTGAACTGGCCACTGGGAATATGGAGGTGAATGGGACACTGCCAAATAGCCAGGTGAGTAAACAGATCATTACATGATGGAGGTAAGCCAGGGAGGGTGAGGGCATACGAATAAACCTCGAAATACAGTTATCGAATAAACAGATAACAGGAGAAACAAGACTCTGTAACTCCTCTTTGTGCAGCCAGTCTGTGTAGTCACCTGCATAGTCCACACGTTAACACAAAAGAGTATATTTTTCCTGGTCGCAATGGTTCTGAAGATCAGGGTACCCTGATAATTTCTTGGGGTTGGCAGCTTCTGAAATGGCTACCAGTGATCCCAGCTTCCTAGTATTCAAGCTTTGTGTAAATTCCTCTCCTTTAGAACAGATTGGACATAGTGATTTGCTTCTAACAGAAAAACATGGGAAATGTGATGGGATTCTGAGTTTACGTTACAGTCCAAAACGTTGAAGTGCTGATGTTGAGAAACTCTGGGCTAGAACTTGATCTTCCCTGGTTATTCCCCTGGTCTCCCTGATTGATCAGATTCCAGATGTTTCCTCTGACTTTTCTGCTTGAAGCCACTTGGATGAACCATCCATGCCATTTAGCACATGCTACCCTCACACCTTCAAACACATGCCCCACCCCTGCTATAGACTCAATGTATTCCCTAAAAATTCATATGTTAACACCTAATCCCCAGTGTGATGGTATTAGGAGGTGAGGTATTCAGGAGGTGATTAGGTCATGAGGTAAAGGCTTAATGACTAAGATTAGTGTCTTATAAGAGGCCCCAGAGAGCTCCGTTATCTCTTGCACTCTTGCCCCTTTCACCCCTTCCACTCGTGAGACGACACCATCTATAAACAAGGAAGCAGGCCTTCACTAGACGCCAAATCTGCTGGCACCTTGATCTTGACTTTCCAACCTGCAGAACTGTGAGAATTTCTGTCATTTATAAGCCACTCAGTTTATGGTATTTTTGTCATAGCAGCCCAAAGGGACTAAGCCAACCTCCACTAGATAGCCTAGCTCCACAAGGGCATCATCTCTGACCGGTGTTCACCAACGTTGCCTGTTCCACACAGTCACTCCTCTTTTTCTGTCTTTCCTGGGATCTCAGGGACACAGAGTAGTGGAGGCCACGCCCCTGTCTGTGAGTTAGTCCATCAAAGGTCAGTCCCTTAGCGAAGGTCTGTTTTCACTTAGTCCCACGCATCACAGTGGCAAAAATTCAGCCCTACTGAGAAATCTGCTGACAGTTTTGGATAAGGACAAATACATTTTCTGGAAGAACACAATGGAGGCAGGTTTTCTGGAGATACCAGAAAGACAAATATCAGAATGCTGAAAAAAAAAAAAAAAAAAGGAAACACATACTAATAGGAACGCTCAAAACAACCTTATTTTTGTGTTTCTAGAAGAGCAGAGACATCATTGCTACTTTTGTCATTTCTTTTTATTTCTTCTGAAAGCATTAACTCTGAGAAGAATGACTTTTGCCGACAACCACCCCACCTAGGGGACAGACATGACAGGCCTCCTCTATGTGGGGTGATCCGGAGGGAGGGAGGGAGCCATGGACCCAAACAGAAGGATTTGGGTCCACAGCTCTGAGAGAAAACTTTTTTTTTTGTCACTGGGAAATATGTTCTGCTATAAGAATTCTTTCCAAAGGTTTTTCAGAGCCGGAGTCTTGCTTTAATTTTTCCCTCCTGAGAGTAAATGAGGCAGCTACTGTGTATCTGAGAAGCATCTAGTCTATGCTCTATGGTGAGTTCATGTCCTTCCTCCATGTCTGAGTGGCTCTTCACCATTGATACCTTGTCTGTCTAGTTCAGGACCTGAGAAGTGGAACATGGAGAAGGTCCCACCCAAAAGCAAGCTCTTTGCCTTGACGCAGAGACTCAGTTCTGAGTCCCTGGTGCTTTCCTCACTCTGGGAAGGCAGAGAAGAAAACCAGAAAGTTCTGGGCAACTTTGTTGGCTTTATTTATTCTTTTATTTAATAAACATGAAAAATCTAATGTATGTCAGGTTCCATGCTAGATGGCAGAGGCTCATACATGGGTCAGATACAATCTGTAACCTATGAAAGTTCACGGTCTTTGGGATGGGGTGGGGGTATGAATGAGGGGTGCTAGACAAGGAGCAATGACAGTATGGGGGATGAGGTGGCCTCCTAGAGCAGGTGACCATGAGTGCAGGGGCTAAGCTCTTGGTTCCCCTTCTTGTCTGTTCTTCTTGAGCACTTGAGAAATAGTTATGGTACGTTTGTATTCTGACATTTTTTTACTAAAAATACACATACATATACTCTTAAACCACTGTTTATAGTGTCACAAAAACTGGCAAATAAGATAATTTCCAAATAACGTATTATACATTCATCTTAGGGGGTATTTTGCAGCTATTTAAAAGAAAACAAAAGAGTGAATGAAGCTCTATAGGATAACTTGGAAGAGTTGTCTGTGAGCTATTGGTGAATGAGAAAAGTAAAATAAGCAAATGTGCAATATGCTGCTTTTTTTGTAAAACAACAATGTATGTTGTTGTAAAACAACAATGTATGTTTAAATGTAAAACAACAATAAATATATGATGTATGACATATATGAATATATATGTATGTGTGTATGTGTGTATATATATATGTGTGTGTGAATATACAGGTATCTAAAGAAATCCAAGGAAGAATGCACATAGGTTGTGTCGGATATTTTCTTTTTGCCTCCCAAATTCACTCCCTGCCCTTCTCCAGCCCATGGTGTACCTGGAGCCTGACCTTTATGCACTGCATTCATAGTCCAATATATCCTTGGTTTGGTTTCTGGTTGGTTTCGTGAATGGAAGCACCAGTAGGAGATGAGAAGGAGGGAGGGGCATGAGAACAGGGTGTTTTCCTATCATTCCTTCCTGCCAGTGATGTTGGCACCAGGTAGCTGCCACTCCTTTACTGAAGTCCACAGCTCTAGTTGGGGGAGCCTCCATGTGACCACTCTCTGCCTGTTGTGTAATCTTTATCTTTGGCCCTTCAGGTCTAAAGGGTGATTTGTTGTGGCTTCACCATCTTTTGCTGGTTTTTCTTAACCTGCGCTCACTTTAAAAATGGTCTCTTTATTAAAATCTCCTTGAATGCTGTCTGAGTGCACCACACCATCTGTTTCCTGCAATGACCCTGTCTGATAGGGCTGTTAATGTTTTCTCTCAGGGAGGGACTGTGGAGGTGAGAGACAGTGATGGAGGGGAGAAGAGGGGAACCCGGGGACCCGAGACAAAAAAGAAAAGAAAAAATTGCACCTATGAAGTTGAACAAATGTATGTATATGCATGGATATGAATGGAATGAAATTAAATAAACTTTTTAAAAAGGAGAGGACCGGTTGGGCATGCTGGCTCATACCTATAATCCCAGCTCTTTGGGAAGCAGAGGCAGGTGGATCACTTGAGCTCAGGAGTTTGAGACCAGCCTGGGCAACATGGTGAAACCCCATCCCTACAAAAAATACAAAAATTAACCAGGCATGGTGGCACGGGTCTATAGTTCCAGCTACCTGGGAGTCTGAGGTGGGAGTATGGCTTGAGCCCAGGAGGTGAAGGTTGCAGTGAGCCGAAATCATGGCCACTACACTCTAGCCCAAGTGACAGAGATAGACCCCGTCTGAGAAAAAAACAAAGAGAACTAAAAAAAAAAAAAAAAAAAAAAAATTCCCTCTCTTCACCCCTTCTTCACAGTAGTGACACCAGAAGGGACTTTGCTTTCTATGCTCACTCCTTATTTTTGCCTCATATGCTGTCCCCAAACCCAGAATAGAAAGCTCCTATGACCTCCTCTTCCATGCACTCTCCGCCAGCTGAGTGGACACTGTGAGGACACGTGGGGCTGGAAGGGGCAGCCCTTGAGGTGGGGCATCCCCTCGAATGTTCTAGCTATAGCCGGATATTTTCCCTTGTTTTACACATTCAGCACTCTTCTCTCTGCAGGTTTTGTTCATGCTGGTCATTCTGCTTAATCTCTCAAAGTCTAGTTCATATCTTTCCTCCCTGAGAAAGTCTTCCCAGGCTTTCCCTTCTCTACTCCTCAATGTTAATAACCTTTTTTCCAGTCCCTTCCCTTTTCCACGTATCTATTGCCACTTTTGACAACTGTAAGGCATTGCTTGGTCTGTTTTAGGCACTGGAGTGAAAGCTCTTTGAGGGCAGGCCCTGGATTTAATGCCCAAGCACAATTCTAGCACTCAGTCCAGTTCTCAGGAAGTGCTCACTGACCGTGCATTGGTTTGACTGGCTGGTTGGCTGGTTCATTGATTATAGAAGTTTCCCAATGGAATGGATCTCTAAGCTGAACCAGTTCAGTTCATTGTCTTATGTATGAAGACTTCTGAACACAGAGACAAGTAACTTGCCTGGAGGCTCAGAGCTAGCAATAGCAGAGCTGGGTCTGGAGCCCCTAGGCCAACATCTGCTTTAAGAACATTTATGCCTTTTTGGGTCTGAAACCTCTCATTTTCTACCCATTCATCCCCTCTGCCTCAGGATGTCCTGTCAGGAGAGGCACATGGCTAAAGTGGTCCTTTCTCCTACCACACTGAGCTCTACATGGCTGAGATTTGCTCTCCTGTGCCCGACAATCTGTGCCTCAGAATGGCCACTTGTCACTGATCCTATAGGGAGAGGCAGTTGGAGGGCATATATCCCTGGGCCCTGATGCGTTACACTTTCCAGAAACCTAGAGTGAAGCATGTGAAGTTGACAGTCCTGTTTTATTTCAGGAGGGAGAGGGACCATGCACTCTACATGAATAACCAGAAGAGAAATGATTATTCATCTTTTTCTGGCTTCCAGAAAATTTACATTCCTTCTAACCCAAGATCCTTTGCAAACATCTCTCTATAGAAATGATGACCCTTGTGATTTATGGTCCAAAACTGACTCCCATCCAAAAGGATTATGAGACACTCTGGGCCTGAAAAGTCAGTTTGTGGGGCACACACACACATGTACATATGCACATTTTCTCTCTCTCCCTCACCCTCTCTCTTGCTCTTTCTCTCCCTCTTTCAAACCTAGTGATGAGCTCCCCCATTAGGCTGCAGACTTGCTGGGGCCCATGATGCCAGTGTGGCGTTGGAATTCATCTCACTTGGAAAGACTATTATGGTTTTTTTTTTTTTTTTCCTGGTGTTTTGAACAAGCGTTGTTCTGGGTTGCTCCCATAGAAAAGTATTACTTGGTGCTGCACATAAAAAAAAAAAATGCATGTTACAATTCTGTTCTTATTCTCCACTTCCAGGTGGTCCCTTACCTCGTTCTTTCCTCCACCTATTGCCAGAACGATTATTCCAGAACACAAATCTTACTGTTTCTCTCCTTAACACCTTTTCATGACCCCAAAATCTGCTGCTCACATGATGAAATTAGAGATGTGCAGCACGTGGTACAGGACTCCTGCCAACCTCACCAGGCTTAGCTCTTTCTGCTTCTCCCCAGGCAGCCTAAGCCAGTTGAGACTAAGAGTTGAGGTTCCTCAACTCTTCCCTGAGCATTCCTTCTTTTGTCTTTTACAGCATTGTCCTTTTGTGTACTCTGATCCCTCTCCCTAGAATACCACTCTCAGTTTTCTTCGTCTCGAGATCTATGTTAGGAATTATGCTAAATCTTGCCAAAAACTTATCAGGGGTGTGTGTGTGTGTGTGTGTGCGCGCCCGCGCATGTGTGTGTGTTTTCACAGTGTTTTACATTGTTTCTTACATTTCACATAAGAGTCCAGATTCTTAACCTGTCTTGAAAAAGTAGTAGACTGGGCAACTGTGCCTTTGTGCAAGGTAATTGTCTGTAGGGGCTGAGTAGCAACTGTCCATTTTAGAACAGAGCATGACACTTTAGTGTGTTTCAGTCTCCATCTCGCCTGCTTGAAGGCTTTTCACGGTGATTTCTGTCCTCTGTGGGCTTCACAACAAGCCCACTGTCAACTCTTTTAAGAAGCCTCTTTACTCCCCACCAAGTAGAATATTCTCTCCTTCTGCTCTTATACCTCTGTGCATATATTGCAATCACAATACTTTTTATATTGCATTGCACATACATTTGTTCAGCCATCCTTACTGAGTACATCCCATACTAGAGATAGTCTCTGAGATCATTACTAAGAATATAAAAGTGAAGAAGACTTCATTCTTGTCCTCAAGAAAATTTTCATTCTAGGGAAGAAAATGACACATACACGCAGAGATAATCAAGATATGGTATGGGAAGAACATTAATAAAATATATTTAGAGCATTACAGGGAAACAGATGAGAATTCTTGAATGAGCCTGAGGTCTACAAATGCTTCTGTATTAGTCTTCTATTATTGATGCAACAAATTATCCCAAGCTTAGTGGCTTAAAACAACACAGATTTATTATTTATAGTTCTGTAGCTTAGGAGTGGAACATATACCTTACCCAGGCAAAGACTGGTGTTGGTAGGGTGCATTCCTTTCTGAACATTCTAGGGTAGAACCATTTCCTTGCCTTTTCCTGCTTATAGAGGCTACACCATACTCGATGACTCATGGCCTCATTCCTTCATCTTCAAAGCCAGCAACACTGGGCCAAGTCCTACTCATACTGCCATCTTTCTGATTCTTTTGATTCTCTCTTCTGCTTTTAAGATCCTTTGTAATTACATAGTGTCTACTCAGATAATCTAGAACAATCTCTCCATCTCCAGATTAGCTGATTAGCAACCTTAATTCCATCTGCAACTTTGATTCGTCTTTGCCATATGATATAACTTGTTTACAGGTCCTGGAGATTAGGAAATGAGCATTTTCTTGGGGTGACCTTATTTTGCCTACCATATTTTCTGTATTTGTTAAGATAGGCTGTATTCTGCTGCAATAACAACCTCCAATCTCAGTGCAAACAAAGCTTTGTTTCTTGAATATACAAAAGAGTGCTGTGATTCTAGATGACTCTCCAGGGCAGTTCTCTTTCTTGCAGTGACTCAGTGACCCTGATTGCTTCTGTCTTGTGATGCTGTCATTTCAACATATGGATGCCAGTTCACCACAGTGACAGAAGTAAAAACACAGAGACTTCACGTCTGTATTCAGTGCTTTCACTCTATTTCACCAGGGAGAGACTCAAGTATCTTCTGTTTGCCATCGCTTGGCCAGAGCTAATCACAGGAGCTCAATTGCAAGGGATGCTGGGAAATGTAGTCTTCTTATGTGCCTAGAAAGTGGAAAATACAATAGGTTTGATAATCACGTAGCATCGTTACTGCCACAGCTCCTCAAATGAGATGATAAGTGAACTGAAACTTAAGGGGTCATTGGGAAGAGGTGATGAGGAAGGGAAGGTAGTATGAGAAAAGACATGGTATTATAAAATGCCACAGTTTGTTCAGGAAACTGCATATAGTTTGATGAGCTGGAGTTTAAGTGTCAAGCAGGTAGCATTGATGGAGGAGATGAGGGACATGGAAGAGAAGAAAGGATGGAAGTCCTTGAGTGACATCTTAGAAGTGTGTTGTATGGTTAAATTTTCACTCCAGATAGATCCACAGAACATAGATCAATGAAAACGGGACATTCTCTCTCTCTCAAAAAATATATATTTTTCTCTCTTGAGAATATATACATATATATACACACACACATACATATATATATAGAGAGAGGAACTATATATAGAAAATAGTTATATATGGAAAAAAGTTTACAGAAAAATATATATCTATATGTAAAAAACATGTTTAGAGAGAAATATATGGAAAATATTTGATATATATAGAGAAAATATTTAGAAAGCAATAAAGAGAATATATATATATGCATGTGTATATATATAATGTGTGTGTGTGTGTATATATATATATATTTTTCCACTATTGTTTTTCTGGTACTTAAAAAATGCCTATCACATAATGTGTGTTCAAAATATATCTAGATGCTTAAATCACTCTAGATGTTGTGTGAATGATGGAGTTGAGGTGAACAGAGGATAGAGGCTCCAGTTTCATTTAGAAGGTTGTTATACTGATTTAGGCAAAAATGATGAGGGTTCAAGTCATGATGGGGACAGATATAATGTGGAAAAGAGGAGCAATTATAGACACATTTAAGAGGAAAAAATATGGAAAACTTGATAATTGATTGTATGTGGCAGCAGACCAGGCACTGAGGGGAAAAAGGATATTAAGAACTACTCCCAAGGGTCTGACTTGGGAAAGTGGGTGGGTGGATTGTGCTAATGGAGAGTGAGATCACAGGAGGAGGAACAGATCTTGGGCAATCATGAGGAGTTTAATATGAAACATATGGAAGTTGAGGCATTTTGAGGGGCATCTGGAGCACATGAAAAAAGTTTGGGAAGGAGATAAATGTCTATAGGCTAGGCTTGTAATCCCAGCACTTTGGGAGGTGGAGATGGGTGAATCACTTCAGGTCAGGGGTTCAAGATCAGCCTGGCCAAAATGGTGAAGCCCCTTGTACTAAAAATACAAAAATTAGCCAGGCGTGGTGGCATACACCTGTAATCCCAGCTACTCGGGAGGCTGAGGCAGGAGAATCTCGAGTCTGGGAGGCAGAGGTTGCTGTGAGCTGAGATTGCACCACTGCACTCTAGTCTGGGTGACAGAGTGAGAATCTGTCTCAGGAAAAAAACAAAAAAACAAAAAACAGGGCCTCCGCAGACAGGTGGTGAGTGAAGCTTCTAGAAGGCATGGTATCTCTACGAGACTGGGTAGAAACAAGAGTGAGCAGGACAATGCACACAACCTAAGAAACTCCAGCATTTAAGGGGTCATCAGAGAAAAAAGAGATTAAAAATAAATGAAGAAGGAATAAGAACCAAGAGTGAATTCCAGAGAGAGATCGTGGGATGGAAGTTAATGACAGTAAGAAACTCATGAAGGTTGATTAGCATCGTCTATGCTGCAGAAAGGCCCAGAAGATACCAATGGAAAGGGCCAACTGAATTAGCCAATTAGGAAGTTTACCGGTGAACTTGGAGAGCACTGGGCTGGTAGAATTAGGTCTGAAACTAGATTAACATGGGCTAAACAGTGAGTGGGAAGTAAGAAAATGAAGATAACATTAGCAAGAAGTATGGTAGAGGGATGGAGAAAGGGATAACTGGAGATTTAGCGGCAAAAAGAGGTTTGGGGGATTTGCAATACACATCTAAATGTTTAAAGAAATAACCAGGAACCAATCATAAGCTCTTTTGCTTTTGAAGTTGGAGATGGTATCCATAAATTGGATTCTGACACCAAACGATCACATTATAGAGTTTAAGCTGTGCCGGTTCTACTTGTAACCTCAAGGGCAGGACCTGCCACTTAGATACTTGGGCAGGCAAAGATACTCCTTTCCTCAAGACTGATATACCAGTGGCCTCAGAATCCTTGCTGCTCAGGATGCAGCTGATTCCAACACCCAGAAGGTGCATATGAGAGGGACCCAGCAAGAAACTGGCCTTACTAATTAGTTAAGCTCCTGTTGGGAAGTGTGAGATGTTTAACTGGAAGTTGGAGAGCAATGATACTCTCAGCATTGTGCTGAAGATGCAGACTGACCAAATTCTAAGATAATGATTTCCACCTCATCAAGCTATTGACAGTATGAAATACACTAATATATTTAAAGGGCTTAGCAAGAGGCCCAGCATATAAAAAGTCCTCAGTAAACAGTAGTTCCTTTCTGCCACTAAGTTGCTTCATTATCTTCTCCCTGATGTCAATTTCTGGGTGCCGCTGATAAACCTTGATGTCCGTAATGCAGTTGACAATATGGCATCTCTAGAGGGGAGAGGTGAGATGCAGCATGGCACTAGAGAGATAAGATGTCAGGCACTTAGGCTCTAATCCTGGCTCTGACTCTTAGAAAGAACTTTAAACACTCTCATTCCTGCCACATCATCCACCCCTTGGATCCTAGCTACAATTTTATGGTTGTGTCTTTGGACAGTTCTCTTCACTTCTCTGCTCTTCACCTTCCTAGAAAATGAGAAAATTGTGAAATAAGTGAAAGTACTTTGAAAAGTATAAAGCACTGTCCAAATATAATATTTTAATTACAGTTAAGGTGATTGCTTATTTAATTCATAGAGAAGAATACTTGCCTCAACTAAATGATTTAGGGACAAATATTTTTAACTCGAATCACCCAGATGATTGCTTAGGCTCTCCAACTCCCATTGGTTGTGTTGACACAGCTTTTGGAATTTGAAAAGGAATTCCTCCATGAACATAAAATTGGAAACTTCTTTTTCTTGGATGTGGCTTTGTACAGTATCTTTTAATAATTCTTCAGATTCTTCAGACGGGATGGATTCTTCCTATGACCAAAGTTCTCAACTGGTCAAAGGCCACCTCCAGTTTCTTGGCAGTATCTCTTGTTAAGCCAGCCCTACTCCTCTTTATCTGAAAGAGAGAGTAAATGTAGGTATACAATGCCTTTAAACACATAGGGCAGTGCCTGCCTTTATTTACTAGCTAGAAAAGAGTTATCTGCTGGGCAATGTGACAAAATTACATTGTGATTTCTGGTTCTCCAAAGCGGAAGAGGGAACACAATTCCTTCCCAAGGATTCTTTGGTTTGGCAGTTGGAGTTGTTTGAGCTGTGATAAAGGCTAATATTTATCCAGCCAGCTTCCCAAATCTGACCTGCTACTTGGAATCTGCTCAGTGGTGATCAAGCGTTAGTTATCTCAGTGCCCTGTTTGTTCTCACAGCCAAGAACCCAGGCTGGTATCAAATGCCAATATATCATCTCTCAAGGATTGGCTTGTTGAATCATGTGGCAGAGCCTGGAGGGGGATTTCCAGTTTAATTTATTCTAATGAGTAGAAAGATAATGCACAAAATAATGAAATCTGAGAGTTAGTTGGGGATTCAAAACCCAGCTAAAGATCCTGAAGCATTATAGAGAAATGATCAGCTGCCCAGATGGGATTAGTGACTTTCCTGGGTCACTTGGCTGGTTAGTTGCAGAGTCATAGCCAGAGTTGCCATAGCTAGGGTTACCATTTATTGAGTAACAGCTATGTCCCAGGCATTGGATATTTGGCATACATTATCTTGGCTCTCACAGTCTGATTCCTTGATGAATCCTGTTACTCATGGATGTAGAAAACAGGATTGGTAGAAATGAAATAACTTTTCTAAAGTCTTACCTGTAGGAAATGTGAAAAGAAATTCTCGTTTGTACTCTGTATCTATTAGAATGCCATGCATTGTAAATAGAAGAAGATTCATCTTTAAATGGCTTAATTTATAAAGGAAATATATATATGGTGCCAGGAGGGCTGGCTTAAGGTTTGATTTGGTGGCTTAAGGTTTGATTTGGTGGCTCAAGTGATTAGACTGAAACAAAGCTTCTCTCACTTCCTTCTCAGCCTCTCTTTGTTAACACTGGCCCTCTTCAAAGACTTTTAAAATTATGGTTGCAAGGTTGCTGCCAACAACTAGTGGGGCTACAGACTCAACTTCAAACTGAGTAGATATTAGAAACTCTGCATTGCATACAGCTGAATGATGAGGCTCCATTGGCCTCAATTGCTTCTTGCACCGATTGCTGAGTCAATCACTGGGACCAGGGGTATGGACTATATTGATTCATTTAAGTCAATCAGGGCACACTCCTGGGAATTGCAATGGGATTCAGGTCTGAATCCATCTACACTCCCACAGCTTATTGTCCACATTAACCTGACTTTACTATTTGGTTGTCTTCACTAACATAACTTTGCTATTCCACTGTCTTCATCAATGTAGCATTACTCCTCCAGGCAACTCTTCCCCAGGAAGATAAAAGTCACAGATTACTTTATTGTTCATTTCAGGAATTTCCTCCCCAGTCTCCACTGAAGAAACAAAACAAATAAACAAAAATAATTTATATAAACATCACACTTGAAATTTTTAATAAACAGCATCAAAGGACTGTTTACTCTCTGAGACTTTTTGAATCATAGCTTGAAGCCTTTGATTGTCTACCAATCCCAAACTATTGTATTGTGATACTTATCCAGTCCTAATTAGGCCTCTCCCATTGAAAATTCATCTTAGACCAGACTCGAAAATCTTGTAAATATCTCAACTTTGTCCTGTGATGCTACTAAGACTTTATTATGGCAGCGTTCCCCCTTATTTTAATAAGAATGGACTCAGCTTTGTCTTATCAACTGGTTATTTTGATGATATTTTCATGGAGTCAGCATTCAGCCTTAATTCTACTCAAAATACCTTACTATGGAAGTCAATGTAGAGTTAGGAAGAGGGGAAGGAGCATGGATGACGAGGACAACCACCAAATGTCCACACATGCTGCGTGAGTGGGGCTCCAGCCTTCACATCTTACTTGAGAATCAGCCATTTAAATGATATCATTTATTTGGCATTTCTTTGGTAGGAGGGAATGCATGGGAGGTCAGATGAGTCCCAGGCCACGGAGAGCAACATGGAATCAACTGGGAAGATATAAACACATTGCCTTCTTCTCCTAGACTATCTTTCAAAGCTGTGGGCTTTGAAACAATGTTTTGAGCACTAGGCAGAGTCTGGGCTTATCCATGGCAATACTGGCACAGTGGGAAGAGCACTGAGCTTGCAGTCAGAGACCCTGGGTCCTTTTTCCAGTCCCCTTCACTTACCAGTTATGTGGCCTGGGGTGGTCACAGTACACTCTTCTTCTTCTGAGGTTCAATTTCCTTGTCTGTACATTAAGGATGGTAAAACCTATTTCATCCTATTTTGGAGGTTTGATGTATATAATAAATATTAAAGGAAAATTTAAAATGCAGAAATGGCATATACACGTGAGAAATTACTAATTTTGTCAGCCATCCACAAATTCTTACTCAGTTGCTATTGTGACTAATCTGCTTAAACTCTGGCAGGATTTAAAGTGTAAACCACTGGGAAGGAGAAAAGCTAATTGACCCAGCCCAAGTCTATGACCTTGACCACAATGGCATGGTTCTCTTGACACTACACAATTTTCCTATTTGTAGATGGTCTAATTCTCCTGCTTTAATTTCCAGGTTGGTCAGTCGAAAGAGTACAGTATTTAAAGTCAGAGAGCCAAGGTCTAAGGTTTCAGGTACACTTACTGTGTCTGAGTTGTCTGGGTTGGGACAAGTTACTTAGACTGTCAGAGCCTTAGTTTACTTATAACATGTAAAAAAAAATGCAGGCAATTCACATAGCTGTTGTAAGGATTGGATGTGAGTAGACGCTCAATATATGTGGCTACATTTGAATGTGATATTTAGGTCATGTTCTGTGTAATGTTTTTGTGACAAAATTACACTTTGTATTAGGTCACCTTAGCATACGTGTGACCCCAGGGAAAAGAAACACATGAGGGAATGCACCCATGTCACTGCATAGCTAATTGAGTGTGGCAATAAGAACTTTGGTAATTCTGAGGATGAAACATCTGGTGACTGTTGCAGGGATAATTACTGTCCTTCATAATTGCAGGTATTCCTAGACGTAATATTTCCTAGCATTCTTGAATTCACACAAAGTAGCAATGGTTGGAATACCTTCTGTACGTTTATATTTCATGGTATACTTTTATGGTATACATAATGGTCTTTTTTGGTCTTACAATGATATGTGTATATTTCTCCTACACAAGAACCCTGGTAACTTCACCCTTCTTTTAGGATTGTAAGCCTTAGTTTCCCTTAACAGGCTACGCAGGGATGCACTTGAATGGTGCTGAACATTGGAAACTGTGGTTCTGTCTGTATGGCTACTGGTGTATGTGCGCTATTTAATTAACATGGTAGATTAGATTTTGTGGTAGAACAAAGTAAAGATTGTATTCAACATGAGAACTGGTGAATCATACAGAAGAATTTCACTTTACTGGGGGCCCTGTGTTCTGCCCTTTAAAGGGAATGACAGAGGATCAGGAACATGGAGCTTTGGGAATCTCTAGTCATCATGGATCAGTTCAAAATGGGCTGTGAGTGGTGAAAGAAATTCTGGTAGTCACAGTTGGTCAAGGGGCAGGATGGGGGGGCCCAAGGGCAAAGATAAAGATGAATAAATGAATACAGCACAGCACTGAGAGAAACAGGGGAAAATAGAAGAAAGAATAAGAAAGATGGAGAGGAGGGAATGATGTCTAGAGAGAATTTTGTTTTTATTTGTTTGATTCTTCCAAATCCTTGAATTGACTCCTTTGTAAAAACATACAAACAAACTGAGAATACAGGTCCATATTAATTCTTAAGGATTTTAGAGGTCAAAGCTGTTATTGAATACAACTCCTTGTAGAAATTGGTCCATGTAAGTTCATATGTAATTTCCTGGTTACAATAGAGTTAAGAATTGACTCTATAGTTGTGTGTGTGTGTGTGTGTGTGTGTGTGTGTGTGTGTGTGTGTGTTGAGACCAGACTGCCATACTTACTAATGCCCATCAAATAAATTATTGAACCACTAAGCAGATTTACTAGGCATGGGGAATGAATAAAGAGAGTCTCAGAAGACAAGTCTCAATACTAAAATGGCATTTTCCTTTATGAACTACTAAAGTCTCAGTGGGCCCTTTTTTGTTGTTTTTTTAATTTCAGAAAATCATTCACAACTGTCTTTCTCTTCTTTCTTTTCTTCTTTTTTACATGTTTGGACATATTTGAATCTCTATGTCATAAGAGGTATGACTCTCTAAAACCATTCCAAAACTTGAATAATAATCATAGCTACAATTTCTGGACCATCTTCAGGTGCCAATTAAAGGCTAGATACTTTATATCCATTATCTCTAATCTTTACAACTCCCTCACTCTATAATCTGTATCCTATAACCCCTCTTTCATAATTTTTTACCTTTTGTCTTTGTGGAATGAATTCTGAGTGATATCCTAGGTCCATTTTCCAGTTCACTAATTCTCTCTTCTGCTCTGTTAAATCTAATGTTTATCCCATACATTGAGTATCTAATTTTAATGACTGTATTTTTTATTTCTGGAAGTTCTATTTGGTTCTTTTATAACTACCTAACCAAATTTGTAGTCTCTTATCATTTTATTAGACTTTTAATGGTCTCTTTTTTCTGAAAAAATATACAATACAAAATTAAATTATATGTTACATGTAATCTATATTAAGTCATTTGTTATGTTATTAAATTTTTTACTTCTAGAAGTTCTGCTTTGTTCTTTAAAAAATTGTCTTAATTTCAAATGTACACATTTTCAAGCCTATTTTTAATTTAAATAATTAAATAAACATTTCTTTTATATATTCTGTCTTATAGTACTTGAAGTCTGATTCTACTCTCTGCTGTTACTGAAGACTCTCATTCATGGTACCTGTATTGCTTAAACATTTAGTGAGTTTTTACTGTGATTTGCTCATTTACTTTGGAACTTTATCTGTATAAATTCTTTAAGATTTGGAACAAATATGAGTTCTTGAAGAAAGGGTTTGTATTTGCTTTTGTCAGGTGTCTGATGGCACTACTGGTCTTTAAAATAAATTTTAAAATAGGTGCCTAAAAATAAATTTTTACTTGTGCTTATTGAGACCACCAAGTAAGTATGAATTTAGGCCAAACAGCCAGGAAAGGGTGGTTTGTGATTGTTGATTCTTTTCTTTCCCCTGAACTTCCCAAATTTGTTAAGATTGTAAAGTCTTATTGCCCCCACTTCACTCTGTACCAGTGTGTGAGAGATGCAGTTTTCCATGAAGTTATTTCTGAGGCAAGGGAGGTAAAGTTGACTTTCAATTTATCTTTACAATGAGGGTATAGACTCAGAGGGCCCAGGTATATGGATTCCTATTAGACTTCTTAGAACTGTAGACTTTTGTCACTTGCACACCACAAGGAAACAAGATGATGGTCATATTCATCAGGCTTGGCAAATGCTACAGATGTGGGAACCAGCCCCAGGGCTCCAACAGCCTCTATGAGTTTCCACCTTTATTCAATCCCTCATAAGAATATTCTATCATTTCTCAACAGCTCATATTAGAAGTCCTAGCCAGAGCAATTAGGCAACAAAAAGAAAAGAAAGAAAGGGCATCCGAATTGTAAAAGAAGAAGTAAAATAATCTTTGTCCTAAACAACAGAGAGAAAGGAGCCTGAAAAATAAATCACTGGCTGGGTGTAATTCCAACGTTTTGGGAGACTGAGGTGGGTGGATCACCTGAGGTCAGGAGTTCAAGACCAGCCTGGTCAACATGGTGAAACCCCATCTCTACTAAAAATACAAAAATTACCTGGGCATGGTGGCACATGCCTGTCATCCCAACCACTCAGAAGACTGAGGCAGGAGAGTGGCTTGAACCTGGGAGGCGGAGGTTGCAGTGAGCCAAGATTGTGCCACTGCACTCCAGCCTGGGCAACAGAGCAAGACTCTGTCAAAAAAAAGAATAATAATAAAATAAATGAATCACCCAAAACCCAGGGAACTGTAGGATTATAACAACAAAAATGAAGGAAATACATCCAGCAATGCAGATGAATCTCCTGAGAATCACTCTGAGTGGAAAAGACAACCTCTAAAGCTCACATGCTGTGTATTCTATTTATTTAACATTCTTGAAATGACAAAATTATGGAAAGGGAGAGCAGATTAGTAGTTGGTAGAGCATAGGGGGTTGGGGGCAAGAAGGAAATGGGTATGGCTACAAAAGGGCATCATGAAGGATCCTTGTCATGTTGGAAATGTTCTGTATCTTGACTGTATCAATGTCAATATCCTAGTTATGATACTGTACTATAGTTTTGCAAGATGTTACCATTGGGAGGAACTCCTGAAAAGGCACATTGGATGTACCTGTATTATTTCTCACAATTATATATGAATCTACAATTATCTAAAAAAAAGTTGAATTTTTAAAAAAAAAGGCTACTCAAGTTCATGCAATAAAAAGGCTTGACTACTGCTGCTTCATAGTAAGTAGACAGAATGATCTGGCAGTGCCAGCAGATGCCACTTGTGCAGCCAGTTGGGTAATTATACCCCATGGATTCCATAGTAATTACAGTGAGACTCACACTATACTTCCCATGCCGGAAATCATCACATTCCCTTAGTAATTACTCAGAACCAAGCACCTATGGCAGTGGATGGCTTGCAATTGATGGCTGACAAACTGTTAAGAAATAGAGAAATCAGCTTAATTTGCAGGCAGGATTGGGCAGCAGTCTACAACCCCTTTTATGTTTATCGTGACCATTAGCAAGATATCTGGGAAAATTGTGAGGAATGTCCTAACAATAAGTTTGTAGTTTATTTTCAAGGATGATAGCTCCAAAATAGTGCTTGATTTCCCTGTTTATTACCAAAACAACAACAACAACAAAAGCCAGTTCAAGAATGATGTGATGACAACTGTTTGGGATATGGTCATTATCTATCTTCACTTGTCTCCCAAAAGGGACCCACGGGAGAAGCAAGTTAGCATAAAGTTCTCCAGGAGAAAGGCACTGCTCACTTCTGTTGACTGCCCACTAAGTGTAGAAATAACATAGACTTTATTCCACTGGATCCTCACAATAGAGAGATGTCAGTTTCCAGAAGGAAAATGTAAGGTTTTAGGGAAGTAAAACAACTTCTCTGAGGTTGCAAGTGGTAGTTAAAGAGAGCTGGAATTTGAACCTGAGTCACTCCAATCACAAAATTCTGTCTTCTTTTTACCCCGTAGCTCAAGTGTTGCTCCAAGTTCTCCAGTAGATTTATTTCAGAGCTAAGAGTAAGCGCAGGTCTATGAGCAATGTCAGCATTAAGTGGGAGAAAGAAGGACTTTGTATTGAGCAAAGAGCACTAGATTTGAGATCTAAATCCTGGACTCTTATCTCATCTTTAGCTTTGAGGCTTTTGCATAAAGCCTTTCATTTCTATGAGCCTCTGTTCCTTCATTTGTGAAATAGTGCTTGTAACAATTAAATTAGGTGATAAACGAAAAGTAACTAGCATAGGGCTTAGTCCATAGTCCAATAAATATGGATGCTGTTAGGAATTCTTTAAGCTTAGGATAGGACAGAGTGGACACTTTGGCTCTAGTTAATCATTAACCCCTGGTTCACTACAGGTACCTGTAGACCACTTGCTTCTCAAAGATCCATTTCAGGTACCTGCAGTGCAGGAGCCTCCTTATAACTTTTTTAAAGGTTTCAGCCTCAGGGATGTATGTAGCAGTTCTTAAGACCTTCCAATCCATGTCCTCCTAAGGGAACATTGCTAAATTAAATATCATCTTCTTTGGAAGGCTTCTAGAGCTGGGATCCATCAGCTGTTTGCTCACCTCTCTTTCTCAGCCAAGTTCACCTGGTCTTCATTGCGATTATCTATGTGTCTGTCTCCCTTCATAACATCAATTTCCCGAAAGGAACAATCTGCTTTGATACTGTGTCCTCAGGACCTCGTACAGGGCCTAGAAAAGAGAATACATACAATCATGCTTAAAAATAAATTAATAAACAAATAAGCACATGCATGACCTCTGGAGTCTGTGCTGATTTTTAGCTTAGAGTGGTCAGTGCTCAGTACTTACTGTCCAGGCAAGTGTTTGATGTCAGAGGGTGACAGGGAGGTTTGACTGTCCCAACCATAGCCACTTTGTGTTGGGCAATAAGGAACTTTTCCGGTAGAGCTGATCCTCTCTCATGACACCCGTTAATTTTTGCATTGACATTAAGTACGTATGAGGAACATTTCACGCGAAAGACTCAAAATACTCCGGTTTCTGGGCTCACCCCTATAGTATTCTCATGTATCATTAGCACTTCTTTTTTATTTCTTTTCATAAAAACAGATTGCAGCCTGGTTCCCAGCTTGGGCTCCTAGAGACCAAAAGCAATGACAGGGAATGTCTCCACCCACTTACCTGATGTCACTGCAGAAGACAAGTGCCCCACTGGTTGGAGTTGTGGTGGGGACAGTGGACAAAGGAGTCCAATATGAGAGAGATATCCCCTCCTTCCTCCTCTTTCCTCTCTTCCTCCATGAGGAAGCACTGTGGTTTTTAGTCCTAGCTCTGTCACTCTCTGGTTGTTGGCTTTGCACATAGAAGTTGGATCTTCTGAAGCTTTAAAAGGGGAATAATAATGGTCATTCTTATGGGGTTGAGGAGAGGGTTTATTCATCAATTCAGCAAATATTTATTGACTGTGTGCTATGTGCCAGACACTTCTCTCAGTGATGGAAATACATCAGTGAATAGATTCAAAGGTGACACGTGATCCTGGAGAAAATTATGGCAGTCGGGGATACCCAGTGCTAAGTGGGGGTAAGTGGGGTTAAATGTAGTGGTCGGGGGGACCTTGCTGAGAAGATGACATTAGAGCAAAGATTTGAAGTTGGTAAGGAGGTGAGCCACTTGGATACCTGGGGGACAGCTTCCAGCCAGAGGGACTAGCCAGCACAAAGACTCGGGGCTGGAGCAGGCCTGGTGTGTTTGTGGAACTGCAGTGAGGTTTATAACTGCATATGAATGTATAATTATATATTACAAAATTTAATTAAAAATTAAAAGTATGTCAAATAGGACACCCAAGTTCATGCAATGAAAGGGTCAGAGTCAAGGAGTGAAAGGAATAGCAGTAGGACCTGTGGTCAAGGATGTGGGGGCAGGATATGTAGAACCTGTAGGACACTATAAAGTTGTTGTGTATATGCTCAGTAAAATTGAAAGCCACTTGAGCATTTTGAGCAGAGGAGGGAACTGATAGGGCTTAAATGTGAGGCAGCCTCCTGTAGTTGTTGCATTGCAGGAGGCTGTAGGAAGACACGTAAAGAAGAAGCAAGGAGGTCACTTAGCCGGTGAGGTGGAAATGATCTACAGCAAGGGCCGTAGATCACTGGCTAAGGGGCTCCCTTGCTTTTTCTTCACTCGGTATATGCATGGCCCAGATAACAGACATGCTCAACCACCATTTCACCTTGGCCATGTACACTTGATGTGCCATTTAGAGAAATAATCTCCTTTGCAAACAGGGCCAAGCAGTAAAATCAATCCATGATTTCCACAGTTCGATGAGTCTATACTCAATCAACTCTTGGCTGCAAATGTTCCTCCATGATCTTGGGAAAACTCTTTTACCTCCCACTGAGGTACAGTCCCCTCACTGTAAGCTGAATACTAACAATCTCCTCCATATAGGGTTATCAGGAGCACTTATTACAATAATATACAAAAATATAAAGTATCTCACACATAGGAGGACTCCAAAATGCTAGTTCTAGTCACCATCCCTCACTTATATTCTGTGTTTCTGTAACTCATGTTTATTTCTTTTCAGCATTTTCTGATTCATGATTCTGAAATTAAAAAGTCTTTCATGATTACCAAACATTCATGTTTAATTAAATAGCCTTTTTAATTTTCAAAGTACAAATGTTGGAGGCATGTATTAACAGCTCTTGGCCAAATGCCTGAGGGAAGCTTGTTTAGTTTATAAGGCTGACCCATCACCTAACTGAGTGCTGCACACATGTTAGATGCTCAACAAGTGTTTGTTGAATGAGTATGTGTGAGGCTGTGATTAAGGATCCACTAGCCATATAACTAATTACATCTTGCCTTAGTGATAGCCAAAGAGGAAATTAAGGGTTAATTTTACGAATGATATGTCTTAAGATTTTATATAACTAAAACTTTTCAGTGGGCTAACTAGATTGATTCACGCACCATTTTTTTAAAATTTTTATTGATTGATTGATTGAATGAGATGGAATCTCTTTGTCACCTAGGTTGGAGTGCAGTGGCGTGGTCTCAGCTCACTGCAGCCTCTGCTCCTGGGTTCAAGTGATCCTCCTGACTCAGTCTCCTGAGTAGCTGGGATTACAGGCACTTGCCACCACGCCCAGCTAATTTTTGTATTTTTAGTAGAGATGGGATTTCACCATGTTGGGCAGACTGGTCTTGAATTCCTGACCTCAGGTGATCTGCCCACCTTGGCCTCCCAAAATGCTGGGATTACAGGCGTGAGCCATCACGCCCAGCTACCATTTAAAAATTATATATATATATGTATACTGATTGATTGATTGATTGATTGAGATGGAGTCCTGCTCTGTTGCCAGGCTGGAGTGCAGTGGCACCATCTCAGTTCACTGCAACCTCCGCCTCCCGGGTTCAAGGGATTCTCCTGCCTCAGCCTCCCGAGTAGCTGGTACTACAGTCGTGCGCCACCACACCTGGCTAATTTTTTCTGTGTTTTGGTAGAGATAGGGTTTCACCATGTTGGCCAGGATGGTCTTGATCTCCTGACCTCACGATCCTCCCGCCTCAGCCTCCCAAAGTGTTGGGATTACAGGCGTGAGTCACTGCGCCCAGCCAAAAATTGATATTTTAAAAGGTGTTTCTATACTGCACAATTTTACACTTTTAACACAAGACCACTAGATTTGTAGTCCAAAGCTCTGGGCCACATTTAGTCTTCTCTCTTAGTGTCTGTTGTGTGGCCTTAGACATAAGCTGTAAAAAGTTAAAATTAAAATGTAAATGGCCTTATGTGCCAGTGAAGCTGAGAATATGTCAGATGTGAATGGACTCTGAAGGTGCTTTGTGAATTTCCAAACCACCTTGGGTAGTCCTGGGTGAAGGGGGATCACTGGAGCATAAACCATTCTTGACTGTTCAAGCTGAAAAACTTGTAACTTTGGGAAAAATATTTCTTTATTATAAATCTCCATTTCATTGTGTGGTTTCGAATTATGAAAGCAATATATGCTTGTCATAAGAAGAACAATGAATGCAAAGATATATAACGCCAAAGCTATCTTTTCCTACCCTGTTCTGTCTCTGGTCTGCCAGATAGTGAAGTCAACAGATCAATGTGGATCCTTCCATCATTTTCTCCTATCTCATTCATGCATAATCAAATAAAAGGAATATACATAAGGTTCAATCTTTTCTGAATACAATCCTAGTATGCGTGTTACTCTGTATAGTATTTAGCTAAATATATACACATACATACAGATAAGAGGTTTATTAAGTTCATAAACTAATATGGGATCATATTTTATGCACTTGTCTGAATCTGGTTTTTCTCACTCAACATAACCCTAGAAAATTCTTTCTTAAGTCAGTATGGATAGTTGGAATTTATTCTTTTTGAGGACTAATTGCAAGGCAACATCTTAATTTTTTTTTTCTTGTTTAACCTTAAAACAAAGGTTTTTCTGATTTTTATTTTTAATTTTTTTTTTGAGATGGGGTGTCACTCTGTCACCCAGGCTGGAGGGCAGTGGTGTGATTACCCCAGGCTCAGGTGACCCTCTCACCTCAGTTTTTGTATTTTTTAGTAGAGACAGGGTTTTGTCATGTTGCCCAGGCTGGTTTCTAACTCCTGGGCTCAAGCAATCCATTAGCCTCGGCCTCCCAAAGTGTTAGGATTACAGGTGTGAGCCACCGGGCCTGGTCACATCTTCATTTTTCTAAGCGATTTCTTCTTCTAAAAAGATGGGTTACAAACAGAACCTGTTTCATAAGGCTGCTGTAAGGATTAAATAAGAAAACTATCTACAACAGAATTCCTGGCACATCCTAAGTGCTCAATAAATATTAGATACTATAATTATTTTTCATATAATTCCTTTCTAGTGTGGACAATCCTTTTTCAGATTTAAACATGCAAAGACCTTGACATTTTTGCTCTCTTAAACTTTTCATACCAGTTACAGCTTCCTTCCCTCTTATGCTCCCCTTTCCTTCAGATTAAGCTCCATAGAAGTCTTTCTCCGGGGCTATTTAAATCACCCTCTTTTCCTGTCATCTTGGCTTCTCCCTGGAACATGACAAATATTCAATTTAAGCTGGCCATGGTGTCATGTGCCTGTAGTCCCAGCTTCTCAGGAGGCTGAGGTGGGAGAATCACTTGAATCCAGGAGTTTGAGGCTTTAATGAGCTACAATTGCGTCTATGAATAGCTACTTCACTCCGGCCAAAGCAACACAGTGAGACTCTGTCTCAAAAAAAAAAAAAAAAATCTTCAGCTTGAACCTTTTTATGTGTACTTGTTTAGTGAAGTTGCTGTGGGCAAGGCAGCTTCTTGGGCAGGATAGAAGCCAGGAAACAATAAACCTTCCTAGGCAGAAGAAATATCTGAGAGTCTATGGTCCAAAGAGGAATGCTCCTTTTGGAGAAACACCCAATTCAGGGTGGAGAGGGCGAGATGAACACACTTAAGTGTGATGCTTCATTGAGTGCACAGTCAAAAGAGCCCTTCGAGCAAGCAATTACAACATTACCTGGGAGGCCCCTGATCCCCAGCAGGTGGCAAGCAGAACCCCAGCCACCCCTTGGTTCTACCTGGAACAAGTCAAAAGCTCACTTCTGCTCTCTTGCTGCAGTGAGAGTCTGGCGTGAGCAAGTAGATTGGAAAGATCTACCCAGCAAGTTAGAGTCCAGTGGCAGCAGGGAAACAGTGTGCTTGACAGAGAAACTGAGATCGAAACCCAATCATATGGTTTGCACTAAAGCAATGTGGGAAAGACTGATGGGTGATGGGTGATGGGTGATGGGCATGGAGGCGTGTGGCCTTCCCCAGAGCTCTGTGAAGCTGGATCTGAGGTAGTATGCTCTCCATGGCCTGGGCTGTACTTAGAGACAGATGGCGTGGGTAACTCTAGCTGGGTGCCTCTGGAGAAGAGAGGAAACAGTGCCATTGTCTTAACCAAACATTCCATATGGCTGCCTGTCACCAGGCTGTATCTTGAAGACAGGTAAACATACAATACCCAGTGTTTCACTTGTTGTAGTAGACAAATATACAAGGGATCATGGAAGCACAGTGCAGAATTTACACTAGGGCCCTAGACAGATGTCTGTGGATTGACTATTGAATGAAGTCTCTATGCTTTGGAAACAAACAGGAGAGAGCATCTGCCTTTCCCTGGAGGAGTCAGTAAGTCTTCCAGAATAGTTGGAATTGAGTGAGTCAGAGTGTGAAGAAGAAGGAAAAAGCATTTTACACAGAGGGAGCTGTGGCCATAGGTAGACAGATAAGAGTATGTGTACTTGACAAAGGCCCAAAGTTTGATGTGATTGGAGGAGAAGACAAACGAGACTGAGAGGAAACAGGAAATAGAGCAAGAGAAGCAGACATAGAAGGACTTCATTGACATGCTAAGGAGTGTGAATCTTAAAGGAAATAGAGTCAAGAGAAGACAGCAAGAAGGTCAAGGACCTGGTCAAATATAGCAAGACGTATTTCTGAGAAGTTGTATGTAAGTCAGATAGAAACATGTGAAGTTACCCCATGACATTGTGGTACAGTGTGTTGACCTTTATGGCTACTTAGATAACTTTTGCTCCTAAAACTTTAGCCTTCCATATCCTGGTCCTTACACCATCAAATACTACCAAAATATCAAGGTCATCATGATTATTACATATTCTTACTTAAGTATTCTTAAATATCAAATATTTATATGATTGTTCATAAGAATATCTTATGAGATTATGAAGATTAATGAGGCCATCAGAAACTAAGAAAGGACTGTACATCAAAAAGGCACAGAACAGCCAGGCGCAGTGGCTCACGCCTGTAATCCCAGCACTCTGGGAGGCTGAGGCAGGCAGATCATGAGGTCAGGAGTTTGAGACCAGCCTGGCCAACATGGTGAAACCCCGTCTCCACTAAAGATAAAAAAAATTAGCCTGGCATGGTGGTGGGTGCCTGTAATCCCAGCTACTTGGGAGGCTGAGGTAGGAAAATCACTTGAACCTGGGAGTCGGAGGTTGCAGTAAGCTGAGATTGCATCATTGTACTCCAGCCTGGGCGAGAGGGCGAGACTCCATCTAAAAAAAAAAAGGTACAGAACTTGGAATCAGGAGAGTTGTATCACTGTTCCTGGGGGTCCCCAAAGGATCTAGCACAGGAGACATTGCTTATTTACAGTCTATGGCAAAGGAGTTCCTTGAGGGTCAGATTTGACAAGGGAGAAGGAAAATGCTAAGGATACGGGGATTAGAGTAATCATTTTGCTCTAAATAACCCATGAGTAACATGGGACTTGGACCCCAGGTGTTAAGAGACAATGCCTTAAAAGTTTGCTAAATCCTAAAAGCTCCCAGAAAATGTATGAGGAGTTCCCCTAGTTTCTGAACAGAGTGATATCTGGACTACTATGACAGGATGAGTTGATCAGAAGATGTCTAACATCAGACTGGAGCTAGTCCATCACATGATGTTGCAGGCTACTAATTAAAGCTCACTTCTGCACATCAGTGGCTACTTAATGGAGAAGCTGCTGTTAGTTTTTCTTTTATATGCTAATCTTATGGAGCTTTCAACTTCACTTTATTCTTTGATTATCTAATTTTAGAAGTAGTACATACTCACTATTGCAAAAGAACAAAAGAAAATGGAAAGTAATAAAAGCAGAAAGAAATAAAAAAAGTTGTTCATAGTTTCACACACTAGAGACAATCATAATGACATTTCGGAGAGTTTTACTTCCTGCACTTTTTCTGTGTGATTTTTATACAACTGAGCTTATAAAACTCTTAAAAGAAACGAGGGCACCTATAAAGAGAAAGCTCAATGTAGGAATAAAATAACTCAGTAACGTATCTTTTAAAAATTATGAAAACATGAAAATCAGGATAACAGTTGAGTCTGATAAAAATCAAGAGAAAAAATACAATAAGATTTGTTTTTCTTTTTTTTTTTTTCTTGTCAGAAACCAAGATTTGTTTAACATTCATTGTCTCAGTGCTGGAAATAATCGTCTGAAATAGACTTTGGTGCTGTCATTTTCCAGGTGAGACTCAGTGACATTAAGTGACCTATGTAGATTAAATAGCTGGGAGCCCTGGAATTCAAAGCCAGGTTTGGTGGGCTCGGAAACCTCTTCTCCTCATGCTGTACTTGGCTGCTTTTTCACTTCCAGAGTTAAAAAAAAAAAAAATCATCTTAGAGGGGCTGTTAAAACTATCAAGTTCTACTAAGTTTTATTTTGAAGTTCTCTAATATATTTTACTACTGGATGTTTATCTATCTATGGCTGCCTTTCTCCCAGGACATCCCCCTGATTCCAAGTGCAGTGATCAGAACTAAAATTTTCAGATTCTTTTATGGCTAATTTACACAGTGCGTTCTAGGTTTCATCAGTGGGATATATCCACACAGGGCAAAAACTGAAAGTGAGAATTTTGAGAAAATCAGATAGTCTCAGACACCCCATGTGCTTACATAAGCGGTGGCAGAGATGTGAGGTTTTCTTGGGTGCTGGTGGTTGCTCAGCTGAGTGTCTGAGGCAGAGCTGGCATCAGGGATACGATCGTGGAGGTTGCATTAAAGCTAAATTCTTGACATTTTCTGTTTGATATTGGTAGCAGCGACAGTCATGACCCCCTTCTCAACAGCCTTTCACTGTGTGTGTGTGTTTCTTTTTTTTTTTTTAAAGAACTTTATTGAGATACATTCCCATTCCATACAATAAATCCACTTCAAGGATATAATCTCAGTTTTTTAGTCTATTGATAGAGTTGCATGTTCACCACTATAATGGATTTTAGAATATTTGTATTACTTCCCAGAGAAATCTCATACTGTAGCTGCCAACTCCCAGCTTTCTATCCACTCTTCCCTCCAGCTCTAGGTAACTATGAATCATCTTTCTGCGTATTTGCCTATTTTGGACATCTCATATAAATAAGATAACACAGTATGGGGTCCTTGATGACTCGCTTCTTTCATTTAGCATGACGTTCTCAAGGTTTCACCAATATTGCAGCATGGATCATACTTCATGTTTTTCTGTTGCTGAATAACAACAGAAAGAAAATTTTTGTTTTGTGGGCACAGCCTTGAGTCTGTTTTCTAGCCTTCTTAAGGATTCTCTGATATCCTTTTATGTATCTTTTCATAAATCCACTTTCTGCTTAGATTAGCCAGAATGAATTGTGTTTGCAGCTAAGAACCCTAACTGACATATACGGATATATGAAGACTGTGATGTTAAAAAGTCACTTTAATCAAGCCAACCATAAACTAGATAGTTTCTAAAGAGCTGTTCAAACTCTGATGTTCTCTGAGTTCATTAACTTGTAGAAATAAACTGTTAGCCAGACACCAAAGACCACATGAAACAGCAGCTGACCTCAGGAACCACTCTGACAGGGAGATCTCTTAAGATTGAATATTGGTTAGGGATAAGAACACCTCTTCCCATTCAGCTGGTTCCCTCTGTGCCCCCTCTTCCCATCTGGGATTCTTCTCCATAGGAGGCATCTAGCTCCTCCACCTTGAGCCAGACATCTCTTCCAAGTCCCGGCCTTATATCTCCAACTCCTTGGTCTCTCTTATCTTTACCCAAAATCCTATTTGATCAAGGGGAATTTCATAATCTTTCCCTTGAACCAGTGTCCTCTCCAACCTTCCTCATTTGCCTTGGTGGCAGGGAAACTTGAAAGCTGAAGTTCACAGTCTTCTCTTGGCCAAGGATTGAAACTTCACAGTCAGGTTTGTCCTTTCTTTCTTCTCTAGTCATTTGCTCTTCGTGTCTCAAAATGACTGATTCCTGCCCTTTCTTCTCCTTTTCTCAGGTTCTTTATATTGTTCCTTCCTTATTCCCACACAAACCACTGTACTATCGAGGCCTGCATTAGCTCTCTCAGATGCCTTGGAGAACTTTTTTTTTTTTTCTTTGAGGCATTTTATTTGTAAATATATATTACATCCCTGGAAAAAGAATCCCAGGATTCTCCCTCCTATGTGTTTTTGTCTTGCTTCTTTGTGGTCCATGATCCCAGCTGAGATTGTCAGTACTGTGAAACCAAACAGGTGGGATGGGAGCAGATTATTCTGGCATTTTTCTAGATCTGTGAGTTGCACATCAAATGTGGGGCTGATCACTCCACACTTGTGTTACCTGCCTGCGAGGTTCACAATTCACCCAGCTCCGTGATCATCAGTGATTTCAAATTTCCCGGTTTGGAACACCGCCTAATAAGAACCTGGCATTTGCCTCTCTTTTCAGCATTGTTGATGCTCTTGAGAGCATTAGCCAGGACATTCATGTGCACTGTTGTGGGAGTGGGGAAAGATGGTGGAAGGAGCAAGAACTTTTGAATGGGCTTCTGTATTTCCTTTCTTCCTTTCTAATCCGGTGAGTGGTCTCTGAACTTTGAATTATGTGTCCCAACCAATAACAAATTTGAATACACACTCCCAATATTTACATATATATGTAATGTATTTCACTTATTAGGCAGATAAATCTACTACTAAAATATATTGTTTGTCTTTAGGATATATATACAAAAATAATTTTTAAAAGAATGAGATTGAGAAAATGTAAGTAGATGTTATGAGATTTTTCTTTCCATACCACAATGGATTATCTTGTCCATGGGTTGCAAGACCATTGTTTTCATTGGTTCTCTATGCTGAACCAGAACAGTCTTCCCACTACTGATATGACCATGTTGGTTTCCTGCTCAAGCTTTCCAAGATCCCCAGGTAGAATACAGTCCTAATACCTTCCCCAAATAGTGAGATTGGAGCTGCTTTTTAAAATCTTTATCTCAAGACAACTCTGCTCATGCTAGTTGACTGGTTTCTCTAGCAAGCCCAGACCACTGTAGTCTCAGTACTTAGTTCCTGAATTTGGAACGCCATCCCCAACTGTGCCCTCTTGCCAACTCCTGATCTAAGGTAAAGGTCTTGCGCTTCACTCCCAGAACACAACATCCCACAGACTATTGTGCCAAATGTCTGATGAGTTTTAATTTTAAAAACGTTTAAATATGTTCATTAAGAATTTCAATATTCAAATGTCTTTAACATGCATATTACATTTACATTCTCATCCTGTAAGTTGGTGATATGGTAGGTATCATTAACTTTCCCAAGGGAAAACTGAATTTCACAGAAGTTGAAGGACTTACTCACAAAGTCAGCTATAGAGAGGCCAAGCTAGACCTTGTCTCCAGATTTGACTGGCTCCAGAGCTCATGCTTTTCTCACCATCCACTGCTCCTCTGGTAGAATGATGAGAAGAAAATGACAAGTTAATTTAGTCCATTCCCTGGAACCTGTCTCCCACCCTGCAGTCATCACCATTTGGAACTCCTTTCTCCTCAAATCCATGGTTCTCAAGTGGGGATAAGACATTCACACCTACCCACTTCACAAGGCTGCTGGCAGGATTAAAGAGCTAATGTTTGCAAAATACTTTGAGCTTCAAGAAAACAGAGGCTCCAAAGAACTACAAAGGGTTATTAAAACAGTAGACTTTAAATCCCCTTAACAAGCTCCCTCCCCTTGGAGCTAATCTGGTGTGGATCTTCCTCTTCCATCCTAAATCCCTTGTGAGTTGCTCACTTCTGTATATTGAGCAACTCTCCAGAGATTTAGGATGGAAGAGGAAGATCCACACCAGATTAGCTTTCTTGTCTTCCACTTCCAGGACTTTCAAATACTAGCCCTGGTATTTTAATATAGCCTATGGAATTCTTACAATGTTTAGAATCCTAGCTTAATGAGGGTCCTTAAAGAGCATCTAATCCAACTCTTAATGGCACAGGTGAAAACAAAGGCCCAGGAGAAGCAGGGACATAGCAAGAGAAGAGTTGCAAGGTGGCCAGGAGCCCCAAGTTACACACCATCCCTGCATTTAGGAGTGAGGCTGGAGAGACTCACACAACTGTCCCTTACTCCTTCCAAGGTGTGTGAGTTGGAACTGGCCTTAGGGTGGAAGGGCCTCCAAATACATCCCGCCAATCCCAATCCAGGGCCAGATTGCCACACTAGGGAAGCAGCTTAGTGGACTGAAAGTGCACAGAATGGGGTGCACATCCTTGGGTTCCACCCCCAGCTCCATCCCTTTGTAACTGTATGATCTTGGGCTGGATTTGACCCATGGGGTCTCATTTGCTGTCTTCTGTTCTAAAGCTCAAATCTGAGTCTGTTGCATTCATGCTTAATGCTACTTCCTGCAGGCATCAGACCGTTGTCAATATGAACCTTGTCTACCTCATGTCTTATTTATTTCTTTATTGACAGCGTATTGCTCTGTTGCCCAGGCTGAAGTGCAGTGGCGTGATCATAGCTCACTGTACCCTCCAATTCCTAGGTTCCAGCCATTCTTCCACCTCAGTCTCCTGAGTAGCTGGGACTACAGATGTGTGCTGCCATGCCCAGCAAATGGTGTTTATTTTTTATGAAGATGAGGTTTCATTTTGTTGCCCAGGCTGGTCTCAAACTCCTGGGTTCAAGCAGTCCTCCTGTCTTGGCTTCTCAAAGCACTGGGATTGTAGGCATGAGCCACTGTGCATGGCCCTGCTTCATTTCTTGACATGGGCGTTTCTGCCAATTCCTAGGAGTTCTCTGCACATTCTGTTTCCTCTGTCCCTGTCTCTTGCCTTGTCATGTCCAGTTCATTTTATCCCCAGAACGCTGTTCTTTCCCATCTTATTGGCTTGGAGTGTTCTCTTACTCAATCTAAAGTATGAAAGTTTCCTTCTCCCTTCACCCTTCACCTTCACCTTTAACATCTATAAGTGAATGTCACAAATATGTGTTGTGTGCCCACCAGTGTCAGGGACCAGGTCAGGACCCAGGGAAGCAGGAGGACATGGCTGCCTTCCTGGAGCAGACACATAATTAGAGACCTACAAGGATGTGATGATGGAGGAGAAGACAGGCTACTGGGAGGACAGAGGAGGGCAAAGGTGGATGTCAAGGAAAGCTTCCTGAAAGAGACTGATGCTAAGCTGGAGTTAGAAAGGCACTTACGAATTAGCCAGGAGGAGGGTAAGAATGAGAGATGGAGTATTTCAGGTAAAGCAGACAATGTATGTGGATGAAAGGATTCTCAGAAGGGCTTCATGTTCACACGTTTCTGCCATTGCACTGTATCCTCCACTAGGCTGTGAGAGTCTTCAGAATAACAGTGCTTCGCTGTTCATTTATGGAGAGATAGCATAGCTTAGACCAGGCATGGACAAACCATGGTCTATGGAACAAATCCAGCCTGATGACTACTTTTGTATGGTCTATGAGGTAGGAGTGGTTTTATATTTTTAAATAGTTGGGGAAAAAATCAACAGAAGAATAACATTTTAAGAAACAAAAATGTCATGCAATTAAATTGCAGTGTGCATAAATATCACTTTATTGGAACCCAGCCGTGCCATTCATTTACGTATTATCAATGTCTCTGCTTTTGAGCTATAGCAGCAGACTTGAGTCTTTGTGACAGAGAAAATCAAGCCCATGAAACCCAAAATATTTATTATCTGGCTTTCAACAAAAAAAGTTCGTCAACCTCTAGCTTAGGCTGTAGAATCAGGCTACCTAGGATCAAATGCCAAACCCTCTTCCTGCTGCCTTTGTGACATTGGGCAAAATACTTAACCTCTCTCTGTCACTGTTTCCTCATCTGAGGATTAATTTAGGGCTGTTATGAAAACCGGGTTAACATGTTATTAAATAGGAAATGTTTAGAATAGTGTCTTGCACGTAGCAAGCACTCAATAAATGTTTCTTATTATTATTGTTGCGGCTGCAGAACCCAGTGGCAGACCTGGCACATCCTATTACTCACAGGGTGTTTGTTGAAAGAATGAGTGAGGAAGTAGGTGGCTGAAGGTGTGTTCTACAGACCCTCACCAGTTTCTGTGAAGCCTTTCAAAAAAGTAGCAGTGGGAACCCTGGTGGCACAATGCCTATTCCACTTGCCTTTTCCTGTGGCCAGCATCTCCAGAGCATCTGCTAGCAATCTAGGTCTTGTGGCATTTTTCTCCTTGTGCTGTTAATTTTAAATGAGTTTTCAGGCTGTGGGTGATGGAGGAAAAAGCAAAGGGTGGGGGAGGGACTCTGTAAAGCATGGACAGAAGGGAGCCACAACTACAGAGTTTAGGCACAAGAGATCACATTTCCTGAGAGCAGGGCCCCCCAATATGAACATTTTCTCTAAGAAAAAGAAAAGAAACAATCATTTCCTGGAGCCCCCTCTTGAGTCTCATGGGGAAAGGGTCCTCTTTAGCATTTGCAACTTGTTCCAGCCTCCCTGGGAAGCCATGCGGCTGTGAAACAGAAGGGCAGCTTTGCTCATTTGTAAGTGAAATATCTGTGTGGCTGTAAGTCTCCTTTGTGGTTTGGAATTAGGTGCTTATCCCTGCTGAGGCATTTGTCCTTTACAAACCAGCCCAGAACACTCTGAGCATCTCCAATGGCACTCTGAATTCATTGTTCAGGGAGCGGTTTTATCTATAAATTGGGACTCTAAAGCTTCTGAGCCAAGCCCAGTCCCGGGTCATTACAGACCCTGCTTCTCACAGGTTTAGGTTCCCACATTTACCCCAATATTAGTTTCTGAGTTCTTCAAAAGACAGCCTGTGGATTCCCGTCTGCCTTATCCATGTATTGCCAAAAGCTAGCAGAGACCAGAAGAGTAGGCACCACCAACTATGTGTCCAGTTGGAGGGACGGGGAGAGCACTTGGCAGCACAAGAATTCTTTTCAATGAGCTGAGCCCCCCAGAGGCTGAGCCCTAGCAAAGGAGAAACATTGCAGCCTGTGGGCCAGTTGGTGATCATATCGTGTTTACCTCCACCTCCGTTCCTTGTTTTCAGATGGGAAAGGGTGCAGCGTGTGACTCTTATTCACCTACCTCCCAGTACATCAAGAACTGGAATCTCGCTTCAATAGTAATTACCATGATTATAATTCCCTGTGGAACTTGTAGGGTGAGCTCCAAAAACAATTCCTCAAGCCTGTCAAACCACTGCGTCGATTTGCTTATGAAAGGCAGTTCTAATCAAAAGGGGGTAATTACAATATTAAGTGCCAAGCCTTGCTGTGCAGACTCTTGAGTCATAAGATATTAAGCTTAATTGAACTCCATTGAAGGAGGCATGCAGCATCACGCACTCAGCTTTCCGAGCTGAGACGAGCCCAAGCTGAAAACTTCACTCCAGGAAAGTGGACAAATTACCTGATTTATTAGCCATTCCATGATCACAGTGTTATGTAAGTCAGTGCACCTGCCATAGGAAGCTGTTTTCTTTCTGAAGTTTTAATGCTGTAGGGGTTACTAAGTGAGATCCCACCCAGCCTTATAAAACTCTCAGTCCTTTTTGGCTGTAACCAAGCACTGAGGTCTGGCCCTGGCCCTGAACCCATTTATTTACTCATTCATACATTCGTTCAATATACATTGTGATTTTTAGTGTGCCAGGTGCTGTGCTGAGCATGATAGAGGCTGAGATAAATAAATACAGCATATTCTATGTCTTCAAGAAACTCACCGTTGGTTTGGGAGGTTGGGCTCACAAACAGGTGATTAACCTACAGTGTGAAAGTACTGTAATAAAAACAATGTTCAGGAGGAGCCAACAAAGGAGTGTCCCAGCTTACCTTGAAGAAGTCAGATAAGGTTCCTAGGGGAGGTACCACCTGACTGATTCCAGAAAGATGAGTAGGTGTGAAAGGCTGTGGGGTATTCTGAGCAGAGGGACCAGCATGTGCAAAGATGTGACAGAGTGAAAGAACTCTACATATCATCATATCTTACATATCATCAGGAACATACATATCATCAGGAAGTTACGAATACTTCACTGTGATTTTAAAATGATATGTACCTATACATGTACACATACACAAGCAGGTGGACAGAGGTTGTGAAGAGGCTCAGGGAAACAGGGGTCAGTAATAAGAAAAGCCTTGCTGGTTATATTAGGACCATCCCCAAACCCTTCTCCCAGAAACAGGGTCAGAATCCAAGTACTGTATTTTGGGGAATTTACATGAAAATATGGAGGCAATCACACAGACTTCACACACTCAGACCCTGACACACACCACACACGTGGTCACAACCTTCTCTCCCCACAAAGCACACAGGTGCTCCTGCTGGGTGTGGCAGCAACCAAATGGGTACGTACCCTTTTACACACAGAGAAAATGACCCAGGTGCCCTCGGGAACACACCCGCGTCTTACACCACAAGTTCGATCTGGGGCTCATTAGCAGCAAAAGAAGTTTTCCCCTGAAATGAGCAGGGTGATCAATCATTGCTAGCTGATGGATTGCCTCGCTGATGAATATGCCATGCTTACAATCACAGGCTTTCATTAATAATTGAATCCTCCTTCACTTTGGCTAAGATATTAAAAAGAAAGAGAGGCATGCACTTAAATCCATTTATTTCAGGACTTTTGATTCTTTTGCTCTTAAGAACAGGAAACCAAATATTTCAGGAGGAGAAGAAAAGAAACATTTATTACATCCTCTTGGTGTTCTGTGTTCTTAATATTAAAGCTAATTCTCTGAGCAACACTTGTGGTGGCTAAATTACTATTTTCATTGTAAAGGTGAAGACATGGAGGCTCAGGGAGGTTAAACAACTAATCAAGGTCACTCAGAGTGTAGATCAAGGACTGAATCATGCAATAAAAAGCTACTTTTTCTTCTGATAATAATGATGAAAATGGAGGAGAACAATTACAGTATTTTTTATCAAATAAATTTTACGTATTTTATCAAATTAATCAACTTTTATTTTCATCAAATAGATCAATCATGGACCTGGTTGAGATGCAGACCAGAGCAATGGAAGAAGAGTAAGTGTGTGTTATTGCTTCCCTTCCACAAGAACCCAAAGAATGCATGTCATGCCAGCTAGCTGGATCCACAGTGCTGATAAATGGTGACCTTCAGAAATGAGACCTGACGTGCATCCTCTGCTGAGTATGCTCTGGGGCTAGTAAGGCCACGTTCATAAGCCTGATCTTCTCCTAATCCATTTAGCTTGACCATATTCTTCCCTTGACAGCTTGCAACAGAGAGGCTAGAGGGAAGGTGTACTGTTGTACACAAATGCATCCATCTACAAGAGTAATCATTCCAAGTTCAGGGTCAATGACCAGCATATCAGAACCCAGCACAGGCCTAATGGTCTGAGACAGAAAGACAGACCACCTGGCCAGTCCTCAACCCTGCAGATTTTCAAGGTAAGACTTGGTATTCCTCAGCCCCTTTGGGGTTAGAAACAATTGAAGATCTTTTTGCTTTGATTGTGTTAGAAGGGCAAGAGTTTTTCTTTAAGCTCTTTGAATGAATAAGTAATTGCTCAGACATTTTTTTTTTCCGCCTGATACTTTCCTTTTGTTACTGAATGAGTAGCACCAATAATTACTGGCACTTTGCTCATTACTTCCTAATGTGATAAGCAATGCTAATCTCTATCCTTATTTAGAAATACTTCTATTTGTATGCAATGTTTAAAAAGAAACTATGAGATTTCATTTTCATTTCTCTCCATTTCAATTCTAAGTGGGTTTGAATACAAGGAGAATATGTTCTTGCTGCTCCTGGCTCAACAGTTTAAAGCCTGACTAATGTAATTCCATCTCAGGAATAACCCAGTGCTGTTGAACTTTTCCTTAGGAGGCTCTGGGAGAGGTTTGGAGATTTGGCAACAAGGTTACACTAGGTCACATTATTCAGACCTTTCTGATAGCAGATTTCCTGGGAGGTTGGTATCTTTGATTGGCCTGTCATTTCCAGGCTCTGATAGAGAGTGTGGAAAGAGCAGTGAGAGGTTAGTCAAGTAACAATGCTTCTAGACTTAGTGACTAGCTAAGTGACCCTGGATAATTCATGTCCCCTCTCTGGACTCCAGTTTTCTTCTCTATAAAATGAAGGACTGGCACAAGGTTCCTCATAGTTATGTTATCAGAAGTTTAGCAATACAGCAGACATTTACTGAGCATCTACTATGTTTAAGACATTGAACTAAATGCTGCAAATGAAAAGGTGAATCACAACTAGTGGTACCTTCTGAGTTTTCAGAAACTAAAGGGAAAAGCAGATACTGATGGTGTTAACACAATGTGTATGCTGTGTTAGAAATCGATACCATCCGTTATTCTATGAAATATTTTCCATGTATTCATACACATGGATAAACTGGCTTTTGAATCAATGGAGTAAAAGGACATTAAGCCGTACAGGTTCTCAGGACCAGAGTTGGTGTACAAGCATGGACAGATTGATTAATTTGGGGAAACTCATTCGGTTGCCAGTATTGTTGTTGTTTTTACCTTCATGCAACAGTGTTCTCCATAAAAACAATAATAAGCCATGCAGATAGAAGTTCTGTCAACAAGCCTGTTATTAATTATTATCATAATGATCTAAACCAGCCTGCTGAGCTTTTTGATGTTTGCTCAGCTCCATGGATTAAGATGAAAATCTGGGTGTGATCTGTATCGTTGTCGCATTAGGATCCATGGCCCATTAATCTCAGGCTACAAATGACCGTAGATAACCTCAAATATACACATTTTACCCAGGGGCTCTATGCACCACCTCCGTGCCCCCTGCTCTGGCTCCCACAAAACTTGAGGCTTGAGGAAGCTTTTCTGGGTAAAATCTAGCTAGAATGGACTTTCCCTTGATTCCAGAGTCATCCAAAATGTTTTCCAAGTGTTTCCCTTCAAGTTGAATCCCCAGTGGCCATGGAAACTTGCCAAACAAGATACTTTCCAAGACTAATATCTTGACAACAAAATTTGTAAAAGATGAAAGAAAAGGCTGGGGGAGGGAATGCAAACATCAAAACTTTAGGCTTGAACCCAAGAGCTAAACACCGAGCAAAAGGATGTCAGGGAACTGCTTTAAGCAGCTGTGAGGTTAGTAAGGGAGACCTGGGTTCTAATTTCAGCCCTGCTCTTGCTTCGTGTATGACCTGGGGATATGGTAGCTAGGACCATAGGATTTAGAAACAATCATACTCAGGTTAAGAGCTCTGTAGCCTTGCTCATATAACTTAATTTCCCTGTGCCCCTCTGTAAAATAAGAATATATATATATCTCCTTCATAGGGTGATTATGAGATAACAGTACTTTCATAACCGTTGGGTATAAATTGGAAGGAAGTTGTCTCACAAATGTGAGCTGTCTGTGAGCACAGAGCGAAGGTGCAGAGAGTGAATACATCACACTTATAAGCTCTGTCATCTCTGCCCACTTTTCTGGCTCCCAGGATCCAGTAGAAAAGACCTCCTCCCAAGACTCTATCCCTTACCCCAAGAATACAATCACGCTGATGGGCTAGACTGGGGAGATATGGTCTAGCCTGGGGTTTGGGCTACCTGGGTGGGTGATCTAGTGAGGAAGTCAGGTAGTTCATACTCTAGGGGTCTTTCCTAATGACGATCTTTTGACTTTTGCTATCTTGATCAAATTATTTATATACCTCTACCAAATCTCCCATCAAAAGTTTCCCTGATGGATTTCACTCTCCTTGAGGGCAGATATCAGACAGGGCCCAATGAACTTACGTGATTTTGCAAAGAGTCTTGGGATAACCACCCTTACATATACCCCATAATGACATTTTCTTATGTCAGGTCTTTGTTTTTGAGTCAGGCCATGTGCAGCTGAGAGACTAACAACAACAAAACAACCCTGAGAAAGCTAAAAGTCACAATAGCAGCAAATGAGAAAATGATAGAAAAACAAAGTCTCCACAAACCCAAAGTTAAAGGAACATTCCACCTTTTAATGTATATGAAAGAGTTTTGTAAACTGTAATGTGCCTGTGCACATAGATGTCACACGTGCAGGTGGCCATTGTGAGGTAGGCACTCTTGGTCTCGTATTTGGGGTATTGAATAAATATACTTCTTGGGAAAACCTTGAAAATCTAATGGATACCTTGATTTTAAGCTGTTTTAGAACTGATTGAAGGAAGATGACTCAGTTCAGATAAGCAAAATGGATGTCCCTGCGACTTTATCTTTTTGGATCTAACCTACCTTTTCCCAGGCCCAGAAGAGTGCCTCACACAAAGTGGGCATCCCATGAACTAATAATCTTATTGCATTGCATCAGTTTATTGGGCACTTCCTAATGATCTCTCACATTCTCTTTTATTCCTCTTCTCCCACTAACCACACTTAAGTATCCCTTTTGTGATTATTTATGACAGAGCAACAATATAGCTCACCTTTGAGTGAACATGGACTATGCAAACTGTAATACGTTTGGAGACTCCTTTAAGTCAATCAGAAATTTATTCTGGTAAACCTGATCCCTTAAAGAATGTCTCCCTTTAAATCTCCTAATATACACAGGTTGCGTGTGTGAACACCTGCTCAGGTCCCCACATTTTATGGAAATGACACTGAATCGTTTTGCAACAAAGGAAAGGCTTTGGATACTTCTTGGAGGTGTGTCCGAGTGACAGGATCTGGGCAAACCAGTTGAATGGGTGCACCCCTAAGCAACCAGTGGCCTATTCTGGAAGGAACTGAGTTCTGAAACCAGAAGGAACCATGATTATAGACATTCCTAAGCTTTCCTACCTATAAGGCTGAGATGCTGTATTCTTCACAACAGAAAATCTAGCCACATGTAAAGAGGCTGCTAACCAGAAGATGGCTTATTGTTCAGCAGGCTAAGAACTACTCACAGCTTTCCACTTAGATTCTCTTGGCCAAAGAGCCCTTTACAGAGCTTCCAGTCCAGTGTTTTTTTGTCTTCTCTTCAAGGCAGTCCTAGAATTACCCCAAGCTGCCTTAGAATCAAGCTTAAGGGCAAGAAAATGGGGCTAAGTTCTTGGGGTTTCTGTTTCCATACAGAAGCTCTGATTTTGTTCTCTTTTGTATCTTGGGATTCTTTGATTGATTTGTTTTAAGGAAACAGTACTTCTGCCTAATAAAAGTATTTAAAAAGAATTCCTCCCCCACTCCCACCCTTTTTTTAAAAAATGCAAATCGGGTTCAAGAGATGAAAAGTGAAACTGATCCCTTTAACAAAGACTTCCATGTTGCCAAAGCCAACCCTTTTTCTACTTGACCTCTTGGCAGCATTTGATCCAGTTTATCTATCACTCCCTCCATCTTGAGTTGTTTTCTTCTCTTGGCTTCCATGACAACGCACTCTCCTAGAGTTTGTCTTCCAGTACTGGCTGATTCCTCTCGGTCTTTTTCCTGGCCCCCAGTACTCCAACCCCAAATGCTGGCCTTTCCAGTGCTCTGCACTGAGACTCTGTCTCTTCTTCAACTCGATGCTCTCCCTAGGAATCACATCTGCTCTCATAGCTTTAAATTCTGTCCTCGTACAAATGATTCCCACTTGCATAACCACACTTGTGATCTTTTCTTGCTGGACTCAAGACTCGTATATGAACCTTATGTCTTCTCCACTTGAGTGTCTCAAACTAGACATTTTGAAGATGGAAATCTTGGTCTCCCTCCTTCCCCAACTCCATCTATACCTTTTCCAGCTGTCCCTGCCCAGTAACTGACAACCTTCCCTGTTGCCTGATATACGAACTGGAGTAATAGTCCTATGCATTGAATACGTTGTCAACAGGACTGCCCCTAAAGCATGGGCGAAAAGTTAGAATCTCTTTCTCTCACCCCTACATTAAACCCATCAGCACCAGGACTCTAGTTCATAAACATACATCAAATCCTGGTAAACCTGATCCCTTAAAGAATGTCTCCCTTTAAATCTCTACAGACACTATCTGAACTTGTGCTATCTGTTTTTCACCAACATCAGTGAATAGCCTCTTAACAAGTCTCATTGCTTGTACTCCTGTTTCCACTTCCCTCATAATCCATTCTCCCTATGCTTTTAAATATGTAAATCAAATAATATTATTCTTCTGCTCAAAACCTTCCAGACACCTGCTGCATATATAATAAAACCACCATTCTTCCCCAGGCCTGTAGAGCCCCTGCCTTCTTCACTGACCTCATGTGAAATAACTCCTACATTCAGTCCCCGAGCTCCAGACACACAGGCTTTCTTCTGATTCCTAGAACATCACAAGCTTGGTTTTACTTCAGGTTCTTGTAAGAGAAACTGCCTCTGCCTGGAATGTTTTTCTCCTAGGTCTCAAACTTAAGTCTAAATATTACTGCTGGCCTCCAAAAAAACTTTCCTTGAATTCCTTTTCAAATGTTGCCTTCCCAGGCACTTTGTAGCATATTTCCTCCTTTTAATTCAAATACCTATATCTAACACTTATTTTCTCTTTCTTTTCTTATCATTTAATGCACTATCTCCCTCCCATCAAAGTCCGTGAAAATAGGAATCTTGCCTATCTTGTGCAATGCTTTTCCCCACCCCTGGAACAATTCCCAGCACAGGATTAACATTCAATGGGTATTTATTGAACATATGAATTAAAGTGACTCTTTCAAAGACACCTAGCCCTGGCAGAACCAGGCTGTCAAACTCTCACGTCAGTGAAGGACTCATGAATTGACTTCTAGATACTCTGTTCAGGACACAGCATTTTATGGATCTATGTAACGACTTCCTTCCCATTGAGCAAAGAAAATAAATAAAGTTGCTAGAGGTATAACCTGTAGAGTTACAGGAATGTTTTACTGCCTAGAAAATAATCTACTAATTCAATAAACATTTATTGAGGGCCTATTACGTGGAAGTTAGGCGCCAGGAATATAAACATGAACAAGACACAATCTCACCCTCTTCTGTAGACAAGGATAGAGACATCTAAGCATATGATGACAGTATTAACATTTTAGTGGACATAATAATAGCCAGTGCTTACTGAGCACTTAGCTATGGGATACTCTTCTGAGGACTTAAAGTACTTGGTACATTTATTTCTATGTTGTATATACTACTGTTCCCCTCATTCTGCAGTTGAGGAAACTGAGTCATAGATTAGGTAATTCGCACAAGGTCAAAGAGAGCATGTGCAGAGCTGGACTTGTGCATCCTGATAGGGTATTGGGGAGCATGTTCCCTCGGTATGATGCTCTGCTGCCTCTCTCCTACAGGTGTGCAGGAAGTGATGTGGGTACACAAGAAGGAATAATTCTCTCTGTCCTTGGTGGTGAGGGAGATTCAATGAAGAATTTACCATGGAAATGACCTTTGTGCTTGGTACTTCCGGGTTGAGATGGTGATCCCCATACGGAGATGTTGTGTGTTCTCTCTACCTAAGGTAGAGAGAGATCCTACCTAAGGTAGAGAGAACAGCTGAGCAGAGCCACTGAGTTGCAAAAGGGCATCATTGTCTTGGAAACCTTGTGGGATTTGGTGCGGCTGGCACATCATGAGTAGTAAATAAGAGATGCTAGGTAAAACTATAGAGAAATGCAGGGGCCGTGATGAGAAGTTTCTTCTATTGCAGATTAAGAATGAGTTTTACACCCTTGGCAATGGGGAGCAACTTGAGATATTTAAGCTGATGAATGACACATTCTAAGTTTGCTTTAGAAAGGTCACGTAAAAGGTGGATGGGAGAAGGGGAGAGAAGTCAAAAGGAGACTATTTAAAAAGTTCTTGCAGTGGTCCAGGCAGGAGATGCTGAGGACTCATGGGGCCTCATGGCCCCTGTCTCCTAGGGGTGAGAGAGAGGTGCTCCTGGTGGTCTAATGCTGTGTGTGGAAGGAGAGGGAGGGCAGTCACCTGGGGTAAACTCAGGGTGTTTGCTGAAGGCGAGTACGGGCCATTTCCTCAGCCACCAAGGAAGTTAGCACAGTTGCCCTGGCCTCTGTATAGCTGCCCCACCCTCTGACTCCAACCAGCTGTTGGCAGGACTCTGACACAGCCTCCTCACCACTGCTGTGGCTTCAGGCTTTGATAGGAAAAGGCTGCTGTCCTCTTAGTAAGGGCTGTGCCTCAGCCCAGCACAGAAATGATGTCAATGCCTTTCTATCCTGCCTGTCTCAGAGTTCTTTCAAAACAGGCTTTAAAAACATGCTGAGGTCACAGAGAATGTGTTAACTTGTTTGGTGGATTATTATCATTTTATCACTCTTGTGATTGGCTAGAGGAGATGAGCTCTTCAGTACTTAAACAAGAGAGCATGGGAATTTCCATGCTGTAGAACTGATGAATGGAAATAATCAAAGAAAAAATCAGTAGCAAGTCCTTCCCCTCAGAAAGAACAGGACCTCTAAGTTTTTCCCATAGTACTCAAAATCAGTAGAAAGAAGGTTTTGGCTTTTGAATTTTAAATAAATTCATTGATTTTAAATAAATTGATCACAATACATTTTGCATAAGAAAGAAATCCTAAATAAAAAGAATTCCACTCCAATTCTGAAAAGAGTTGTCCTTTATAATGAAGACCCAATGGGAGCGAGCTGTGGTCAAAATGTCCTCAGTTTTTGTCCTGGTAGCAAATGGAAATTGTCCTTCCTTCAACTTCTCTTACCTCTCCTCATCTGAGCGTTTCCACAGATGCTTACTGGCATCCCAAATTGCTCTCCACAGCAAAGTCTTTCAGGACAAAATCTAGGAGTTTATGAGTAGCTTATCTCATCTTACAATTTTTTAAAACCTGGCAGGGAATATTGAGAACATATCACTTGTATCATATAAGTGATATTAAGTGATCATATAAGTGATATAAGCGATATGTTCTCAATATTCCCTGCCAGGTTTTAAAAATTTATGTTTTTTTTTTTTTTTCCACTAAGCACCTACCTGGAAGACCTGATATTAACTTTATTTCAACTCTTGATCTCAATGATTAAAAATATAATTGCTATCAATATAGTTATTACAACAAAACTTCACTATCATCAACTTGGTTGTATACTGTAATTTTATCCATAATAACACATTTGTAGAGAGCTGCAGTGTTTTTAGATATAGAGATCTTTTACCTGCTTAAGGATTCCATGGATCTTGCCATGTTAGTGAAGATGTGAGCTATGATGCTGGAGGATTTCAGTGTGCTGAAGAACTGTTGCAGTACGCTAGATGTCTTAACATGATTGCAGCTAGTTGTTTAAGGTGGAAGTGTTTAAAAGTGTATTCCAAACACAAGTTATAGGAAATATTTTCAGGCAAAAAATTTCCATTGTATACTAACTTTAGAATATGGCACTTATTTTTGTTTTGGAGATTTACAGTACAATAAAGAAACTGTGTTCTGTCCAATTATATTTAAACACAGCATTTGTTATACTTTTATTGACCACAGAATCATAGCGTGCATGTGTGTATGTGTGTGCAACAATGTAAGAAATCTGCAATAATGATTCTCTAAGGTTTAACTAAAAAAAAAAAAAAAAAACTGCAAGGCACATGACTATAACCAATATAAGGACCTGTGAATGGATTTTTCATTCAGGTTCTATTACCGTTAGCTCTTATAGATCCTTCTGAATTTGGGGTAATCAGTTGTAAGTTCTTTCTCATGACTTTCTCCAGCCTTGATGTTTGCCATATCATGGTATTTTTCTTCCTTACCAATGTTTTAGGTTTCCCCCCACCTCCAATTCACTCTCCACCTGTGGGTTAGTTGAACTCCATCATCAACAGACTCCTCCCACTTCTCTTCCAGGTCACAGCTAAACAACTGAAATGCCATTCCAGATGTTTCTCAGATGCCTTTGTCCCCACACTCTTTGAACCAGTTGATAATGTTCAAAGGTATTTTATTCTTGGAATACCACCTTCCTCAAGGTTCAAAATACTGAACTGCCAAGGTTGTTCCTGATACATCAGCCACCCCTTCTCTGCCTCTATATGTCCCTTTTTCTTTCTTCCCTCACTCCAAATAAAGTAAGTTACTATGTGTAAAGCATCTGTTATGTACTTTATATACTTTATCTTGTTCGATCTTCACAGTGGAAATCAGATGTAGTAGCTCCCTCTTACTGTTAAGAAACTAAGGATCAGAGAGCTCGAGATACTTGTTCAAGGTCACACAGCTAGTAAGTGGCAGTAAGATTTCCCATTTTAATTTCTCAAGCTTCCAATTCTGTGTCACTTTTTCTACTCCTATATCTCAAACAGGGCATGGGTACCCCTGGGTGAGAGAGTAGACAAAATTGCTGGTCAGGTATGGAGAATCTACTACTATCTACACCACTTAACATCGTGGAAAAAAAGTAAATAATATATTTTCAAGGTGAAACAAATCAGTCCATCATATGAGCTAGAATACATACTTCAAAAGAAATTTTAAGATGGACCTTAAGTCTACAGTGGAATGTTGTAACTCCCAGGGATGTCATTTGGCTCTTGTTGACTGACACATTCTGGGCACTCAATGTAGCCACTAACGGCAGCAACTGCAACGTTGTTATTATTGTTTTTACTATGTCCAAGAATCTGTGCTCAGATGCTGCAGGTAAGATGGTGGTAGATAAAAATGGTTGTTAGAAGTTTCCAATTTTAGAAGACCTTTTTCATGAGACCCATATCCAAGGATGCAATACCTCAACTGGAGCAGAAGGATTTCAAGCCCTGCCACTGGGAAGAGCTGTGATGTGTTACACGTCATCACCCAAGCCTTGGGTCACAGGCCTGACCCTGCTGGTTACTAACTAGGTGGCCTCAAGCATGTTACCATTGTCCACAGAACTCCCCAAGCTAGACGTCCAGACACTGTCCTTGATACCTTTCTCTCTGTCACCCTCTACATGTGAGCCATTCTTGTATCTGAATAAGATGTATTCTTATTCACCCTAATGTAGTTCACACTCTAATGTAGTTCACACTGTAGTGGATAAGACGGGGAAATCACCATGCAATATATAATTGCAAACTGCAGTAAGTGTGGGGAGTTATGAGAGTGTGTGGCAGGAGGAACTGATTTAGTGGTGGGGAGGAAGAGGCAAGAGTGATGAGGAAGGCTCCCAAGGGCAATGATAATGAACTGAGATCTGAAGAATGAGTGGAGTTAAGTGAGTGAATTAGGATGTGAAAAGTGCTCTCCTGGGAAGTACTAAACTATGTGAAGGCTTTTGAGCTTGGAGTTTTGCAAAGACAAAAACACCAATGTGCCTGGAGCCTGGAAATCAAGGTGTAGAGTGGCTGAGGATGAGTCTGGATAGGTAAAGTGGACCTAAGCTAGGTATGGTATTGTAGACAGCAGTAGGAGATTTTGTTTTGTCCTAAGATAAATGGCAAACTGTTGAAGGTTTTAAGTGAAGGAGTGACATGCTATGACTTAGGCTGTTGTGGAGAGAATGCATTGGGATGAATGGCAAAAATGAAAGGGCAGTGATCAGTTAAGAGTTCTCTCAGTAGTTCAGGGCTAGGATGATAGCAGTGGAGGCAGAGAGAGATTTACCAATTTGAAGCTATTCAGATACAAGAATGGCTCACATGTAGAGGGTGACAGAGAGAAAGGTATCAAGGACAATGCCTGGATGTCTAGCTTGGGGAGTTGTGTGGACAATGGTAACATGCTTGAGGCCACCTAGTTAGTAACCACAAGGGTCAGGCCTGTGACCCAAGGCTTGGGTCCCAGTGGCAGGGCTTAAAATCCTTCTGCTCCAGTTGAGATATTGCGTCCTTGGATATGGGCCTCATGAAAAAGTTCTTCTAAAGTTGGAAACTTCTAACAACCTTGGACTTGGAGTTAAGGTATCTTAGATTAAAATTCTTGTAGCATGAGCGGGTCACTCAACATTGCTGAGCAAGCATTCTCATTCAGTTCCACACACATAATCCAAATACTTATTTCAAAAGGTGCTGTGGGAGGTAGAAGAGATGGGTTCGGTCTGCAACAGAGATGTCTTCATGTGAATCTGGGACCATTTCTGGTCCTCTTCTCAAGTCACACTCCTGTCTTTTCCTCTATAGGTTGATTCTGTGGTATGGGAGTTGACAGGAGCTTTTGACTGAATGCATTTTTGCTCTGCAATTTCAGGTGAAGTCAACTGTAATTTCCTGCATGTTAGAGGCCCAGGAAATGTATAATGATGAGAAAACTTGCCCCCTAATCTGTCCCTCATCATCACCAGGTGGGCTACTAGAATGCTCTTTGTGCTAAGATCTGGAAATAAAAATATGGCTAGTCACAAGTTTAAGACAAAGGACCTCAAAGTTTCTGGTTCATAAGAATCACTGGGGTGGCTTTTTGAAACACAGATCTCTGGGTCCTACTACCCTAGAATTCTAATTCAGGAAGCCAGGATGCAAAAAGAAATCTGTATTTTAGTAAACTTCCAAGATGAATCTCAGGCTGCTGATCTAACTGCTACATTGAAAGAAAATTGCCTGGGGGTTTGTCAATTTGGCTGTGATTCCTTAAGGGTAGAAACCTTGTCTGCTTTATTATACCAAGACCTACTTGGTTGCTCCATAAACATCTGAGTTGAATTGAAAAAACATTGAGTTTTTCCAAATTGAATTACTATGTCGTGGCCCAATTTTTCCTCCCATCCATCCCAAGTTAAATTTGCATGTGTGTGGGTGCATGTATGTGTGATACCAGAAGTTTATGGAAATCCAAAAGTACTATCAAGTAGGCAAAAAGCACTTGGGACTCCCATTTGTGAGAACCTGCTGCTGATGGGACCCCATTCCAATTCTACCATTCACTCAGGATTAGCATGAAGATATATAACTAAAATTAAATTAGGTCCATGCTGAACCAGGCACATATCTTACTGCTGAGACTGTCTCCCCAGGCTCAGGTAGCCAAAACTCCAGAGTCTCCTCACAGCCCTGGCCTGGAGGCACCTGGTGAACTTCTGTAAGGTGACAACCTGGAGGCAGCTTCCTGAGGGCTGTTGAGCCACCTTTGACCACATAGGTTTTTATTCCCCTTGATAGGCTTTCTCATCTGCAGCAGCTCATCTGTGCATTTTCTTTTCTTTTTAAATTTTTTTTCTTTTTTTCTTTCCTTTTTTTTTTTTTTTTTTGAGACAGAGTCTTGCTCTGTCACCCAGGTTGGAGTGCAGTGGTGCGATCTTGACTGAGTGCAATCTCTACCTCGCGGATTCAAGTGATTCTCCTGCCTCAGCCTCCCAAGTAGCTGGGATTACAGGCAACTGTCACCACGCCCAGCTAATGTTTCATATTTTTAGTAGAGACGGGGTTTCACTACATTGTCCAGGCTGGTCTCGAACTCCTGGCCTTAAGTGATCCACCCGCCTCGGCCTCCCAAACTGCTGAGATTACAGCCACTGCTCCTAGCCTCATCCATGCCTTTTCTTCCACACCTCTTTCCGGCCAGTATTAAAATATTCTTGTTTGTGAGACTCAAATGTTCCAAGGGCTGGAGCAGAACACGCCCATCAAGCTAGCTCTTGTAACCTCTGCAGGCATGGCCCCTGACCACCTTTCTTATGTCACTCATGTCCTGACACATTTTTAGAAAGCAAAATTTGAAACAATCATACACTTGGTAGACATGTGATTTCAACATACACGTACAAGAGGATGTTCGTATAGGAAACTCAGGGTAAAGAGCAGGCCTTGAAAAGGAGAAGGAAAACAGCTCTAAGGGACTAGTCATTTCCCTCATCTTAACCAAAGTACCCACTAGTGTTGACCCTCATTGCTTAACCCTTCTATTCCCCCAGCCACTGCCCCACATCTCACTTCCAAAATGGTTCATGCTTTCTGAAGGACTCTGATTTTACCTGTGACCTTTGATTGATCATGGGACCAATGTCACCTTACAGAAGTTCACCAGGTGGATAAAAAGAACTTGGGAAAATGCAGAACCAGGCTTGAATCCTGACTCCTCCCTCCTCTGCATGAGTGACCTTCGATGAAATCTTCCACTCTGAAAAATACCTATGTGGTGCTCTCTGCCTTGCAGATGCAGATGAACATCAGGGCAAGGAGAACTGTGACTTAGAGGGACTTGGAAGTCTGTTTTATGTTGGAGCAGGCCCTATGAGTAGAACGTAGGGTTCCTGGCTTAAAGAAATTGTTTGTAAGGTTTATTTTAGCATCAGAATTTCTGTTCCTCCCTTAAAAAATTGGATTTTAAGTAAAAACACCTTTGTTTGTTTTTCTTATTGTATTCTTTAACTTTCGATATACCAATTGTATGTCTGAAGGCTCTTTCTAAGGGCATTGATTGTGTAGGAAACTCATATATGTGGAAAGCCGTTCCATGAGGTTTACTGAACAGATGAGACAGTGAGTCCTAGTGTGAATGGAAGGTTCTCCAATGCTGACCATCTCCTCCTAGTGTGATGTTCCTCCTGCATTTGAATCGAGATTTAGTTCCTTAAACTGAAAGCCACTCAGCAGCAATCTCTTCCCATTTTTCTAATTTGAGGTTGGCCTTCAGATGAATGTAAAGCAATTTCAAGGATGCCATGGAAAGAAGCAAGAACAAGTTTGTTGGCCAACTTTCCTTGGGTGACAGGCAACTCCCGCCCACCCCCCAGACTCCTATATCTGAATCTAGCCCATGTTCAGAACACCCTTTCCTTCGTAAGTCGTTAGAAAAAGAAGGGCTTCTCCTCCAAAGGTCAAAGCTGTTGCTCAGATGTTCCGTTTACTAGAGAGGTTGAATTGAAGAATATTCTGGGCTCCACCCAACCCCACATGGGTAAACAGTGCACTCTCATACAGAACAGGAGGGAAGGAATCTTATCAGACAGGATTTTACTGGCCAGGAATAAACCAATGATTTAACCTAGACAGTATGACCCGAGGAAAGAAATTACTATTCTGTCAACCCATTCCAACACCAGCTAAAGTATCAAAACATCCAGATTCCTAAGGGCTCTCAAGTTTGGCTTAGAACATGAGTCATTTATTGAGAACTACTACGTGGCTTATGCTAGGTTAGGCACAAAGAAAAATGAGAAAACACGTCTTTAGTTCCTCAGAACAGCGTCAGGATCTGACTCATAGTAACTGTTTAAAAATGTGATTATTATTACTATTATTTAAATTGTTTATTGTTCTTGTTGTTACTTTTGGGTTGTCATAGTTCCTGGGTAGGTTTGCTATCTTGTGCCAGTTGTGTTTGACATCATTGACATCCCTTCTTAGACCTCCCTCCCATGAAGTTCTCCTACTTCTTGGACTCCAACTTCTCTGTTTTCTCCTCTGATACCACCTTTTGGCTTTTTTGCTTCTCTGAACCCATGATGGGGTGGAGATTTCTGAGGACTCATGGACTAGCTCTGGTTTTCTCTGCCCACTCTTTTCCCCTGGGTGCTCTTCCGCCCTTACCGTAGCATGATGATAATTTCCAAGCCTGTCCCTTGAGCCCAGCCCTCCCTCCCACTGTGTTTCCAGATGATAATAATTTGACTGTATGAATATCTCTTATAACATTCAACTGCTTCCAAACACATTCATCTTCTTGCCTCATCAGCTCCAACCTGCAGGAGTCCGTTTTGGTCAGTGGCAACCTCTATGCAGCTCATTCAGGCTTACAATTTGGAATTATCCTTTCCTAGAGGTTTGCTTTCTTCCCTATGTTGATTCTAACAATTAGTTCTTCAAATTTCTATTATAGAAACAAATGTGTATATGTAATATGTATATATAATATATGTAATATGTATACATATCATATATAATACGTATACAATATATACTAACCTAATTATTATAATATATAACATATACAGCCTATGTGTATACATACACACATTTGCTTTTTGTGATATATATATTATGTATATTATCTATCTATCATCTATCTGTCTATCTACCTATCTAACTAGCTATCTATCTCTCACATATTATTCCATCCCTTTCTTTCTGATTTCACTGTGATCTATTCTGGATTATAACAGAAACCTAATTTATGTCCCTCTAGTCTGTGAGCTTCTTTAGGGTATGCCGCAGAGTCTGATGGGAGCTCCATAATATTTTCTGTGTATACATGACCAGTAAATGTATAGATGAATGAATGAACTAGCATGCTGATCTTTCTGCCACCAGTTTTTCTCTCTCTAGCTAGTCATGCCTGCTGCAAGCCTACTTACCTCCTGAAAATTCCATCTTCATCCTCTTACTCCCTTGCTCAAAAGTATAACTGGCTCCCCATTATTCTTGAGGGGAGCTTTCAGACCACAACCACCCCACTATTTTGATGTTTTGTTCAATGCCACCTCCTACTGTTTTCTGCATAAAGTCTAATGCCAGGGAGGTGGGACTCTCTCAGGCACTGGATCACTGGATTTCTGTATACTGATTCTTTCTAGATCCTTGTTGATGACTTTCTAACCTTTCTCTCTGACCATCCATCAGTCAATGCCCACCTCTTGAGACCTTAGCAACAATACAGCCCACATGGACACAGCCACTGTTCTGAACTTCCCACACCCACATCTCCTCTGCTTGGCTCCTCATCAAATGCTGTCCTGTATTATTATCTGACAGTAAATTTATAACATCTTGAGACTAGGAGCCATGTCTTATGTTTCTTTTGGATCTGCATCATTGTTAAGAACAAAATTGATGGTCTTTGAAGTCTTATCAAAGTGAACTAAATGCAACATTAATTTTACAGGAGACTGTTCTTTAAAGTGTAAAGCTGAGTGAGCTTGGCCTCTCTTGCTTCCATCTAATCACTAAATTTGCTTCTTCACATATGGAGTGGTCAAAGTCAAATTTTTGGGTTTTTATGGTGTATCTTGTATAACATGTAGATCCTAATCATGGTGACAAAAATGGTAGCAGCCGAAATATTTGAGTGCTTACTATACTATGTGCAAGGCCCTGTACCAAGGATTTTAATATTTTGATTTAATCATCTTGAAACTCCTGTAAATTTTATTACCCCACTTTGCAGATAAGGGGACACACCAAGGCTTCAAATATTCATCAAGCCCTGACTCAATTTCATACCCAGTGCTATATATGCTAAGGTGATATCAGAATTAGCAATTAGCCCTTCCTCTGTCAAATGAAGGCAGTGACCAATCCTGCCCAATGTCCAAATGATGCCTTAAAAATAATCTCAGCACCTAACTTCTACAGTCTTCCTCCTAATAACCTACCTCCCCTGTTTAATCATGAGAAAATATCAGCACATTCCAAAGGAAGAGTATTCTAGAATATACCTGACTAGTATGCCTCTGAACTGTCAAGGTCATCAAAAAATAAGAAAAGCCCAAGAAATTGTCACAGCCAAAGAGATATGATGATTAAATATAATGTGGTATCCTAGATGGGATCTGGAACAGAAAAGGCTATTAGGTGAAATATAGTGAAATCTGAATAAAGTATGGACTTGTTTATAACAATGAATTAATACTGGTTTATTAATTGTAACAAATGTCCCATAGCAATAAAAGATATTAACTGGAAAACTGATTATGGAGTTTATGGGAACTCTCTGTAAGATCCTCTCAATTTTTTTCTATAAATTAAAAACTGTTCTAAAATATAAAATCTACTAAAAAATAAGGGTTGTGGGTGACTGGCAGGTTGGTGAGGCTGATAAGGTAGGGAAGCTAAGCAAAAGAGGCCATTACGATGCGCGACAAAGCGAGGAAGATGGCGAGTCTGGTTTTAGAGATATTGTCTTTGGAGGGTCTGCTAGGAAGTCCAGATGTCTGATAAGCAGCTGAAGAGCATGATTTGGAGTCTTGGGGTGGGGGCGGAAGACCTGGTTTGGAGACACTTGGGACTCATTATGCACATAGGTGGTAGTTGAAGCATTTGATGTCCTAAACACCATTTTGGGGATGAGCAGCCAGCAACTCTGTTATTACTGTGTGGAGGATGAGGCGGAGGAGGCTGGGGGAGAGCCAGTTTGATTATAACTGCAGAGCAGCTGGAGCCTTTCATCGTCGGGGGGCCCATACCATCCTTGTGGGCACAGATGCTATGTTTTCCCTCATTCTGGAAGGCATTTCCTGAGACAAACTCTGGATATGATAATTATGCTGGTTAGTAAGTTGATCTAGCCTCAACTGCATAGACAGGGATCCCACAACAAAATGCCTCCATGTTATTCAATACATTGGCTTTTCTTAAAAAAGAAACATTTTAATTCTTTCTTCCATAGTAGATTTAGGGTAATTATGTTAGATGAAACTTTTGATAACGGTCTTTCTTGAGGACGCAGCACCTCTGTAGCTTTAAAACCTAAGTTAATTAGATATCTGATGTTAACAAAAGCTTCCATTAAAAAAAAAAATCCTCAAAAGCTGCATCCCCCAGACTCCTGCTGTAGCAGAGGAGTCAATGCTAAGTACAGCTTTTATCATCAAACTGGCATTTTTGTATAGTTAATCATAGATGTCTGCTGCCTCTGAGATGGAGCGGGCACCCCCACTCTACCCCCAAGGATGAAAGACCCGTCAACGTGGTAAAATCCATGTTTTTTACATGACAATTTCAGAGAGTTGGGGCTTACGTACACTAAGATATTAACTTTGCTTGGCATTCAAAGACTATCAAGTTTGTGGGGAAAGGACGTGTCTTGGAATTATAAAGGAGATAGTCGTAGTTAACTCTAAGGTAAATATCCAAGTGAGCATGAAAGGATTTATTGAGTTACCTGGAAATGACCAGGCTTCTAGAAGTGTTCCTAGCAACACATTCTCAGGAATGTGACGCCTCCTGACATTAAACAAGTAAAACTCAGAAGAGACTGCTTTATCGTGCTTAAATCTGCCCACCCCACCCCACCCCAAACAGACAAGTACATACATGCATACATGTACGCATGTATTTGACCACCTCCAAGCTGGGCAACACACCAGCTCTATTCAGTTCAGAGAAAGAAAAAGTTTATAGCTGGAAAGACTGCTGGGCAGCCCTGGCTCCTGGAAAAAGGCAGAATGGAAAATGGGAGCCATGACCACGGGGAGCCTGCATCTGAGCTCATATTCCATCTCTCTCAAGCTCTGTAATTTCAGGTATGCTACCTAGTTCCTCTGAGCCTCAGGTTCCTTTAATAGGAAATGAAAATAAAGATGTTCACCTCAATTCAATTAATACATATTGATTTTTTCAAGTGTCAGATACTTTGCTGGAGATACAATGATGGATAAGAAAAACACAATTGCCCCCCTCAGAGACAGATTCATTTCAGGGTTGTTGCTGTGCGTATTAAGGGATATTGGGCACACATGTAGCACGGCACATGGCTGCTGAGAAAAAAATATTAGTGTGCTTGTCTTCCACTCTAAGATGAGCAGTTGAACTTGAGCAAACAATAGTCTAACTACGGGAAATTTAGCAGCGCCAGGCCTAGGACTGAAAGGTGTTGTTTTACAAAACATCAGAAGACCTTAATAGCAAACACATTGAAAAAGCCAATGGGCTTTGGAATCATGAGAGCTAGCCCGGCATCTTTGCCTTGTCCCTCACTAACTATATGTCACTGTGTAATTTGCTTAATCTCTTTAAGGCTAAATTTGTAAACTGGAGACATTGTTAGAGATACCTAGCTGAAATTGATGTTACAGGTAATAAAGGAAATATGACACATTAAAAGCATTTGTTAAAGGGTAAAATGATATCCACATGTTAGTTATTGATTATTTTCATTATTATCGCATAATCACCAGCCATGACAGCGCTCCCTGTGTGGTGTCTCTGGGGCTAGTGTTCTGGACTGAGGGATTGCAGCATCAGCGTTAACACATTTCACAGGCTCCAGAATAGCACTCATCACTGGAAAGATTTACAAATAAGTCCCCCACCTAATTAGGAGCAGATCCAAGGATTTTGACTTTCTTTTGAATAATGGCAGCAGAGACTATGGCACAGAGAGAAGGCCTGGGAATGGGCTTTCTTAAGTTCCCGTGAGCAACAGCAGGGCTTCTGATCCATGGTGGATCCCACTTGGTCTCTTTCTCAGTTGACTGGATCTTTCTCCATTTCAGAGATTGAGGAGGGGAGCATATCAACAGCAGAACTGAAAGCCATTCTCAGGAAAACTTCTCACCAGCAATCAACCAGAATCCCCACGTAAGGCCAATTACTTTTGGGTCGTAGAGCCCAAGATGGGTTCCAGCCTTACTTGAGGAAGCATCACAAAGCCTGGGGAAACTTCATAATCTCCACAAACCAGCATTTTAATCCTAATAGTCTTGGAATCCTGAGTCACTCCGAAGGGTTGGGGGTTGGCTTCAACATTTCTCCCAAGAAGCCATAGCATGTTTTTGCAGATAGACTCTAGAAGAGCATGTCAGATGTTCCAGAGTTTTTCAAGGGGGTTGCAAGAATTCCCCTGTGCTACAATAATGTAATAGAACCCACCAGGGCTTAGTCAGGCCAAACTACCTAGTTTCATGAATTCATCATACAGTTTCATGCCGCTCCACTTTTGAACATGTTTTCCCTCTGCTTAGAGCAATTATTCCTCCCCCTGCTTTCCTGCACTTCCCTGTTCGTCCTTTAAAACCTCATCTCAAGAGTCCATCTGTGAAGACATTCCTAATTTTTACCCTCTCTCTATTCCATCAACAGACTTGGCTTCAAATCTCAGAACTTGGCCCATTTAATGAGTTCTCAAGAAACGATTATTGTTTTCCCAATTTCTTGGAGTTGACCTGGTTTCTTCTCCAGCCTCTGACAATCAGACCAAATGCAATGCAGGCGGCTAGAAATCAACTATGCAGTTGTGAAACCTGCAATTTGAAGCAAGATTCTTGATTGCTCAAATGAGAGTTATGTAAGTTTTGTTTGCATGGTGCAATGGGCAGGAGGACCTCACTGTGAGCAGAGTTTTGGAGGCTATTTCTGGTGTGACAGCACCTCTGCTTCATTTCCACCAAAACCATCATCTCTCCCAGCCCCAGTAGAATTCCTGGTTCAAAGCAAACTCTCAACATAGATCTGCTGTTTCAGGGGGATGATAAAACAAGCTCAGTGAGATGAGGATCCCCAGGAGGCTTTCCCAATCTTCTCTACAATACGTAGTGACCCATTTACAGAAACCCATCCTGACTGCCTGAAAGGCCATTTCCCCATCTTAAGATAGTAATCAGGACAGAGGAGGGAGGCTCATCATTGATAACGAGGCTGACTAGCAGTAGGCGTTTGGTGAAAGATGCCATCACAGTTCACAGTGGTTATTATTATTTTATCATTATTACTATCAATTTTTTTCTTTTGCTTTTTTATGGTATGAAAATTATTGCTTAATATTCTTGGAAAGCCATTTTCACTCCATATTTTTTCCATTTCCTTTTCCTATTTGGATGCCTTTAAAAATTTCTGCCAGAAGAAAGGGCTCAACCAAGGAAAATTAAAACTAGCATCCCTATACATCAACTCAGGCTAAAGTAGAATAAGGCAACTCCTTAGTTCTGAGATGTGGAACTGTTGACAGGCCATGTTTTTAGATCCATCTCAACCCATCCCAATGCCTCCTTTCCAAGGAGACATTTTCCTTGCCCCTCAACAGAGGTGGCCTTTCCTCCTTCACATCTCGTTTTTTCTAAATAACATTATCATAGCTGTTTATGTGTCCTAGTACTCCTAGTAAATTAAGAACTCCTTGATTTTGGAGACCATAGTAATTTTGTTTGGTGGAAAAAACAATGCTCTGGAGACAGATGTTTGAGTTCAAATTTTTCTGTCATTGGTTAAGTGTGTGACATTATATAGGTTACTCAATCTTTCTGAATTGATTTCATCATCTATGATACATGGATAATACAGCCTACTTTGCAAGTTAGTTGTGATGATAGAGCAAGATACCATGAATGAAGGGCTTGGCCATGCAGGTTAGTGCCGTGGGATCACACAGCCTCCCCACTAACTAGCTGCTCAGCCTGGTCAAGTTATTTAACCTTCTAAGCTTCAGTTTTCTCTTCTGTAATATGGGAGAACCAACAAGTTCCTTCTCGTAAGGTTTTGAGAGGATTGAAGGAGCTAATAGATATGAAGAGCTCAGCACAGAGCTTGACAGAGAGTGCTCAGTAAATGTCTGTTATCAGTGCTTCGTTCATTTTTGCTTCCCTCCCTCCACCTCAGTCATCTGAAGCATCCTACCTGATGCCAGGAAGAGAGGCAGTAGATATTGTTGAACTAAAACCATGTTGTGTTGCGTGGAATGTCATATGACAGCTTGGTTGTTCATATCCCCTGCTCTCATGGTTGTTTCAAGGATTTCCTTGAAATAAAATTCCACATTTAAAAGGAGAAATTCAGCTAAAATGTCAAGAATTAGCTACTTTAGAGGAGAAGGGAAATAAGCTTATGATTAAACACAGAAAAGTGGGGTGGGGGGGAGAGAGAGAGAGAACGAGAGAGAGAGAGAACGGGAATTAGAGATTAGAGGCAGGGTGACTAAATGGGATTAGGCAGGGTCAGGGGACATTCTGGCAGAGGTAGAACTAGGTAAAATTTGCACAGGCTCCTCCTACACTCATCTAGGATCCCTAGAGGATGCTGGATGTTGGAGACAGGGTCATTGTCCCTAGATTGGTGGTGGTAGTTGGGGGATAGGAGGGAGTGGATACAATCCACACTCTTCACCTCACCAGCAAGCCCTGGCATCCAGGAATCTGTGACCAAGATGGACCCAGTCCCATAAGAACTGCTCAGAAGAAACCTGGTGAGGTCCCTGCTGGCTCCATTAGCTAGTGGCCCCAGTGACCCAAAGCATGCTTCTCCAGAAACCACATATCCTTCTTAGTCAGAATTGTAACCTCTCAGAGACTTTGGGGACCCTGGACAGGCCCCTCCACCCTTGGTCTGGCAGCAGAGCCCAATCAAAGGCAGTTGCTGGGCCGTGGGCCGTGGTGGGCTTGGCCAGCTACCCCTGTGTCCGGTGAGTCAAGCACAACCTGCAGCCAGCAGAATGACTTAGAGCCTGGGATCTCTGCTGCAATTAGAGCGTGTAATTGGAAAATCTCAGACAATCTTATTTGGGAGAATTCTTTTCACCAAAACCCAAGCAATTCTTAGAAACCACCCAGAAAGCCATGCCTGCAGCAAAGTTTTCCTTTGTCTCAGAACCGGCTCTGGAGGGAACACCGTCTTTAATTCTTTTGTTCCTAGACAAAACAGAAATCTGCTCCTATGCTGGAAAGGGCTGTGAGGTCAAGGACATGATGAGTTCACAAAGGAGGTTTTATTTTATCAGAACATTCTACCAACAAGTTAGGTAACTGATTTGAATCCCTCACTATACCAAATACCATTTGCTTAAGGAAGTCATAGGAGACACTATAGGTTCATTCACACATTGTAGCTCCAGATTTTTGAACATTGTGGTTTTGGATAAAATGCAGTTTAGCTTTTCAAGACTTGCTAGTACTGTAGGCCACGTTTCACTTTCTTTTTTTTTTTTAACTTAAAATTCTTCTAAGACAATATAGGGGCTTTGCAGTCCCTACTTCTGAAGGATGTTCATGAAATACTGTATTTGTGGTTTGCTTATGGTGAGCAAAATTTCCTAACTTCCCTTTCACCCACAGTCTCATCCTGGAGTTGGGCTTGGCTCTGCAAACTTCTACTGAACAGAAAGTCCTCCTTCTATGGCCTTGCCTACAATGGGTCTTGACTATTCTCTCCTCTGCCACAAAAGTCCACTGGGTCCCTTCTTATTTTGCTCACATTCACTTACAAGTCCCACAATGGAAACAGGCAGTTCCCAATGCTTTTTCTCCCTTTTATTTTTATTTCTAGTATAATTTATTTCTTTTCCTAATTGAGATATAATACATATGCAATAAAGTACACAAATTTCAGGTGAATGGCTTAGTGATTTTTCCACACACACACACACACACACATACACACACACACACACTTGTGCAAGAATTGCTCTAATTAAGACATGGAACATTCTAGCATCCAGCTTCCTGCATGTCTCCAGCCCAGCAGCACCTTCCATCAAAGGTAATTGTTATTCTCAATTCGGTTTTACATGCTTTTGAGCTGCATGTAAATGGAATTATACAGCATGTACAGTTTTGTGTCTGGTTTTTCAAGTTTATCTACTGGGAATTCACCTTCTTCTTTGACATACGATGAGCACTGAACACATATTCAGTAAAATGAATGTGTAAAGGTTCCATGTATGTAGCTGATTTTTGAAAGAACATCTATTTAAAGGAAAAGACTTTCAGGGCCAGAAATAGATGTTCTCTAATAAGAAAAGCAAAGCCATCAGCAAAACCTGTGCTAATAGGTAACTTTTTAAAAAAGAAAACTATGAAAGGCATTCCTCAGTCCTATACCTACCTCCCTGCCACCCCCAGTGAGGGAATTACATTATTTCTGATGAGAGGTTCACAATGGTCTCTCTTTTTTGGATTATTATTTTCAAAGAAGTGCCTGGCACCACAGAAGTGCACAGCTGTGAAGTCAGATGCTGGCTCTGAGTTCGTTTGTGTTGCTGTTGTCATGAGGGTGGCAGAGGGGATTCAGGGAAACCTGTTCAAGACACTTCCTATTTGTGTGTGCTTGGAGAGTTATTCAGCATTTCAGCCTCAGTTTGGTAATCCATAAAAAAGAGTTGAGTGGATTAAAGGAAATAATAGCTGTAAATGTATACTAAACTATAAAGCACAAAATAAAGATTAGTTCTACAAACTAGTCGTGATGGTCAATTTTATGTATCAACTTGGCAGGGACATAGTGCCCAGATATTTGGTCAAACATTATTCTGGATGTTTTTGTGAAGGTGTTTTTAAAATAAGATGAACATTTAGATAGACAGACTTGGAATAAAGCAGATTGCCTGCCATGACGTAAGTGGCCTCATCCAATCAGTTGAAGGTCTTCCCAGGACAAAGACTGACCTCCACTGAGCAAGAAGGAATTCTGCCAGCAGACGGCCTTCAGACTAGAACTGGAAATCTTTCCTGGGTCTCCAGGCTGCCAGCCTACCCTGCAAATTTTGAATTTATCAACCCAATTCCTTAAAATAAATCTCTCTTTCTCTCTCTCTCTCTCTCTATAGGTATATATATATGCAAATATATATACATACATATACACACATATGTGTATACACACACATGTGTATACACACACACACATATATATGTACATATCCTTGGCTCTGTTTCTCTGGAGAATCTAATACACTAGTTTTTCATTTAGTTTATTGATTCTAATGTTTTCTTATTTATTTTGTCTCCTCTTTTATTTCAGATGCTATCTAGTTTATTGCTTCTTTTCTAAATTACTAATAAATATATTGGGACCATATTTTTTCTTTTTTCCCATGGTTATTAAAGTTATTTCAAGTAATAATTTTTCTTCCCATTGTTGTCTTGGCTATCTCCCATGGAGGGGTAGCTTTTTGTAGACACACACGTGTCGTACTCTGCGTTGTTAGTGGCATTTAGTGATGTTACTTCTTACCACCCTGTGGATTTTCATGGATGCCATGCTTGTTGGTCAAGTATCTAGACATACTGGCTTGCCATTGGGCACATCCCAGCCCAGCACCATGTTCAAATTTCCCTCGAAGTGTCAGTAGAAACCCAGGACACCAGTTGTACTGAAACTGAGTGAACCCAGTGTTGTCTGATACCTAAAATCTTTCTTCCTTTCTACTGTCTGAACTGACAGTGTGAAAATGGGGAAATTTTCTGACATCTCTTTGGTTCTCTCCTAAGACTAAATTTCACTCCAGACTTCTTTCCTGTAGTCCCTTTCTGTTTTACCTTTCTTGATCATCTCAAGTTGAGGGCCATTCCCAGCAAAGGGTGAACCCAGTCTCATCTTACTATTCTATACTGCCTGTGGAAAGGGAACTGATGGGATTTGAGGGAGAAGTTTTATCTTCTTCCCTTATGGTGAAAGCCTCACCCCATAAGATGGCCAGTTGTGTGTCTGTAATGACCACAAAGTAGGTCAGGGTGTTGTCAAACAAAAGGAAGTGAGGCCATTGTGGTCTGTGTTTTCGGTCATAGAAAATCTTGCTGATGTTCTTGGATAGCTTCACTGACACATAATTAAGTATGGATTTTTAAAAATTTGCATGTGATTGGATTTCTTTTCTATAGCTTTATTATTTTCATTTCATTCTGTTAAATCATGACTTGAGAATATGATCAGAATTCCAATTTATAGTATTGAGTTCATCTCAGGCTGCTATAATCTCTCTTTTTCTTTCTCCTTTTCCTCCCTCTTCATGTTTTTCTTCTTTTGAAGCAGCTGTGGTGGGATCCGAGACCATTTCCCAGACTTTAAATGTAGTATTTCCTGACATCTGTCAAATCTATACAAATATTTTCCTTTTTTTTTGTTTCTCTCTCTCTTTTTCTCTCTCTCTCTCTTCTTGGTGACTGGAGGGAGAAGTTTTCAGGTCTCTGATTCCTACATAGGCCTGATATTTGTAGATTTTAGAGACATGCTGATCTAAGCCATTTGGTCAAGTATTAATGGCATAATTGGCATCATTTGTGGTGTGCCCTTGGGTGGTGACTTACCCTCTCCATACTTCACCTTTATCATTGTAAACAAGGAGCAATGAATATGCATCTTTCAACGGGGTTGTGGCGAGAATTATAAATAATCTTTTAATGGTTCATTACATTATTAGCTTTGAAACTGGCAGATATGTAACATATATACTTTAGTGAATATCAAATATTTTCTTTAAAAGAACAGAATAATGTTTATGCAGTAATTGCTGTGATCTGAATATAGTAGGTGTTCTACAAGTGGTAGCTACTATTGTGGTTATTACCAGTTTGAATCATGAGCCTTTGTATGAGAAGAAATGTCTGAAACAAGCATTTAAAGGAATCAGTTCATTTACATTACATCATAGGATACCCAAAGATGCACAAATAGCAACTTGCCAGCCCAGTGAGCTTAGAGTTTAGCTGTGGCAGCACATAAACACAGCTAGCAAACCAGGGTATATCCAGTCTGTACTCTACACTAGTACTTCCCAAACTCTTATGCTATAGTACATGGAGAAAATAAGAGTATTTGTTCAGTGTAATAGAGCAGGTGGGAGGGGACCTGTGGAGTGTCTGTCTATATGGGGCTTGAATTTTTTAATCACTATTTTTTCTTTATCTTATGTAATTACAACAAAACACAGTGTTTTAACATTTTTATTAATTGTTAAATTGATATAAAACTTCCAAATAAATGGTTTTAATTTTTTCCATGACAAATTAAGCTTGCTTTTATTAATATACATTTTAAAATATTATTCTTTCTGCTTGAAATGACTGCAAACAATCTCTGACCACAATATTTTAATGATGGTATCTTCAAATTCTTAATCCTAGACCAGAAACCTTTCATACAGAGATGATTACAACTTTTAAACATTTTTATAACAATTCAAAATTTTCTACAGTTGGAATTATATTTAAGAAATCTGATAGCACTTCCTTTTTATCACTAAATTTTGGATTGTTTGTAAAAATAAGAAAGGATTTCAAATCCAACTGAACTTCTTCATGTAAAGGTTTCAGAATGATGATGATGCTCTAATTTGTAAGATATACATTCTTAGAGAAGACACTCTTTAGCCAGCTAGTAAACCACTAAAAATCTCATCAACCACAAGTGAAAAGAGATATCCAGTATATGTGAAAGGAGAACTTGGGGCTGCTACTTGGAGCTCCATCCAACACGATCCACAGTTGGGCCTCCTCAGTGTTTCCCTACCTGATTGACCACACCTGGGGCTATTCCCTGGCTCCTTGAACATCTAGAATGGCATCTCCTCCAGCAGCTAGCTCTATGTGTCCTTACCCATGGGACAGTCATCTCACACATCCAAGGCTGGGGACTGAACATAATCCACAGCCCCATGTGTTTGCACACGGCAGATGGGTCATTAAAAGTTATGGTGGGGGGGTGGAGCAAGATGGCCGAATAGGAACAGCTCCAGTCTCCAACTCCCAGCGCGAAGGACACAGAAGACCGGTGATTTCTGCATTTTCAACTGAGGTACTGG
>NW_012115999.1:3692379-3711628 GCF_000951035.1 Colobus angolensis palliatus
AAAAAAAAAAAAAAAAAAGAAAAAGTTATGGTGGTAGAGATTGTTGTAGTGCCTTTGATTATGTATGTCTTTACCTGCACAATGGATTACAGTTTCATAAAAGTTGGGACATACCTAAATAAGCATGCAATACCTAAGCATGCCTGCTATTTATATATGTGAAGTAGTAGGGGATATGTTTTCAAACTATTGATATGGAGGCCAGAACTTGAAGATTGGTGGTGAGGGAGGTGACTTGTGAGTATCAGTTTGAAACTGCTTATTCTATAAATGATCTCTCATGTGGCATGTGATCCAGAGACAAAAGGGGGGCTTCCTTCTGGTCAAATAGAGAATGTAGGTATACCTATGTAAACCCCCACCTTCTTCCAGTGCAAATAAGTCAGAGCCCATGACCTCCAATGGTAGAGAGAGTCCCATCTCCCCTGAGAACCAGTGCAGCCCGAGAGCACATTCTTCTGGGGACCCAGGCTTCTCACCCTCTTGCCCTGTGTCATGTTCTTGTCAATCATCATTTTTTGGTCCTTCATTTCTATTTCTTTAGAATTTAGAATGAATTCTTTAATTTAAATTATTTAGAATTTAGAATTTAGGACTAACAATACTGGCATTTTAGAGCAGGAACTAGACTTTCCTTTGGAATAAAACAAGTATATTATTTGGTAAAACAAAAATAAAGGGCTGAGCTATTTTGGGGGCGACAGGCCCTACTCTGAAGTCTCAGGTTTAGATTAAGGTTATATTTTCTCTGGAGGAGTGGGCAAAGCCCCCACATGTACTTTCTTCACTTGAAGGATGTGTTTTTTTATTACCTTCCAAGGTTCTTGAATAGATTAAATACAGATTTCCTTGGAGACAGAATATAGCTTAGTAGTTAGGAAGCGGATTGTAGGTTCAAATAGTCTGACTTTAAATCCCTGCTTCACCATATCCTAAATGACCCTGGGAAAGTAACTTGATCTCTAGGTCTCAGTCTTATCATCTGTAAAATGAAACAACTCGCATTTGTCCTTTACCCTGCATCATAGTATTTCAACTTTGGCACCATTAACATTTGGGGACAGATAATTCCTTGCTGCCCAGGGGCTGACCTGTGCATTGTAGAATGTTGAGCAGCATCTCAGCCTCTACACACTAGAAGCAGTAGTCCTGCATCCCTCAGTTGTGAGAATTTAAACTGTTTTTAGACATTACTAAATGTTTCCTGGGAGGCAAAATTGTCCCTGGTTGAGAACTGCTACTCTACATAGCAAATGAGAAACTTATAAAGCACATGCATAGCACATAGCATTGTGGTTATGACCTGCCTTCAGATCCATCTCCTTCATTTGCAGGTTGGATGACCTCAGAAAAGCCACTTAAACTCTCCGAGCATCATTTCTTCATTTCAAAGCGGGTATCATCAGCCCTACTGGGTCTATCTCATTGAACAATTGAAAAAAATCAAAGGAAGTCCCTGATATAAAAATGCCATGTAAGCCATTGAGTACTATCTGTAGCTGTTATGACACACTGTTACTGCCTGGTGAATAGTTTGGTAAGGAGGCTGTATGGCTAGACCTCCCCTCTAGCGTTCAAAGGGATCTACAACACTGAAGTGCTCAATACATTTTAGCTTCTGTTGTTACTGTCTCCATTCCATGGTGAAGAACTTGGGACTCGGGAAGGTAAAGGAACTTGCCCAATATTGCACAGCATGGTGCATGGAGATGGAATTTAATTCGGATCATGTAATTCCAAAGTTGGTGCTATTTTAATGCATTTTTGTTTCCCAGTGAACACAAATGCCATTATCAGAAATGAAAGCAGCCCCTTCTGTTAGCAAAGGGAGTAGTCATTTATAAGAAAGATGTCCGTCTTTTGGTGAGGGTTGGAAAAAGCACTACGGGACAACTGAGAATAAGATAATTTAGATTTTTTTTCTGACTTTAATTCAGAAAAGAGGTATCCTCAGGGACTTGAAGATAGTTGAAAATGAAAGGGCAGAGCCAACCCCACCTCCATGCTGTGAATCATTCATTCACTTAAAGGGTTGAGTTGTACCTTCCACATCTGAGCTATTTTAGTTTTAACTTTGCAAGCCTTGGTTATTCCAGCTTCCTAGGGAAAATCCCTCTGGTGCTTGCAGCCTCACTGGAGCCCTGGCTGTCACTGTGGACACCAGCAGTCAGAAGGTAAATACTGAGGATACTGCTCCTCTTAGTCGGCTACCCTAAAGGCAAGTTCCAGATCCCTAAAATTCTGTGGTCTGAGCTCAATAGCAACTATCTCACCTGCTGCTTCCAAATGTACTCAGTTCAGTTGCCCTCTAGAGAGAATTTCTCCCTCTGGGTCTTGCCTGGCTTTGGAAATTGCATTGAGCCAAGGGTGCCTTCCTGAACTCCTAATCTGGGGCTACATGATAATTGGAAGAGCAGCCTGCCCAGGGTGTCGCATTACACCCAGCCATGCACCTCTTCTCTCCTAAGTACCCTCAGGACACAGAATTCCAGGATTCCAGGTAGCTGAGGGGGAATGCAGCACATGAAGCTGAGCAGCAGCCAGAAGATAAGCAGATTCTAAGTCACCTCCTTAACCACCAGTCACAGTTCCAGCAGAGATGCAGCCACACGGAAAAAGAGAAATGTTTAGTTAGCTTGGGTACAGTGCCTTCCAGGAGGATGGATGCTTGACAAAGTCCCAAGTCCAAATCTTCAGCCTTGGAGTTGGAGAAACCTGGGTTTGGGATGTACCAGCTGTCTGACCTTCTACTAATCCTTATGAAAAATTAGCTTTTTCATTTTCTTTTTTTCCAGATGATGAAATATGTTCAAAAGAAGAGAAATTTAACCTCCAACTCTCTGTACAATCAGGTAATACTATTGTACTCAGTTGAGCTGAGAGGCATGGTGCATCACCCAGCACAGGGCACAGTAAGTGTTTGGCTTTTTTTCTTTTCTCTCTCTCTCTCTTTTTTTGACAGGGTCTTGCTGTCTCACTCAGGCTAGAATGTAGTGGTATGAGTAAGCTTACTGCAGCTTTGATCTCCTGGTAGATTGAAGGTGCTGTGCACCACCACACCCAGCTAATTGTTTTGATTTTTAGTAGAGATGAGGTCTCACTACATTGCCCAGGCTGGTATTGAACTCCTGAGCTCAAGTCATCCTCCCACCTCAGCCTCCCCAAATATCCGGATTATAGGTGAGCCACTGTGCCTGGTCAGCAGGTGGTGTTTTGAGTCCTTCCTATAATAACTCTTTGTTGAGCACCAACTACTTGCTATTGTCTTGGGCCCGGCCCCAAAATGGTCATTACTGTGCACACTGTAATGCAGCAAGCATGGAATTTGCAACCAACACCCAGATCTTCCGATAGTTCCTCTTCTTACCAGCATGCAATCCTAGGCAAGTCATTTTCCTTCTCTGCATCTCCATCTCCTCGCATGAAACAAAGAGAGAAGATTTACAACACTCATTGAGATTATACACGTCATGCATTCCTGGCATAAGATATGAGTTAATGAATTCATTATTTCCTTCTTCCTTACCACATGTCTGCATCAGTTATGTGTGCTAAGTACTCCAGACAACTCAGATATGGGAACTTTTGAAACTCTTCTGATCTAGTGCAAATGTTCTGGGGATGGCGAGGATCTGGAGAAATCCTGATACAGAGTAAATCAGGTTGGAGAGAGATTTTTTTAAAAGACATTGCAATTGCTTAGGTGAGGAAGACAGAAGGCTTCAGAGGACTCGAAGATGATTCCTAGGTTTCTGGTTCGAACAACTGGGAAGAGGTTGGTGTCAAATGCTATGGAAGAATTCCCTTTTCCTCCTGTCTTAGTCAGTTTGGGCTGCCATAAAAAATACTGTCAAAATTTATTTTCTCACAATTCTGGAGCTTGAAAGTCCATCAAGGTGTCAACATTACTGGTTTCTGGGTGAGGGCCCTCCTGTCTTGCAGACAGCCACCTGCTCCCTGTGCGCTCACATGGCCTTTCCTTGGCACTTATACCTGGGAGAGAGTGAGCAAACTCTCTGGTGTCGCTTATTAAAAGAGTTTTAATTCCATTGGACCAGGACTCCACCCTCATGACCTCATCTCATCCTAATCACCTTCAAAGGCTGTGTCTCCAAATCCCATCAACTGTGGAGTAGAACTTCCACAAATGAATTTTGAGAGAACACAAACATTTGATTCGTAACACCTCCTGATTAATAAGAGAGAAATAATGACTCCAGGTATCCTAGTCATCTTCCTATTCCAATGGCTTTGCACCGCTTTGATTATTTCAGGAGGGGACTTGCAAGCACATCTGTCTACGTTCATTTATCTTTACTTCCATAGGAAAGATAAAGGGTAAGAGGAGCCTCGGTAGGTGAGTTAGGGCTAAGTTATGAGTTCATAGTGAAGATTTTTTCTGACATAAGCATAACAAACTAGATTCCTAAGGATCTAATCGATGTGAGGCTTTGAACTAGAAACTGGAATGTCAGCCGAATCAGAGGCACCCTTACCCTCAAGGATCTCACTAGTTTGCAAATACATGGAGGATTTTATCAGGAAATTAGCTGTTTGGGCTCTGGTCTTCGGTCATGAACATCTTACTTATGAATATGAAGGTCCTTAAGTGTGACTCCATCACTCTCCTGTCTGGGACTTCCTCAGGCAGGGGATGGTCTGCTTACCTGACCCCTAAGTGGCTTGTTAGGATGAATCATGTTCCAATTCTCTAAGAGGGTTTATATGTTGGAAAGAATATTTTCTTTGATCTCATGGCTTAGAGTGCATAGGCTTTGTCCAGTTAATCATGTAGTTGGCATCAGGCTTTGCCAGTTTTTATTTCTTTGAGGCTTTATGGCATTTAAAGGGTTGGAGACTGGCCCTGTAGCCAACATGGTTTTTGACTTCAACAGCAACTGAATCTTTTCTCCAGCTCTTTGATAATAATTGATTAGTCTAGAAGTCCAAGCAAAGGTGGGACTTTCTAAAGTGGCCTCAGATCTAAGGGGTGATTGAAGGGGTGAGTCTTTAATAAGGGTGCACTCTCTCCTCTCCTCTCCTCTCCTGAGTCATTCCCACATGGTTAAAAGAGCTATCCCAATAAATTTGATTTTGCCTTAGTGCTTTCCATTTGCAAAGTACATTCATTCCACTATCACTTTAACCTCTCAAATCAGCCTTGAAAGGTAGAAAGAGCAAGGCAAATGGGCTTAATTTTGCAACAGAGAAATTCTAACATTCATTAAATGATTTGCTCAATGTGTCATGGGGTAGGAGTTGTGAGAGGAGCTAATATTTATTGAGGTTCTGCTATGTGACAGTTTCCTTGTAAACCCTAACTTATATAGTCTACAACTCACCCTGGGTGGGGGGTAGATATTATTGTGCCCAGTTGAAAGATGAAGACACTGAGTCATGAGACTTTTAAAGAGCTATTTCAAAGCCTCCCAGCCCTTAGATATTAAGCCAACATTGACTTTCTAGTCTTCTGAGAGTCAGTCTGTTATGCTGTTTAAACTCCTCATGCCTGACTTTAAGAAGATAATAGTACACTATTTATGCTTAGTCAAATCTGGGGTAAGACGTGCTGTAAAAGGAAAAGAGGCCCATTTTCCCTCTTTACAGAGAGATTTGGAAATTTGCTTTCCTTTACATATGAAATGAAAGAAGACACAGAGACATGGACCAGCTGCTGCGTGTGCTTCCCTCAGAAGTCTGAGCCGAGATTCCCTAAGCTTGACTGCACCGCTCAAGACCACAGGCCAGGGCAGCAGCCCCTCTGTGAAAAAAGCCACCTTTTAACCGGCTTGTTCATTTTCTTCTTCTTGCACAGTCTGTGGTCTGGCAAGAAGCAGGGGGGCCTCAACAACAAAGCCCTCACAACAGCAATCCTCCTCAGTTCCCACTCTGAGTGAACCCAGCCCAACTTCTCAGGCTAACAGAAATTTTAATCCAAATGAACTGACAGAGAATTTGCTAAGTCCAAGAACACACAGTCTCAAGGTCACTGGACAGGAAGGGAAGCCTCTAAAAGCCGAAAGAATGAGGTAAAAGCTTTCCCCTCGGCAGGCTCTGGCCTCCCTTCCTGACACTTCCTCTTGGGCTCTGTGAGTGTTTGCCCAGGGTTATTGGCGATGTCATCGGGTGTCAGCTGATTGACAATGAAAGGGAGAGGAGCTAGAGCTACTGCAGGCCAGGAGCACACATGCTGGATCTCGTCTCATCTCCATCTAATGCCTATGTGAAGTGGACTATTGCAGCCCCTTTCCCACAGTTGAGGAAACAGGCTCTAAAATGTGCAGTACTTCATCTAAGGTAACTGGCTAAACTTGCATTTGAACCTGTATTTGGGTAGCTGCCTAACCTGTGCTCTTTCTACCACCCTACATTGTCCATAGACACACACACATAGCACTTTCTAAGGCTCCAAATACTTATCCCATTCTACTATCAGGCAGGGCCATTTAGATCCAACTCCTTTTTCTCCAGTAGAAATGAGCAGTTTAAAGGCAGTGACCTTCTTGCTAACCCTTCATCCTTCACCATCCCCATCAAGAGGGTTTGCAAATAGTAGGTGCCCAATAATTGCTCATTTTTACTAAATTCAACGTTTAAATGCACACATACCCTGTAGTTGGTTCTGCCCAAAGACTAAACCCACTGGCCGTGGGTAGCGCTTTGTTTTACCCCAAGCTGTCTGATTCCCCCCAGGATAGGTAGTGGGTAGATTTTCTACCTATCCTCTCAGGTAGAGGGACTATCATTTAAGCAGTGAACTTTTCCATTCTAACAAAGCTCTAATCAGAGGTGGAAAGGGAAGCTTGGTTATCTGGGGCAGGTTATATAGGTCAGTGAGTGATTCTTTGGACTCCACAAATTCCCGAATCCATGTTTCATGCTCTGTTTTCAATCTTCAAGCATTGTAGGCATCTCCTGGGGGCTATGAGAAGAATGCTCTAATTTCAGGACAGAGTGGAGCCTAGAGCCAACTTGGCAAGGGCCAGAGGAATATAAATTCAGAGTGACAACTTAAGGAACATGGTTTTAATAGAAACATACTTTTATTTCTTCTCCGATCACATGCCGACTGTCTGTTTGCATGGGGAGCCCCAGGCTCAAATGAAAGTTGTCAGAATTGGTAATTCAGGGGCTCTGCTTTCCCCCAAAAGCTCCCTGGTCCTCCAAATGACAACTGTGAGAGATCGCTTGGATGCTTGGGGACTTTGTGAAGTCAACATTATAGAGCAGCTAGAACAAATGTAGGTATGATTTGCTATATGCCATTGGGGGGGAAATTCTGGCACAATTCATTGAAGAAAATGTTAAGAAATCCCTGGACTGTTGGACACATAAGAAGAGGCAAGGTTTTAAAGGCGAGTAAGACATCTTCTCAAGGAGCTTGTTTGATGGAGAAGACAGAGGTGTGAAGACTGTACTTGAAGTTGGTTAAGGGGTACAAAATACATTAGATAGAAGGAATAAATTCTAGTATTTGATAGTGCAATAGGGAAATTAAAGTTAGCAATAATTTATTGTATATTTCAAAATAGCTAAGAGAGAAGATCTGTAATGGTCCCAATACAAAGAAAAGATAGATGTTTAAGGTGATGGATATCCCAGTTAGCCTGATTTGACTGTTATACATTGGATACATGTATCGATATATCACATATATCCCCAAAATATATATACCTATGATGCATTAATTTTTTAAGCCCCATAATTATAAGTCTTAGATATTGTAATAAGAGAGTAAACACAAATAATGAACTCAATTTAGTAGAAACCAAACATAATAATAACATAAGATGTGATATGGTTTCAAACTGTTCTCAGGCAATTGGTCCTACTTCTCATTTTAACACTTGTGTGTATTATGTACTCCTTAAAGTTTGGGGAGAAGTCCTTGTAGAAATGTCATTGAATTTTTATTGGAATAAGACAAAGACAAAGAAATAAAAATAAAAGTTAAAATTAGAGCGGTGTATTAGAGTGTCAGGTACTTCTGTGTGTGTGAAAAGCAGTACAGCCTAAGGGTTAAGAACAAAGGCTCTGGAACCAGGCTACTGGGTTCAGATTCTAGTTTCCCCACTTACTGTGTGACTTCAAGCAATTGCTTAGCTTCTCTGTGTCTCAGTCTCCTCATCTGTGAAAAGGAGAAAATGATGGTGTCTGCCTCATAGGTTACTGTAAGGATGAAATAAGTTGATAAAAGTAAAGCACTCCTAAATGTTATGTGGAACCTAGATTGGATCTCGGAACCAAAAGAGAACATTGATGAAAAACTCATAAATTCCAAATAAAATATAGAGCTTAATTCTTTAAAAAAAAAAAACAATGATCCTGCATTAGTATTGCCTGTGTTACAAAATACTCACTGGGTATGAGATGGGAGGTGGAGAGAAGTCAACTCCGTAGAGAATGCCTAGAAAGGCTGACGAGGAGTTTGCTGGGTGAACACAGGAAGATGGAGGCCTAAAAAAAGAATGGAGTGTTTAGGGAATTAACATAACATAATTTGACTGGGACCAAGGTTGTTTTTCCAGATGTGAAGGAGAAGCAGGAAATGTCCTTGGAGAATTAGATGGAGTTTAGATCATGCATGGCTTTGTACTCTACACCAAGCTCAAACTGTCTTCTGTGGCAACCACATTGGAGTGATGTGGTCAGAGGTGCACAGTAGAACAGTGACCTTGGCTGCAGCATGGTAGAAGAAAGAGACTGGGATCCAGGAGACAGAAAGACCAGGAATAGAGCTGATATGGTCATTCAGGTGGGAAGCGATCAGCGCCTGACCAGGACAGGACAACAGGGCTGAAGAAACAGGAAGATGAGGCAGAGAGCTAAGAGGCATCCTTGGGAGATCGCTGTGATGCCACCCTGCAAGGAAGTCACCAATTGCCTGCCAGAGACCTTTCCAGGGTACTAGGGCCTCAGGATGAATTACTCCCCTTACTTTGAGATGCTTTAGTAAAGAGAGATGCAGAGTTTCAGGAAGAAATGGATCCTCATGTACCTACAGGGGTTTTACTCTTTACAGGGGTCCTTCAGGTGCATCATCTTGTTGGTCATTACAGCAGTCCTGAGAGGCACACATTATCATTATTCAAAACTGTGCTTTTGTTTTACTGATTATAGATAGTATAGAAACAATCATTGTAGAATGCTTGAAATACTTCTAAAAAAGGAGTAGAAAATTAGAATTGTCCTAGTACCCTGATTGATAATTACTGTTAATATGTTGATAAACCAGTTGCTTATAGCAGATAGCAAGTGAAAAAATACAAAATTATATTTCAAATCCAATTATATAATAACAGGTTATATGTTTTAGCAGTTTCTATAGTTACAAAATTGGGATAGAAATATAAGTGCTTTATATTCTTGTTTCTGTTTTAGCATGAGATTATAAGCATTTTCTGTGTTAGTAAATCAAATTCACAAGCCCAGTTTTCATTGCTGCATAATATTACAATGTAAAGGTGTGCTATACTTTAGTAATACTATTATCTACTGATAGATATTGATGGACATTAAATTTTTTCCAGTTTTTGCACTCATAAATAATGCCTTCCTGAATATACTTTAACATACGTTTCCCCCATGTGTTTCTAATTACCTCCTTAGAATACATTCCTAGAAGCAAAATTTCTGGGTCAAAAGATATGCACATTTTAAAACTTGATGCTTCCTGAAATTATTTATTCCAAGTGACCATGCCTACTCACAGTGAATGAGCCAATTTGTATTACCCGTCTTCATCAGTACTGAACATTTATTTTTCAAAAAATATTTGTCAATCTGATAAGCATAAAACTATGTCTCATTATTGGGTTAATTTGTGTGTTCTCATCACTGCAGTGGTTTCATTCTCATACTCATTTTATAGATGTGGGTGAGTGATTTGCCCACACCACAGATTCAGTAGGTGGCTGAGAGTGGACTGCAAGCCAGCCCAAGTGGACTCCTCGGGCAGTGCTCTTCCTACTATGTAATATGTAAAGAGTTGCCTGGATTTCTCTGTGTTTACAGCATTGTTCTCTGGGTTCCCTTTCATCGGGGTCACACCCTCAGGAACTCACTGCCCTGGATGTCAAGGAAAGTGTACCCTTCCTCCTGAGAGACAGCAGCTCCTTCAGCTTCTCAGAGGACCCGGCAGTGGGGAGAGTTCATGAGTGCTCTGGGTGGAGGCCGTGGCTATGGCATGTGCTTGGGCGGCTGGTCTTTCCCCACAGAACCCCAAACGGGAAAAGGAAATAAACCCTGTGTTCTTCCTAGAAGGAAAGCCTGGCCTGTCACTTTTCTGCTGAAAACCTTGTCATGGTCTCCTTGCCAATATCAGAATCTGGTCCAGGCTCTGTCATCTGGCACTCAAGGCCCTGAGAACCTGACCTGGCCTATATCACCTTAGTGTCCATGTGATGGTCTCTCACACCAGCCACGCTGGCTTGCATTGCATATTTTCCTAGGATCTACCTATTTCTTGTCTTTCAGGCCTCAGTTTCAAAGACACCTTCAAGAACCTGTCTGTCTTTTCCATGTTCTGAGCTTGCCCATGTAAAATCCTCACCTTGGGTGAGATTGGCTCTTTGTATGGCTGCCTTTCTTCTTAAGGGAAGGGGGCTTGTTTTCCTCTTCCCTGAGCCCTGGCAGGGAGATTGCACACTTGAAAGGTTCCTAGACTGAACGGATGTTGGAAGTCCCACAGAGAACCTACAGGATTCTATCTGAGAATCCTGTGACCACAGAGTCCTTCATTCACACAAGAAGTACTAATGGAAGGACTGCAATGAGCCGGTTACCGTTAGGCACAAGCAATGGAATAGGCACTCCCCATTTCAGTACTTCAGTGTTCATATCTCCAGCAGCTGCAAATGTTGGTGGTTCTCAGCTGGGTTCCTCTCTGGAAATGTCCCAAGTGGAAGAGAACACCTAGCTCAAGGTTTTACCTCTCTACATGGGCAGCCTTCCTCGAAGACAGGTTGTTGGGAAGGTGTTGGTAGAAGCTTGAATCTCTTATCTCAATTTGGAGCGACTCTGAAGGGCCATCACCACCTCTAGACCTCTCCACAGGACCAGTTGAGTTCTTTGTGTCCAGTGCGTTGCAGCTGGAATTCTCTATCTGCCCAATCCTGTTCCTCCCACTTTCCCACTGGAGTTGATCCCAAAGACTCTCCCCAGTAAACTTCTTGTGTGCAGATTTCCATGCCAGAGTCTGATTGCTGAGGAACCCAGCCTGCCATGATGACAATAAGAGATATGACACCTGGGCCGGGCGCGGTGGCTCAAGCCTGTAATCCCAGCACTTTGGGAGGCCGAGACGGGCGGATCACGAGGTCAGGAGATCGAGACCATCCTGACTAACACGGTGAAACCTTGTCTCTACTAAAAATACAAAAAAAAAAAAACTAGCCGGGCGAGGTGGCGGGCGCCTGTAGTCCCAGCTACTAAACCCGGGAGGTGGAGCTTGCAGTGAGCTGAGATCCGGCCACTGCACTCCAGCCCGGGCGACAGAGCGAGACTCTGCCTCAAAAAAAAAAAAAGATATGACACCTGTTATCATAGAGCTTTGGGGCCAGCTTTGTCCATCATAACTACCTTTGTTTGTCCCCTAGGACAAGCAAAAACTATCCAGGCCCAGTAGGGCTGTGCTCATGGTGACACTTGGCAATGTCCTGAGCAAAGACCTTTGTAGCTACATCACTCCATGCAACCATCATTAAGGCAAGAGCAGGATCAACTTTGTAGCTGGCAATCACTCATATTAGTTCCATAAACCTGTTACTGAGTGTCCTCTGTCTCTCTGTGCTAGTGCCAGAGATAGAGATATCTAAGATATGGCTCTGGATTTCCAGGACCATCTCATGGAGGGGAAAATGAACAAGTAATCAGACAATTGAAAACATATGGGACAATTCAAGTTCTGCAGAGTGCTATGGAAGCTCAGAAGAGATGGTGATGGCTTACTCAGAGGAGATGGTCGTGGCTTAATCAGGGGATCAGGGAAGGATTCTCAGAGAGGCAGAGAAAGGAGAACATGGTGAGGGCAGTGTTGATGGGAAAGAGAAGAGAATAGGTATTTCAGATTGAAGACATGTGTACATGAAAGAATGAATAGGGGTGAGTGAACAAGCACATTTGTGCCCATTACTTTATTTGCACTCTGCAACATCCTAATGTGGTTGTCTGCAAACATCCTTATTCCCATTTTTTGAACAGAGAAACTGAGACCCTGGGAAGATAAACAACTTGTGTGCAGGAAGGGGGTTACTGTGACTTGAACCTGTATCTTCTGACTGATTCAGAGCCAAATCAGTGGCTCTGTCTGTCACACCATTCAGCCAACATGGACTGAGTTTTTCTCCAACACCTGGCATGGTGCCCAATGAGGACTAAAAGCAGTATAATATCAGTGGTCAGCTCTTGAAGAGCTTGAATTCAAGATAAATTTTTTAAAAATTGATAATGTCAAGGGACAAATGCTGTAATGAAGGCCCAGGCAAATGCCCTGGAATCATGGCAGAGGTATGTCTCAAAAAATGTCCTTAGCCCTGTTTAATATTTGGTACCAATGATATAGACAAAGACATATACAGTCCGCTTATCACATCTGTGGTTGGCACATAGCTGGGAGGGATAGAAAATATGATTGATATAAAATCAAACTTTTAAATGATCTCAGTTGTCTGGAACCGTGAACCAAACACTAAGATGAAGTGCAGCAAGGGTTCACAGTGGGCCAGAACTTTCTTCCAAATAATCAGTTGCTCAAGAATAGGAGAAGGGAGCCTGGCTTAGCCTCTGGCCATAAGAGAGAATAGAGACTTCACCAGGCCTCAAACCAAACTTACACCAAGTATTTGAATTAAAAGTGTCTTGAACTCCTGACCTCATGATCCACCCACCTCAACCTCCCAAAGTGCTGGTATTACAGGCGTGAGCCATCAAGCCTGGCCAAGATGGTGAAACCCCGTCTCTGCTAAAACTAAAATTAGCCAGGCGCAGTGGCAGGCACCTGTAATCCCAACTACTCAGGAGGCTGAGGCAGAGAATCACCTGAACCCAGCGGCAGAAGTTGCAGTGAGTCGAGATCACGCCACTGCACTCCAGCCTGGGTGACAGAGTGAGACTTTGTCTCAAAAAAAAAAAAAAAAAAAAGTGTCACAAACTAGCATACCCTGAGTCTATGTGGCAATTATATTCATAGTCATTGCATATATTTAATAGGACATTTTATGAATTACCTTGGAGATGGTTTAATGGGACATTTTGTGAGTCATGTTGGAGATGGAGTGGTGGTAGAGGGACAGCATCTTCAGATGAAGGAGGAAGATGCTTATAAATCTCTTTATCCAGGCAGTTCTCTCAGTGCACCTACCACATGCCAGGCCTGTGCCAGGTCTTGGACAACATGGAATATCAGCCTAGGAAGCCCAGGGCCTTGCAGAATGACTTATGCATAAACTCTTGTGTGCCTCTGGGAAAGTCATGGAGGCTTGCTAGGCATCATTTTCCTTATCTACAAAATAGATGCTGTAATTTCAATCTCATAGGACCTTGTGAGTAATAATGAATGAGATCATGAATGTAGAATGATGAGCACAGAGCTTGGCCTGAAGCTTGTATTTAAAAAAGGTGCTTACTGTTAATATCCAGACAAATCCAGAGACATCTATACATAGACAGCAAGGACGCAGGACCTGTGGACTTGGATTTAGGGTCAGGCTTTCATTCTTCAGGTGGGTTCAGGAAAGGCTGATTTTTCTCTCTATGAATGGGTTTGTGTATGTGTGTGTGTGTGTGTGTGTGTGAAAAATTTCAAGCTCAAGAAAAGACACAGTTTTAGTATACTTGGGGCATTAATCAGATTTGAGAGACAGTCGTCTACTTAACCAGCATGACACCCAACAGTGGGCATAAATTCTCGGTTACCAGGAAGTGGCCCACAGTACCTGAATTAGGGCAAAAAGTCAAAATTATCTTGGCAGCAAAAAAGATGAGACTGATTTCCACACTTCTGGGCTGGAGTTCGCTTAATCCCCTTTCCTTCAGGATAGGTTGGTCTCTGGGCCTCTCAGTTTCTTCATTTGCAAAATGAGAGGGCTGGACCAGATTAGTGGTTCTCAAATATACAGTCTTGGAGAGGTGCTGGCCTATGTTGGAGTCAAATCCATGACATCCTGCTCAGATAACTTCCTGACTGTTCTATGTTGGGATACTAGGGAGAAAAATTGCTCCTTGCTGTGAATAGCCACATAGAAAAAAACACTGGCATGTCCTTTCCTGCCACCCTCACCAGCCAGACTCCTGGGCTACCTTAGTGAACTTTCTTTTCAGCTTTGGGCCAAAAAAGGGAAGAACACTGCTAGAGATATGGTGGAATAGCTCATTCACTTCTCTGAAGTGCCCAGAATATTATGAATTCAAGGAAGTAGTGAGAGTGTATGCTTTTCATTTTTATATAAATTTTTTGAAATTTGATTTTTGATGACAGCATTAAAAATGAAGTGACCAAACTATTTGGAGACTCAAGTTCACTCTATTTTACTATATTGCATAGGGACTCTCCCAGCTGACAACTTCTGTCAAGAAAAATATTATCTACAGCATAACTCACAAAATAACATTTTACATTCTATTTTTACTTTTAAAATGTAAAAAGCCTATCTTTTAAAAAGAGTGTTAGATTGCCAAGATTTTTTTTTTCTTTTTGAGGTTATGCCTTTTGTTTTTGAGGGGTAGGCTGTTAAAATTCTCATCCTTTTATGAAGTGATTATGACAATTGATGGAACCTGATTTTATTATTTTTAAAATTATACTGCTTGGAATAAAGTAATAAAAAGTTAGACTCAGGATTGCTTTCCCCTTTTAAAAAAACTTCCCTGGCTCATGAAATAAAAAAAAAAAAACTTGAAGAAAAATTTAGGAAGAATTTATTAATTATATCTCTAATGTAAAGAGGCAGATTCACCAATGCAGCTTGGGAGGGCAGTCTTAGTTCTTCAGAACTAAGAATTAACAGGCTAAATAGACTAGGGGTATATAAAAGGACTATCCCTGGCATCACACTTGGAGGATGAGACCAGGGCTGAAACGATTTGATGTCTAGACAAGTCATTGGTGCTGGCTGTCTGGTAATTATAGATTTATATCAAACAGCTTAGCTTGGCATTCAGGTCTCTTTGTGATCTTATTTCCACCTGCCATTAGAACCTTATTTGTCTCCTTTTTCAGAATCCCTTGGGTCCTTAAACTCTGTGCCCAGGACATCCCTGGCAGCCTGGAAAAAGTGTGGACCTCTTCTGAAAGTAAGGATTTGAAATCATTAAATAAAATACGTAGTATTGCAAAGGAAAACAATGATGTTAAGATATGATTATCAAAATAACTGAAAATGTGATAGGGTTATTAACATGCTTCTTCACTAACACATCAAAAAACAAGCTCTAGCGTTAGTTCTAATGCCATTGGAATTTTGAAGTTAAAATGAGTGTAAATGCTATTCTAAGGTATCTTCAACAAAAGTGATGTGTTATAAAAATATCTGTGATTTCTACCGATACAAGGTCAAGGTGCTATTAATACTACTGTGGTGTGTTGTCTGCATTCATACTTGAAGAAAATGCTAGATTTCAGTGTGAATTCAGTGAGGATTTTGTTTTCTTTTTAATTTGCCATCTCTGAGTTCTATCCACTGATCTTTTCAGGGATCCATGCACCCCAGTTTAAGAACCCCTGCTAGTCAAACCTATGCTAGTTTTTCTAAATATTCCTGATGTTTTCTTGCCCAAGTTTATTATGTTTTTTTCCCCCAATCTGGAATAGTCTCAGAGTCCTCTTCTTATAAATGTGAATTCTACCCATCCAGCTATCACCTCTTCCAAGTTTTCTTTGAGTTTTCTATGGCATGATCATCTCTGTATTATCCAAGGTTCCACAGCCCTGCATCTGTCATTTCTGATAGCTCTCGTAAGGTATCTATTGTACAGGGGTGATACACAAATTAATTCTCATGCTATCCTTGTATTATCTACCCCATTTTCTATAAATTTATTGGAGATCAAATCTGTACTTGATTCCTATCTCTTTCTCTTGAGGTGTTTTCAAATACAGGTGTTGGCCCTGACCACCACACCCAGTGTATTCAGAATTAACCAGATTTCATTTCCCTTACTATAGGGCTCATAAAATGTCACTAGACTCCCTAAATAGCTCATGCCAAATATAAATAACCACTGCTCCCTAAATCTGTTTCCTTAACCTGAGACCTGCTGCTTCTTTCACTTAACCTGCTCTGTTCCTTCCAACTATAATGTTCTCCTCCCAACCCATGTATGCCTGTAAAAATCTTAAATGGCCTTAAAGATCAATTTTTAAAATTATTATTATACTTTAAGTTCTAGGGTACATGTACACAACGTGCAGGTTTGTTACATATGTATACATGTGCTATGTTGGTGTGCTGCACCCATTAACTTGTCGTTTACATTAGGTGTATCTCCTAATGCTATCCCTCCTCCCTCCCCCCACCTGACAACAGGCCCTGGTGTGTGATGTACCCCTTCCTGTGTCCATCAGTGATAGACTGGATTAAGAAATTGTGGCACATATACACCATGGAATACTATGCAGCCATAAAAAAGGATGAGTTCATGTCCTTTGTGGGGACATGGATACAGCTGGAAACCATCATTCTCAGCAAACTATCGCAAGGACAAAAAACCAAACACCGCATGTTCTCACTCATAGGTGGGAATTGAACAATAAGATTACTTAAAGATCAATTTCAAATGTCACTGTCAAAAGAAGCCGTCTCTACTCTCTCTCCCCAACTGAGTATGATCTGTAAGTCCATATAGCACATTGCCATCACTTAGCATCACATTCTGCCTTATTTTGCACTTGTCCATGCATTTCTTTCTTCTCTTCCCATTAGACAAACAGCTGCATAGAATAGGAACTGATGATTTTCTCTCTTCCTTTTGGTTCTAGCATAGCTAATAAATATGAAATGGAACACTTCCTAGTTCATCTGACTGAAACAACCCACACAAAATTTCTTGGTCTTAAATTTGAGCAGGAAACCTCAAAAAAAAAAAAAAATCAAATGTCACCTCCTACTTCCTGTCTCCCTACTTTGGGCTCAGGACAAGCCTGAAATGGTCCTGTTGAAATTGGTTTTCTTTGGCCGAAGCCATAACAAGCCTTGAGGTGTGGGTGGGAAGAAAAAACAAAATCAAGTTTTCAAATCTGAAAAATAATCAGTCTTGGCATGGGTTTTTCTGAGGCCTGCAATGAAGACATGTTTGTCCTCATTTTATTTGCTAAGCAAACTTTTTCTTTCTATAGGACAACCCACGTGCAGATGCAGAACCTGGGGACCAGACAAGGCAGCAGCCCTGGCAACCTATTAACTATAGATGGAAATATAAATAGCTTAGCTTAGCATCCAGAGCTTTTCGTGGTCTTCACCCAACCTACTGTTACAAATTTAACTCTTCCTCCTCTTCAGCTCACCAACTCTGGCTCAGCACAGCCCAACCAACATTTATCATGCCCTGCACTGCACCGAGAAACTGGAAAGGCATTGGAGTTACTAGGATGGGCAAGACTCAGACCATTCCTTTGGCAGGGATCATATTTGGTGTTTCTCAAGAAGAAGCACTGTTACCCAACCAGGAAAGAGAGAAGACGGATACAGGTAAGACTTCAAACCATACTGCAGAAAATGGTAGTGCCAAAACAGAACTGGGTTTGATTTTGTAGGTCCTGTAGGTACCAAGTATATTTATATTATAATAGCCTTTTACAAAATTGCAGCTTTTTGTCTTATGGTAACTTTTGCCAAATTATTTAATCTCTCCAAGCCATGGTTTACTCATTTTTAAAATGGATGCTAGCATGCATAGTAACTATTTCAAAAAGGGTTTTTGCATCAGTACTGGATGAAAAGTGCTTTGCCAATTATCAGATATTATTTTATTTTTACCAGTTTCTATACACATTGTATAAGCAGTCTTACATAGGCCGTAGGGAAAGAGAGTGATGTGAGACAGCTAGGACCTTTTCCAAGTTACATACACAAATCACTTGGTGACCCCACATAGATCATTTTATTTTTTCTATCCCTTGTGCTGGATTCTGAAGACGAGAAAAATTGTATCTGCCTTACATCTACCTCTTCCAAAACAGAGAAGATTTAGAGTCCAGGAGACGGGGAGTACCTATGGGAAAACTGAAGGCACAATTTTTTTTCATTATCTCTTTCTCTCTCTCTCTCTCTCTCCGAATTAAACTTTGCCAAAGACAATTTAAAATATATATATATTTTTTATTTTCTAAGGCTGGCAACATTTTCAACTTAGAAAGCAAGAGTACTTAACTGCTAAAATGACCTGATTTTTATTTCAAACTTGGAGATGCATTACAAATAGGGTGAGGTCAAACGATGCATTTCTACCTTGGATAATAAGGAAGTGCAGCAGTGGGCAGATGGCTGTAGTGGAAAGAACATCAGAACTGGGGTGAGGATGCCTGGGTTGAAATTCCTGTTTTGTTTTTCATTAGCTATTTGACAGTGAGCAAATTAGTTCACTTGTCTGGTTCTTAATTTCCTTGTATGTCAAGTAATAACAGCACCATCTATTTTATAGAATTTCACATCCACATTATATGGACTGCTTTTATATTCAGTATATTTATTCTTGATGTAGCTGATGAATTTGGAAAATGTTGTGTAAAAGGCTACTTAAATTCTGTAAATCTTTATTGATGCCCCATGGAAAAACATCTCTACTTTTCTTCTCTATCTTCACTCACTCCCATGGTGATCCCCTGGTGTTTTATGATCTTGGATACTATTTATATGTTCATGATTCTCATCTCTCTGGAAACTCTATGTCTCCATTTGAATGTCCAATGAGCATCTCAAACTTATCATATGCAACATGTATTTCCAATCTCCTCTTTCCAACCTGCTTCGCCTACAATTATTCTCCTTTCTGTGACTAGCAACGTTTTTCAGTTGCTGAGGCTCAAAAACCTTGGAGTCTTTCTTGACCTCCTCCCCTTTCTAACCCCCATTCAAGCTATCAGCTAATTCTGGAGGCCTTCCCTATGATCATAACATGTTCCAGAATCCCACCACTACCTACCATCTCCAAATATCACACACCAATCCAAGACACGATTTATTCTCACCTGGATTCTTACAGCAGCTTCCTGACTAGTCTCTGCTTTTTTTTTTTTTTTTTTTTTTTTTTTTTT
>NW_012115999.1:3711678-3799005 GCF_000951035.1 Colobus angolensis palliatus
TTTTTTGAGATGGAGTTTTGCTCTTGTTGCCCAGGCTGGAGTGCAACGGTGTGATCTCAGCTCACTGCAACCTCTGCTTCCGGGGTTCAAGCAATTCTTCTGCCTCAGCCTCCCAAGGAGCTGGGACTACAGGCATGTGCCACTATGCCCAGCTAATTTTGTATTTTTAGTAGAGATGGGTTTTCTCCATGTTGGTCAGGCTGGTCTCAAATTCTCGACCTCAGGTGATCTGCCCCCCTCAGCCTCCCAAAGTGCTGGGATTACAGGCATGAGACGCCATGCCCAGTTAGTCTCTGCTTTTGTACTTGCTCATGTAGAAACCTCTGAACATGGTGGCTAGTGCCATTTTATTTTTAAAAAATAAGTTTGATCCTGTCACTCCTCTGTTCAAAACTTTCCTAAGACTTTCAACTTGAACTGAGTCAAGTCCAAGTTCTTACCCTAGCCCCCGAGGCCTGTGTGGCCTCTCTGACCTCTAGTTTCCTCCCCTCCAGCCTCATTGGTCCTTTTGGTGCCCCTGAGTACTCTGCCCTGTTCTTATGAGGACTTTCCTTCTGGTGGCTTCTTCTGCTCCCACCTAGCTCCATGTCCTGCACTCTCACCTCCTTCAATCTTTGCCTAAATGTCAACTTCCCAGACCACCCACTTAAAATTGCACCCCCAATTCCCATCCCCCACCCCCTTCCTTGCTTTATTTTTATTCACAGCACTTTTCATCTTCTGACATTCTATGTGTTCCACTTACAACTAGAATATAAACCCTATGAAAAAAGGCCATTTTGTTTTATGCAGTGACTTATTCCTCTGTAACTGTGCTTGACCCTAGTAGGCATTTATTAAATATTTGTTGAATGAGTGAATAAATGAATAGGACATTCTATTAAGTGTAAGGAACATCATCAGCTCATGTACTCCTCATAATAACTATTGGTTACATTGTCTCCATTTTGCAAACCAATTAACTGAAGCTCTTAGAGATTAAATAATTTGTTTGTGTTTATTCAATAGCATATTTATTGTGAGAGTCAAATCAGGTGTGGCAATTTGCAAATTCGTGTTGTTTCTATTATGCTACAAAACATAATACATTTTTAAAGGAGCCTAAAATTTATGCTTAGGTTTTTGTTGTTGTTGTTTAAATTTTCTGGTCCTACCTCCTTGCTCTCTACTGGTTGGTTAGGTAGGAGAAGATTCTGTACCCAGTACACATCCCAGAGAGACCTTCTGTACATGTGCTGAGTCTCGGCTCTGTTCCCAGATAGAATCCTGTTTCTATCCCCTCTCATCTGGGGCATGAGAGTGTGGAAGGCCAGGCTGGGGAGGGCTGGTGTTTCATGCGAATGTCTCTGCTGTTGATGAGCCCCGCTTGACTGCATGTCCTAGCTCCCCAAAGCCTCCTTCATAGTCAGGCAGACTTCTGTCTCCAGTCTTTTAAAACGATTTTTTTTTTCTTTCCTTTACACAGCCTTCTGTCTCATTCTCTTAGCTTGACATTGTGTCTAGTTGCACAGGCCATGTGGGCTATTTTTACTGACAGCAGTCACCAGCCCATATGGTTCCCATTACCACAAACTGTTACCTTCATTGACACCAGTTTCCAAGTGAGTGGATGGAGGACAAGGAGGATGTCGAGTCCACATGGCCAGTCACAGGGCTCACAGGGTTTGCCTTGGCAGGGATGTTGATCTTGATGAATGTCCTTTAAAACAAAATTGGGTTGGACAAAATGCTGACTAATTACTTAGGTATTTTGTTCTTCCTTTTCCCCTCCATGTTCATTTTAGTAGGTTTTCAAGAGGGTCAAGTTTCAAAGGTAGGTTGCTTTTTATAGAGAGACAGATTTGAGTTTTGTTTCTTTCCATTTTTGGAGCTTGCTGCATGGTGGTACCTCCATAGGCGATGATGCTTATTAGCCCCTGGGGGAGTGACAACCAATAGCACACAGCTTTCGGTGCAGAGTCTATGAGTTTGTGATAAGATAAAGTGAATCCTGAGAATTCCCTTTCTCTGGAAAGAGGGTTAGAGATCCTCAGGGTGTCAGTACTATTGATAACACCTCTTTCTGCATAGAAAACACTTTATAATTCACAAAACATTTTCAAATGCACCATCTTATTTGCATCTCACAACCTCGCTATGAGATTGAGGTTTTTCATCTTCATTTTATAGGTGAGAAAACAGAAGCTGTGAGAGGCTGACTTTCCCAAGTCTACATGACTAGCAAGAATCCAGGAAGGGATTCAATCTCAGCTTCCTGGATTTCAGGCCAGAGCTCAAGCCTCAACGCTATGGCTGCCTCAATGACCTGAAACAAAACCGGGCAGGGCTTGTTCAAGGACATAAGCTAGCAGCTCACAATGGGGCCTGATGGGACATGTTGTATCGAAACTAGAAGTTGGCATTGAGACCCAGGTTCACTGTGGCACTACAAAGCTGCCGCCACATCAGCTGGATGACACTGAAATGGACGAGAACAAAAGGCTTTTTCCTGCAGTGTGTAGTGTCCCCTTACCAAGGCCCAGGAGCTATTGTGATGCTCTGAGCAGAAAGCTTCCAGAGCAGTGAGTAGGTGAAAAGGCGAATTCTGGGCTGAGAATGAGATTTCAGACAAAGGCGAGTCAGTCTGAGGCCCTACTAGCCCAGCCAGGCTAGTAGGCTCTTTGATCAGAACCTTCCCACCGGGCCCACCAAGGTCTTCTCTTCCCTTCCACTTCCTCCAGCTTCGCTTGTCCCCTTTCAGCTCCTCAGTCACAGAGCTCTTTCTTAAAGTCTTTGGCCACATTATTCTCTTTACCTGGAACATTCCTCCCTGTTCTCTGCAAGGCAGACTCTTCCACATAAATGTTCCCATCTCAGAAAGTCTTTTTGTGGCCACTGTAGTTGGTTAGATGGTGACCTCTCCAACAAGACACATCCAAATTCTAACCCCTGGAACCTATAATGGTGATGTTGTTTGGAAAAAGGGTCTTTGCAGGTGTAATCAAGTTCAGGGTCTCCAGGTGAGATGATTCTGGATTGAGGTGGGTCCTGAATTCTATGCCAGGTGTCCTTACAAGAAGAGGAGAGAAATCAGAGACATTTAGGAAGAAGAAGGTAATGTGGCAGCGGTGGCAAAGATGGAGTGGGCAGCCCACATGAAGGGATACTGACAGCCAGCAGAGACTGGAAGAGGCAAGGAAGATTCTCCCCTAGAGCTGTCAGAAGGAAAGCAGCCTTGCTGATTTGATTTTGGATTTCTGACTTCTGGAGCTATAAGACTCTATAATTCTGTTATTTTTAAGCCATCAAGTTTGTGGTGATTTTTTGCAGTAGATCTAGAAAACTAATACAGTCACCTAATCCAAGTAACACCTTCACCCTCCCCACATACACACTGTTGGAATTCACTGCTAATTTCACATTTGCCTCTTTCGTGCCAATGATTGATTTCTAACTCTACCATCATTTGGGATGTCTTGTGTTTTGTCCGTATTTCCTCTTCATGTCTCTTTACGCTATCCTTGGCTGAGATAGTTGGCTGATAGTTTTGCGGAAATGCTGGTCAGGTATTTTGTAGACTGTCCCTCCATTGGAATTCAATGTTTTCCTCATGATTAGACAGGGATTATGGTTTTTTTAAAAAAGAAGATCTCACAGATGTAAAGTGACATTCTTATCACATCATATCTAGGGTACTCACCATCAGTAATATTTATCATTGTTGATAGTAACCTTGGTCATTTCACCAAGGCAGTGCTTGTCAGGTTTCTTCACTGTACGATTACTCTTTTTTATAATTTCTATATTGTACTCTGGAAGGGAGTCCCTATGAGAAGTTGTAATTCATTTTTAAGCTACAGTTATGCTTTGATTTAATAAGCAACACTTTAAATAACCCACATTGATTGTCACAACTGTCTCAATGGAAAACTAAGAGTCAGAGAGGTTAAGCTATCTTCCCAAGGTCACACAACTAATAAGTAGAGAATGGAGACAAATTGTTAGATCTGACTCCAAACTCTGACCTTCTCACCATCCTCTTTTTATACTGCTTCCTTAGAGTAGTAATCAACTAAATTCTTAACATAAACTTTCAAATGTCCTGGGTCTTGCTCTGCTGAGAGTGAAATAGAAAAGTGAGTTGGCGGGAGGGAAATAATTTACCATTTGCACTGTCTCTGGAAAAGTTTAATATTCAGATCTATTCTATATACCAACATAAATAGTAAACTAAAGTCCATATGTATTCAAATTTCCTTAGTTTATCTTTGTGCCCCTAACACTATGAATAAGAGCCATACATCATGTCAGCTCTGCCTGGCACACCTGGGGGCCTCATACTCTAGCTTTGAGAATCTAACCCACTCAGCAGAGAGCTGCGGAAGGGCACAAAATGCTTTAGGATCATTATCAAGGACTGTAGGAAAAAATTAATGTAACATCTTATGATATCACAGTTTAAAGGACTTGAAGGCTCAGAGTGGTAGTAACTTGCTGAAGGGTACCCAGGGAGATATTGGTAACAGGAACTAGAAACCAGGTCTTTGATTTAGCTCAAGGCTCTTTCTATTTAAGACAAGTGGCTTCCAAGAAGAAGCATCTCATGGCTGACCATTGTTCACACTTGGCAGGCTCCATTGATAAAAGCTTAGTCTGAAAAATGGACTTCCTATTACTGGTGAGTCATTGTCTTCATATCATCTTGACTCCAGCTTACTGGCCAAGTAGGGACATGTAGCTAATTCCTTATGAGCTTCATTTGTTCCTCATGAATAAATCTTTAACCTCTAGGTTAACCAGGGCTGATGATGAAGGCACCCAAACATAGTAAGTACATAAACAGACTGAAACCAAAGAAAAAGGGAGAGATTCAAGGATCCCATGTCTGCTATCTTCCTGTCCTACAGGGAAGACATCCTGCTTCCATTGAGGTCATTTCAAGAGCTTGGGTGAGGACCACGTAAGAAGAGACTTAGTCCGCATAACCAAGGACAGAAATCGGGTGACATGGGCTGGATGTATTTTCTTTTATAGGATTCAATGAGATCACAACATCAAGGACTACTGCAGTAAGTCAATGGCATCTAAAAATGCTCAGAGTAGATTCCTTTTAGGTATTTGTGTAACAGCTTCAGTAGTGGCAAACATTTGTGTAGAAATTTCTCTTCTGTGTTATCTCCAGCAAGTTTAATGACATGATTGTTAACATTTTTTACAAAGGAATACATTAAAGCTCAGAGAAGTTAAATCTCCTGCCCAAGACTATGGAATTGTAGGTGAATTTAAGATTTTAGCTGTGATCTTTTGACTTCCCACTTTGATGGTAACCATCCCTGTCTCCTATTTCTACTTAAAACACAAATCTTTTGATCCTATATATTCCATGCTCCATTCTAAGTTCAAATATTCTAATTCTAATTCTAACGCTAATTTTAATGTGTTAGTCCATTTGCATTGCTATAAAGGAATACCTGAGGTTGGGTAATTTATAAAGAAAAGAAGCTTATTTACTTCACAGTTCTGCAGGCTGTACAAGAAGCACAGAGCCAGCATCTGCTTCTGGTGGGGACCTCTGGAAGCTTACAATCATGGTAGAAAGCAAAGAGGGAGGTGGTATATCACACGGTGAAAGAGGAGCAAGAGAGATGGGGAACTGCCACGCTCTTTTAAACAACCGGGTCTCATGCAAACTCATTATGACTCTTTACTGCAAAGAGGGTACCCAGCCATTCATGAGAGATTCACCCCCATAATCCAACATCCCCCAACAGGCCCCAGCCTCAACATTGAGGATCACATTTCAACATGAGATTTGGAGGGGACACACATCCAAACCACATCTGTTAACAATCAAAAAAGAGGTAGCAAGAGATGGACAAGATATTTTAATTCTATAAATGAAAAAATAAAAGGGGAGTGCTTGGGAACTTTGGAGTGGATTTTTAAGGGAGAGTCTTTTGTTGCTTCAGAGATGATGAAAGACACCAGATACACTAAGGAAGTGGCAGAGGAAGAGAAGACTAACATATAAATAGGGTTAGCTAAAGGGATAGGTGTGCTTTAAAATGAGGAGTGGAATGGTGGGGTGTCTCAACTTTGTACCTCTTTGAAGCTTTCCCTTCAGGCACATTCCTTTCCTTTGTGCTCACCCACTTACATTTCTTACCATGTGTAGCTCTCCCTGCATAGCTGTTCTCATAGGGGTCATCTCTTTCCTTATTCTATGAGCACCCCAAGTCCAGGAGCTGCTCTGGTTCATTTCCATTAATCCAGCAGTGTCCTGTAGGGAGCTAGACACAATGCAGACCTCAGACTATTGCTGATTGATTAAACGAATAAATGAATGAATGAATAACAATTGAAGAAATAGGTTGAAGCTATTACACGTCTACCTTTTGGAGACTTTCCATTCTGGGACATCACAACAGGTTTCAAGCACATTTTCTTTCAAGTGTAAATGTAAATGCCAGTTAAGCAGAAGGAATCTCTGGAAATAATGGTGGTAGAAGACAAATGGTAACTAACTCTATCATAGACCAGAGATCGGAAACTTCTTTTGATAATAGATCTTCCTACTGTGGGAAGACAATGAAACTGTGACAATGTTTTGAGGGACTTGATGGAAAGAGTCATGTCTGGGAGACAAAGATTATAAGACCATAGATAGACATAGAGAGAGAAAACAGAAAAAATGTGAATCATTTTCTTATTGAGATGAAATTAATGTAACATGAAGGTAACTACTTTAAAGTGAACAATTTGGTGATATTTAGTACATTTATAACGTGCAACCACCACTTCTATCTATCCAAAATATTTTCATCATCCAGAAGGGAAATGCCATACCCACCAAGAAGTGGTTCCTCAATCCTCTTGTGCCTGGTAACTGTCAGTCTGTGTTCTGTCTCTGTTGATTTACTCAGCCTGGATATTTTATTAATATTTAAGTAGGGCTATATGATACAATGCAATCTCTTATGTCTGGCTTCTTTCATTTAGCATAATGTTTTTAAGATTTATCGTGTCATAGCATTTACTGGTACTTACTTCCTTTTCATGGCTGAATAATAATCCATCGTAGACTTATGTACCACATTTGGTGTGTCCATTCATCAGTTAATGGATGTTTGGGTTGTTTTTACCTTTTGGCTATTATGAGTCATGCTGCTATGCATGTCCATGTACTTGTTTGAATAGCAGAAAATTGTTTTAAAGTCTAAATTCTAGGCAAACATCTGACTTCAAAGTGAGAAGCCAAAGAAAAGGGAGAATTCAACAAGGGGGTCTGGAGGAAGAGGCATTTTACTTGCCCTCCAGGGAGTATATTGTGAGGCACTGAGACAAAGAGGGCTGTATTTGAAAAGTGCTCCATGCTCACTAAAGGGAAGATTCTGAATATGAGGAAAATGAAGGTGGTTTCCAGATGACAAACTAATTCCATCAATCGGAGAATGAAGGCCATTCATGCTCCCTTTTCCAAGACTCCCTTTTGTCTATAAACAAACTACAGAGCCTCTCCTAATACATTGTTTCTGGTTGCAGACATGACAACAGACTCAGTTTGCTTTCCCTACGTCAGTCTTTCCTCCAGAGCCCAGGAGTTGGGGATGAGGGCGGTGGAAGGAAGAGGGAGGAGGGAAAGGAATAAGTTTCTTGTAGAACACTGCTGGACAGGATAAACACCAGCAAGGAAAGCTAACTCACCATGTCCTGGGCACTGCATGACATGTTTTCACACAGATCATCTCATTCAACAGCCCTGTGACATGGGCATGCATAATATTTTCATTTTACGATAGAAGAAACTAAGGCTCAGACAGGTTAAGCAATTTATCCAAGATCACACCACTCATTAGTGACAGAGTAAGCCTTCAACTCCAGGTCTTATGTTCTTCATTACTGCAGTGACTGCAACCCTTTAGTCTTCCCTAAGCATGACCAAAATATTGATTGATTTCCTCTTTTTACCAAGCCCTGGGGTTGGATTATCATTCAGGACCTTTTAAGGATAACAACAAACATTCCTTGAAAATAATTAAACCCACTTTGACTGGGCAAGGTGGCTCACACCTGTAATCCCAGCACTTTGGGAGGCCGAGGCGGGCAGATCATGAGGTCAGGAGATCGAGACCATCCTGGCTAACATGGTGAAACTCTGTCTCAACTAAAAATAGAAAAAAATTAGCTGGGCGTTGTGGCGGGTGCCTGTAGTCCCAGCTACTCAGGAGGCTGAGGCAGGAGAATGGCGTGAACCTGGGAGGCGGAGCTTGCAGTGAGCCGAGATGGCACCACTGCACTCCAGCCTGGGTGACATAGCGAGACTCTGTCTCAAAAAATAATAATAATAAAATAAAATAAAATAAAAAATTAAATCTACTTTTTATAGCTAAGTAGAATGTCTTACGCAGTACCTTCAACCAAATGAATGATGAAGCTAGAATGCCCACTACAGTGAACTGAATGGAAACTCTGCTAACAGGTGACATTTACTGGGCTCTACTCCAAGTATGTTACATGCAACCTCATTTAGTCCCAGGAAACTTATGACTTATACCCTACTTGCAGTTTTACTTTACCATCTCCCCGACTTGACGGAGAGCTTCTCTCTTTGTCTTTGGGAGCAGGATGGGGCCTGGCAAGAAGCAGGTGCTCAAGAGTCAACAGATTCCAGTGTGGTGAACCCAGGGGCATCTCTTCACTCCCTCCTAGGGCAGAAGGTACTCTCGGGACAGGAGCTCCTTGACCTTCCCCAAGGCCTCACTTGGCTGTTTCCATCAGTTTTTTACAATCAAGTTCTACAGTCACTAGAAGTGTGAATTAGACTGGTCATTTGTACCAGAGATGATATATTTTGTGAAGAGAGGCCTCGATTTCTCTGTCAGCAATAGTACAAAGTTCAGTCTTTTACATCAGGAGTCTTGCTGCTCATTCCGAGCAGACTTTATCTGGTGTGAACTGCTCAGTGTTCAGGCTTGGACTCTTGTAGAGGTGTGATCTTGGCAAGCTCAATGGAATTTTCTGCATCTTTACACATGTGTAATATTATCCAATAATACCCACCTCATAGAGTGATTGTAGAAATACAATAATAACAACAAAGACAAGCATAACAAAAGTGACAATAGCTAATGTGTATTGTGGGTTTGCTTTCTGCCATGTTGCATTGGGCTTATGTTTTTCTTTATTTTTTAATCCTCCCCAAACACGTGTTTGTGTACATATACATACATGCACAAGTTTATATATATTTACATTATGTGTCTGTGTGCATGCATGTGTGTGTCCCTATATGCTATCACACATAAAAGGATTTGGTGCTTTTACTAGATATAGTAGTTCCTCGGTAAATGTAACTGATGGTAATAATGTCTGTTCTAATATAGAGAAAAATGTAGACCAATTCTACAGAAAAACAAGTAGCATTGATTCCCCAAGGAAGGGTCCTGCACATGGCAAGAAGAGAGTTATACAGGGGAGAAGAAAAATTCTGTTTTTTTTTTTCTTTACACATCTTTGTATTGTTTGATTTTGTATCTGAGCGTATAGAATAATTTATTAAGTTCAACATTCTTTTAATCATTTTTTTTGAGACAATTGGTGAAACACATTATCACTTTGGAATAAAAGTCATTAAAACAAGAGCCATTCAAGAAAAACTAGAGATTAAAATGCCTAATATACTGCCATGCACAAAGTGGGTCTAAATAAATATGTTCCTATCTTTCCCTTTTATCCCATACACAGGGCCCTAATATTTGTGCTTCCTTTGGCTAATGGAAAGATAAGCTTATTAGTGTACATATTTTCCTATGGTTTCCTTAGGAAAGACAGAGGCTAGCATTCAAGTGACCAAAGAAAACTAAGGAGAGCTATCTGAGCCATGAGGCATAGGCCTGGATGTGCAGCCCAGGTTGGTGTGGGGCACAAAAGACAGCCCAGCTTCCTTTCTGCTCTGAGTCAATCTTTACTGCTTGAAGGAATTTTCTCAGGTGTGTGTTTTAATAAGCGTGCTAGTAATTTTGACTCTACTACAAGTTGCTCTGCTACATGATTGTCATATACACAGGATTGTTTATGTATAAGATTTAAGCCCTCATGGGAATCTGAGATTCAATGTTCAAAATTTATCTATGATATATAGTATAAGAAAGAAACTGGCCATGCAAATGGGTAAGGGAGGTAGGTATGTAGCTGGTTAGGGCAGGACTCAAGGTGTTTGCTAGCACTTCATGTACAGTAGGGGATTAAAACATGTGTCAGGGACCATAAGAAAAAGTAACTAATTATAAGCATTCACAATGCTACTGCCTTTCCCTTTTTTGCAGTCCATTAAAGGAAATTCTGTCTTTGCCTGTCCAGTTTCTTCCCCTTTCCTACTCATGACAAGCAGGAAAGTATTCACCTGCATGGAACAGAGACATTGAGACACAGTGACTTAAATACTTAGAGGGAAATTTTCTCACATATATTAACTCTGGCTTCTGAAATTGGTTCAATGCTTCATGGTTTCAGGACCAGGGATCATGTCATTCTTTTGTCCTTTAATTCATGCTTGGTACTTCATGGTTAAAAGATAGCTGTCACAGCTCCAGTTATCTTTTTTTTTCCATGACAAGAATAAAAAGGAGTGGCAGGGGAGGAGGTTTTGCCAAGGAAACCATAAGGAGGAGGAGCATAAAGATAATGTATGTTCCCTTTATCAGAAACACTACAGTTTCCCTGGAAGCCAAAAGAAATGTGGAGAGAGATTGATCTATGATATAATATAGCATCATTTATGAAACGAAAGAATTGGAAACACCTTGTATTAGTCTATTCTCCTGCTACTAATAAAGACACACCTGAGGTTGGGTAATTGATAAAGAAAAAGAGGTTTAATGGACTCACACTTCCACATAGCTGGGGAGGCCTCACAATCTTGGCAGAAGGCAAAGGAGAAGCAAAGCACATCTTACATGGCGGCAGGAAGGAGAACTTGGTCAGGGGAACTCCCGTTTATAAAACCATCGCATCTCATGAGACTTATTCACTATCACAAGAACAGCATGAGAAAGACCTGCCCCCAGGATTCAATTGTCTTCCACTAGGTCTCTCTCACAACATGAGGGAATTATGGGAGCTACAATTCAAGAAGAGATTTGGGTGGGGACACAGCCAATCCATTATCACACCTTACATGCCCAGTGAGAGGGACTGCTTAAGTATATGTCGCTACAGCTTTATAATAAAAAGCTAGGCAGACAATAACATATTTTTAAGTTCATTTAAAATTTTAAGTGAAAAATTCAAGAAACAAAGTTGTATAATTCTAATTTTTAAAAAAATACGTAGGTGTATTAAAAAAGAAGACTGAAAGGAACTATGCCAGGATTATCAGCTTTCCTTTGCTTTCTTCCTTTATTTTTTGCCTTGTCCACATCTTCTCTAATGAGAAAATTTTTATCACCAGAAACTATTTATTAAGAAAACAACTTACTCTTGCCAGAACTCTACTTCATCCATTCTTTGATTCCCACCTCTACTCCCAACAAATTACTTCTGTGTCTGACTCCCAATCCTTGACCTATGCAGGGAGCTTCAAGCTATAAACTACCAGGGGGAGTCAGATCTCTCACCTTCTAGGCTAATTTTCACTTGTTGTCCAGGCATAATTATGAACAGTTCCCCCTTCTCCTTTCAGAAGTCTCCAGTGTAGATGATAAATTGTATATTCAGCTTCGGCTGGGAGCGGTGGCTCATGCCTGAAATCCCAGCACTTTGGGAGGCCGAGGTAGGCAGATCACCTGAGGTCAGGAGTTTGAGACCAGGCTGGCCAAAATGGCAAAACTCTGTCTCTTGTAAAAATACAAAATTACCTGGGCATGGTGGCACATACCTGTAGTCCCAGCTACTCAGGAGGCTGAGGCAGGAGAATAACTTCAATCCTGGAGGCAGAGGTTGCTGTGAGCGAAGACCACACCACTGCACTCCAGCCTGGGTGACAGAATGAGACTCTGTCTCAAAAAAAAAAAAAAAAATTACACATTCAGCCTGAATTTTTGGAATGGATATGGATTCTGAATGAAGTCAGAGATGTAAATTGCCCTAGTACACCCCAAGGCCTCTCAGCTTGCTAAAATGACAGCATCCAGAATGTGCCAAGAAAAATTTGACAAAACAAAGAGCCTTGGGGAAATGGAGATACAAACTCAAATTAATGTTCCATCTCTGATAAGCTGCATAACCATGAGATCTGCAAGCTTTGGTGTTCTTTTCTATCCATCAAGGACAGTAATGCCCGTCTCACTGAGCTGTGGGCAGGAGAAAACAAGGTAGTCCATCCATACAAAGTGTCAAAGGTCTGACCTCATGCTTAGCAGGCAGAAGCCAACTGCCAACCCAGATTCCTATCACAAATACTCTAGTATCCAGTTTTTCAATTAATACTCAAATTAATAACTTAATGACTCAAATTAATCCCAGGCTTCCCCCAGACTCTTCTTGTTGCAAAGCAACAAGTAAGCGTGCTGGAGTCAGTTGTCAATGCAAGGCAGAGAAGCGAAGTGGTGAATGGCATAATCATATTAGATTTATATGCATGACCATGCGGGGAAGAATGTAGGGGGATTAGTGACAGGAATTAAGTGGCTTTAAAAAACATGGGTGTCACTTCCATCACTCAGCAGTTTCTCAGACATATGGGCCATCTGCCAAGGGGTTTCAATATGTGCTCGATGTCTATCTGAGTCCTTTTTGGAAAGGTCTGGGTAAAATTCAGGGGATCATTGAGAAGTCCTGTGTAAAGGGACATCCACAGAAAACCTATGAGGAACAGAGAAAAAGGCCCATGTTCACTCATCCTAGTTTCACGCTGTGACCCTGCACTTTCCAGTATAAACTCCACAGACACATAGTTCACAAGGCCAGCATGCTTCTGAAATGTATTAGATTACATTTTTCTTTCACATTTTCTTGCACAGAACCTTATTTTCCCAGTTAGCCAAGGCCTCTATTTCCCCGGGAGATAACTTTAAAATTTTTGAGAAATAGTTCATAGGAGGAATACATCACTATCCAACTTTTTATATTTTCCCCTTGGGTATAGTGAGTCAGGAGTCTTAGAAGGTAGATGTTGTTGAGAAGAGATTTTGAAATCCCCAAAACCTCCTTACTTATCAGGAGATACTTCTAGTGTGTTGCTCTGAGCAACTTGGTATATGAGTTTGGGCAGTGATAAAGTTTGTATGTTTATTTCCCCGAAATCTCATGTTGAAATGCAATCCCTAATGTTGGAGGCGGTGTTTGGGTTATGAAGGTGGATACCTTATGAACGGGTTGGTGCCCTCTCCACGGTAATAAGTGAGTTCTCATTCTTTTAGTTCATGTGAGAGCTAATTGTTTAAAAGAGCTTGGCATCTCTCTTGCTCCCGCTCTGGCCATGTGACATGTCTGCTCCCCTTTCACCTTCTGTCATGAGTAAACACTGGTGCCATGCTTCTTGTACAGCCTGCGGAATTGCAAGTTATATAAATCTCTTTTCTTTATAAATTGCCCAACCTCAGGTATTCCTTTATAGCAATGCAAAACACGAATACAGAGAGCCTCCTAGAAGCATTCAGAGGAAGAGGAAATGCTTCCATTGGAAAGTTTATGGAGAAGAAATAGTTGGCAGAACTGCAATTACTTTTGCACCAACCTAATAGAATCAAGTCTCCACATCAGTGTCTTTACTACCCCCACTCTTTGAGGGAGTCAATATTAAGGGGGTGGGGTGATGGACTTTTCCAGTAGCTACAAGGGAATCAGAACATCACCCTGCTTCCTTAAGTATAGTAACAATAGTAATGATAATAACAATAACAGAACTGTAAGATTTTACCATTATGGGCTCTTCATACATGCCAGGTGGTTTCCTAAGTCTATTATATACATGATTTCATTGAACCCTCATAATAAGTTCATGAGACAAGTACTATTACATAGGCAAGTTACCCCCATTTCAGAGATGAGGGAATGGAGGCACAGAGAAATTGAAATAAATTTTGCAAGGCCACTAGCTAAGAAGTGACTCAAATGAGTTTTAAGTTGAAGAATGATGCAGAATCTATGTTCTAAACCCAAGACAGTGCTGCTTCTTGGTCATGACACAAGCTTTTACTTACTGAGGCTTATGATGTGCTAGGTCCTGTTTCAAGGGCATTAAAAATGTTATCACATTTGACCCTTAGTAACCACAAAATATAGTGCTATTATTGGCCTGATACTACACACGAAGATATAGAAGAATAGAAAAGTTTTAAACTTTCATAAATGTATCCATCTAGCAAGTACTACCATGGGATTTAAACCCAGGCAGACTGGGTCTGAGTCCCTTCTGACCTGACTGGGGCTTGGGATTCTGAGTAGACAAGCAGTAAACACTGGGCCCTAAGAACTGCAGGAGAAGCACTCAAGCCCATCAGCTACAGAAGGCAACAGCCCTGGGGAAAACTTGGCCCTGGGTTGGAAAAAGTAACTTATCCACAACTCCTTCTCTTCTCGAATTTCATCAAAAGTCACCTGGAGTACCAGAAAGGCAGCACTCGCCACCAATCCCCTTCTCCATCCTCATCAAAACTCACCTGGAGTATCAGAATGACAGCACTAATCTATTCCCTTCTCTTCTCCAACCTTATCAAAGTCTCCTGGAGTACCAGAAGGGCAGCACTCCTCCCCCATCTCCTCCTTTTCTTCATCCTCATCAAAGTGCAACTAGAGTAATAGAAGGATAATACTCATCCCCCATCCCCTTCTCCATCCTCATCAAACTCACCTGGAGCATCAGAAAGGCAGCACTAATCTCCTATTTCCTTCTCTTCTCCATCTTTATCAAGGTCACCTGGAGCACTGAAAGGAACGCACTCATCCTCTACCACTTTCTCCATCCTCATGAAAGTCACCTGAAGTACAAAAAGGATGGCACTCATACTCCAGCCTCTTCTCTTTTCCATTGTCTTGAAGGCTCACCTGGAGTACCAGAACAGGCTTGCAAATCACTGCTAGTCTGTTGGCCCTGCAGCCAGGTTACTTTTCAGGTTGCAAACCTTCAATGAATTTTGAATTTTATTTAATTCTAGTTAATTTAAATAGCCTCCTGTGGGTAGTAGATACCATATTGACCAGTGCTGGTCTGGAGTCCCGGGTCGTTAGCCTGACAATAAGACCTTTCCTAACCTGGGCATTACTTTTCATCCAGTCTAGAGTTTTCTAATCATGCTGCTTTCACCTGCATCTGCTTTCAGTTTCTTGATCCAGCTGAGATACTTTGTCTTTCCATGCTTTTGTGCAGCCCTGGGAGTAGGACAATTTCAGTTTCTTGATCCAGCTGAGATACTTTGTCTTTCCATGCTTTTGTGCAGCCCTGGGAGTAGGACAAGACAAAAGTGGCATCTGAGGCACAAAATGGAATGATGTGCTCCCTCTCAGGGTGGTGCAGTGCAAAGTCTAGAAAGCTCTTCAGGGCTTTCCGTTCTCCATTAGTCCCTGCTCACCTTTCAAGTACCAGCTCAAATGCCTCCTCCATCAGGAAGCCTTCCCCCAGCACCCCCAGACAGAACTAAGATGCCCTTCCTTCAGTGTCACTCCTGTTTACAAAGTTTCCTCTACCTGTTTCACCATCCTCCTATACCGGGTCAGTTCCTTAAGACGAGAAGCCATCTGTCATTTATTTCTATATCCTCAACGCTGTCTTGGCCGGAAAAGGTCCTCATTTAGCACCTTTGAAAATTATTGAATTCACCTGGACTGACCCACAGTGACAGCCCCCAAATTTCTCAAATGTGTTTTAATCTGGGGTTAAAGTCAGGACATACGACGTCAGCCAACAGAAGGGAGGGGAGGAGAAGTCATCACTTTCATGACTTTTAAGTCTAACTTCTCTTCTAAGTCCAGCTAGACTTTTCCCATGAAAAGTGCCCTGACCCCCACCACACATTCCTCCACCTTCTACCCTCTGCCCCCTTCCCTCCTCTTTCCCACCCACAATATGGTCTTACTCTGTCGGGCTTCACCAGAGTTTGGAGTCTGTTTCATCCCCGCCCAGCCTCTCCTACCTCCAGGAGATAATTGGTTGCTGCTGGTCTTGGCAGCAACCTTGAGGCTACACTTGTACTTCTATCAGCACTAATTAGTGACTAAATAAACAGCAAGAGAGCCTCAGGATAGGCCCACATGCAGGACTTTCAGACTGGGTGGAAAATGTCAAGACATAATGAAACTCCTTCTCTGAATCACGTCTGGAGAATGAAAAGCCAGAGAGAGCCAAATCCTGAAACACATGAGAAAAATAGTAGAAGGGAGTACAGTTCTCCTTGGAGTTTCTTGCGTCTTTGTAACATCCTCGGGAGGAGGAAAATTCATGTGGTTGAGGGGAGCTAGGAGGTTGCCTTGCCAAACGTCTCCTTGCTCTGAGTTTTGCTCTGGGAGGTGTTGCGTGAACCTGTCGTGTTGATGAAAGTTTCATGTCTGTGGAATGTTTGGAAGAGGTAAAGGATTGAAGATTGCTCTAAGATGTGTAACACCTAATATGGGACAGGAAGCCACAGCTGTATGGGCTGCTTGGGGTCAGGGCTCATCTCAAATACACTCACTCATAATCAGAGGAACTGCATCCTAGAGAAGCGAGGTGACTTTGCTGAGTGCACGGAGGACTTTTGGAGCAAGGAAGTCTAGGTCTCAAATCCAGGCTCCCTGACTCCCAGGTCAGAGCAATTTCTGCTGTAGCTCAACAATAGAGGGAATAGGGGTTTGGGAAACAGACACTGATATTTTTTTTCTTAATATTCTCCCATTCCACCCTTCAAAATGCCCCCAGCAGAGAAAGGAGGACTGAGAAGCTGGCTCTCTGCTCTGGGGCTGTCACATCTCAGTAGGAGTAGATTCAGACAGGCTCAGAAGTAGAGGCAGATGACCTTGCATCAAGTCAGGTTATTTAACTTGTTTGCTAGTGACTATGGACACATCCTTTAGCTTTCCAGACTTCACTTTCTCATCTGTGAAATGGGCCTTGTAAACCTGACCTCTTAGGTCATTTGTGGAAATTAAATGAGATAATGGATAGAAAGTAGCTAATTTAACAGCTCTATTTATGAGAACAGCTATCCTGTGCCTTCTTTGAAGCTACAGAGCTGCCAGCCTGGTGCCCAGAAGGCTGTGAACATCTATCATGGCTGACTGGTAGGGGCAGGTTGGGGTAGAGATGCCAGTGAAAGTGGCCCCATTGGCTGCAGACACTAAATCCAAGTAGTCACCCTCACTCCCCATGCACCCCGCAGCAGCCCCACTGCAGGCTGGGCTGAGTTCTGTCTGGCTCTGCAGCAAACACCCTTCCCCTCTTCACCTCCCAAGACATCTGGAGCAGCTGACTCAAGCACCAATGACATAATGTTTTTATTTGTTCTGTTTGTTTTTTGTTTATAAACCTGGCCTCCTGGGAGAAGCCAGATTCAAAAGTAGGTCTGACATGTGAAGGTCAGCCTTGAGGCTGACCACAGGGCTGAGGCCCAGCTGGGGAAAACACCAGGCCACCACACTTAATGGCCAGGCCAACTGCCTGTTGCACTGTTATGATGCTTCTCCTCAGTGTCCAGCCCTGGGCAGGAGGTCGGGGAGGCAGAGGCACAGCCTTCTAGGACCCAGCCCTGGAGACCCACCAGGGAACTCTGAAAAAGCAAGAGATTATGATAGAATGCAATATGATCAAGCTGTGACAGCAAAAGCTTGCGGGCTTGAGGATTAAATTAGTTGTAGCAAGTCTTCAAGAATAGCTAACAATTACTCTTATAAAAAGGGAAGCACAGGAGCTTTTGAAGCAGCAAGAAGGCTCAAAGCTGTTTTGGGAGTGAGATGCTGTGGTGTGAAAGGGAGGGAAGTTTTGGCAGGCGAAGGAGAGTAATTTAATTGAGACTGGGCCCTTCATCCTCTAGGCTGATGTATATCGTTATCATATAAACCAATACTTTTTTCTACCCACTATGTGCTGGAATCTATGCTAGGCTATGCTTTGAGGAGATCACAGAGATGTATAGGACTCAATTTCTGCCCCCACAGTGCCCATAGGTCTGATGAGAAAGAGAATACATATATAATCACACAATTGTGCAAAGCGTACAGGAACACTCTGTAGCATCCCAAGCTCCTGAGCCTCTCAAAGTCTGTTTCCCCATCTGAACTTATACAATTGGTATCATAATTGTATGCTGTCTTCCAAGGCTTTTGTGCAACAGTCCTGTAGTAAAGCAGTTAGTAGTTAGTAGTAAAGCAATTGGCAGAGCTCTTAGCCCATTTTAAGAGCTCAGTAAATGCTACTTATTATGATGATAGTGGTGATAAGTATTGTCCTGGGTCACTAAAGTGGGGGGCAGTGGATGTATGGTGAGGATGGAAAGGGTGACATTTGGTTTAAAACATAAAAGATGAATAAGAATCAAGTATGCAGAGGGATCAATGCAGAAAGAGAACTGGCAGGGAGGAATGAGATGGTACTACATTCTGGGAAAACAATAGCAGCTTTGAAATGGGTTAATATGAAGGCTGAGCTCCTTCTTGAGCATCTGCAGGTGCTTGGAAAGATGAAGAGTCACTTCAAGGACTTCAAGAATCTTGGATGTCAATGTAAAGGTTTTGTCTTATAGACCAATGGTTTTAAATCCTCTCCTCTTCTCTTCTTTCCTTCCTTTCTTCTTTTCTCTTCCTTTCTTTCTCCCTGTCTTTTGCTCTCTCCATTTCCTTTTGGCAATTGAACTTTTCGTTTGAAAGCAATCTTAAACAGAAGCCCAATATAAAGAACAAACAGAGGTGGAACTGCTGCTTGAAAGTTACCTACGGAACTATCATAGCTGGGAATTTCTCCAGAAAGCAGAGCTTCAGATAAGCATTCGTGGGCAGGTAGTTGCTTTTTGGATACAACCTGAGGGAACAGTAACAAGGGGGTGGGACATGAGGAAAGGAAGAAAGCCAATACCAGTGGTGCCATGTCCAGCTAATCATCACCATGGACAATGGAGGCTGGATTCTGCAGGGACCTTCTGAGGACCACAGAGAAAGTCCTTCAAAATTGTCTGCCTGATGGTGAGAAATGGGGTCACAAAATCCACCTGCTTTCTGCCCCCATTGGTTAAGGATTGTCCCATAGGTTGTTAACTCCCTTGCATTTTCAAGTTTTCCTGAGCGTAGGTGTTGAGCAGGGTCCCATGGTTGCCCTACTTCTTGATGTTCCAGAAGCCCCAGGGCAGTAAGTCAGCAAGGTGGAGGTGCAGCTGGGGGCATTGCCTAGATCCCACTGGCAATGGCGAGGGTAGAAGGTGGGTTGAAAAGATGTGAGGCAGGGCACAGGTGTGAATGTAAGATCTCATGACAGTTTGAGACTGGGGAGAAGTGAATAGGGACAGAAAGTCCATTTAGGCAACAATTGGTGCCATAGACCAGGGAATAAGTAGTGAAGGAGGGAAGCAAATCACTTGGAGTGAGAAGGAAGGGGAGGTACCATTTTGTAGAATGGTTAGAGAGCTAGAATCCTTGGGGCTTGGTGACCACTTGGATGTGGGAGATGAGAGACAGTGACTGGAATGGTTGTTGGGTGTTCAGCTGGGGCACTAGACAAAGGGCGGTACTGCTCACCCAAACAAGAGACTCAGAAGTTGGAGGAGGTTTATTTATCCATTTGTTTTCATGGAACAGATTTTTTTTCCCTTTTCCAGGTGGAGAGAAAATGAACCCTCAGCTTTCCTGTAAGCCTCCACTAAGTGACTCCCCATCTGCATGAAACAGAAAGAATTTCCAAAATCATGCAAGTGGGGTTAGGACAGGGTGGGTGGTGTATGCTTAGGACTTGCCCTTTTTTTTTTTTTTTGCCTCCATTGCTGTTATATCTACAGAGCAACTACCTGGCTTGTAGGCACATAGAGTCCTGATGCTGGAAAGACCCTCTCTTTGTGTGAAAAGAAATGTTGGGCACAATGAAGTGATGCACCTGTGTTCATGCCGTGAGTTGGGATGTGAATGCTGACTGTAACCCAGGCCTGGTTCTTATTCCTCTTCCCTTCCCTTGCATGCCTCCTGTAGCTCCTTTCTGTTCACTGCCTGCTTTCTTATCTTAGAATGGGCCTAGAGATACCACGAGGTTTTGGTCATCATTCCCTATTCAAACAAGCAAGCAAACACAAAGCATTGTCTGTGTACAGCCTTTAAAGCATGCAATGCCATTTTCCAGTTATTGCCTCCCTTCAGCCCCAGTTTTCTCCTCTTCCATCCAGGGTGAAACTGGTCCACTGAGCAGTAGTGTGATCTTCCCAAAGTCTCATGACCAGGAAGAAGAGGTGAGACCTGGATCTGAAACCAGGCTTCCTGGATCTTTCTCTATTTCTAATGTTGGGTTGAAATTATGTCCTTGGTGCCCCCAACATATATATATATATATATATATATAACATATATAAGCTTCTAGCACATAGTAGCTACCCATTCGGTGCTATTTTCCTCTCTTTCTCCTCTGATCTCTATCAAATCATGCTGTTGCTCCCAAAGTTCCTCCAGCCAGTACTTTCCTGAGGAGTTCCTGGATTACTCTGTGCCTTTATAGAAAAGCAAGAATGGTCAATACACTTCTTGCAGCCCAGGCAATGTCTCTAACTGCTCTGAGCCTACATCTCATGGCCCTCAGGATAAAGTCCAGACCCTTAACCTGGCATCAGGGTATTCCACGTGCACCCCAACCTCTGTAATTCTGACTTCTCTTTGAAACCATTCTGAAAGCACTGGACAGAGTTCCTTGTCCTCTTGGTTATAGCTCTACAGCTAAAGCACTTAAACCCTCAAAGTCATTGTTTGTTTGGGAAACTGTACCTACCCCAAGACTGCTGCTTGAGAGTCAGACAAACCTTATTTACATCATTTTCCTCTATGAATTAGCACAGAGCCCGGTACAGGTAAGTACTCGGCAAATATTTGTTGAATTAATGCCATAATCGATGTATACATAAACCAGTGAATCAATGAATGAAGGTAGTGATACCTGCTCTTAATGAACTTGCAGAGTTATTGTGGTACAGATGTAACTATGAGGTTTCAGACAGATACAGAGCATTATTCCCATGGGTTTATAAGATGGACCTTGAAGAGTTAGCACGTGTGCTCATATAACCCGTATTGGCTGCTGTAGGTGTTGCTGTTCAGGTGGCAGGGCTGAGGAGAAACTTGCAAAGTAACCTCATGTATCTTTATGGAAGAAACCATGTTGTAGTTTCTGAATGGAGCTTGGCATAGACAAAGCATGCAGTTCATATTTAGCATCAATAGTGGCAGATTCAAGCCATGGGGCAGTGTGTATTCCATGCAGTGAGTCACCTGGAAATTCCAAAATACTCAAATTGATCTTATCTTCTTAACTTCACTCAAATTTCCTGAGTCTCAGTTTTCTCAGTTCTAAATGGAGCTATAAAAGGGAGCACCTCCCAGAGTGATTGTGTAAGAATTATGCAGATTAGACAATGCATGACTGTGGCTCCCAAGGTTCCTCCAGTTAGTGCTTTCCTGAGGAGCTCCTGGATCACTCTGTTCCTTTACAGAAAAACAAAAATTGTAACTAGACTCAAGCATTGCCTGTGTACAACCTTTAGAGTGTCCAATGCCATTTTTCAGTTATTACTGCCCTTCAGCCCCAATTTTCTCCTCTTTCATTCAGGGTGAAACTGCTCCACAGAGCGGTAGAGTGATCTTCTCATGGTCTTCCTAGTGACAACTGGTTGGAGCAATGTTCACTCTCTAGCTAGCATCTAGACATAGAGTAACGAGCATCAGCCTAGTATGTGCCCTGGTTTGAGAATCTGCCCTATAGAAGTGCACAATATTACATTATGTACTTACAAAGATCTCACTTTCCAACTTGGGCTTGGCAGAGTGGCTCCTGCAAAGAAGGGTGGTGAGAAGAAAAATGGCCATTCTGCCATCAATGAAGCAGTGACCCAAGAATATACCATCATCATTTCACAAGCGCATCCACGGAGTGGGCTTCAAGAAGCATCCCCGCCAGGCATTCAAAGAGATCTGGAAATTTGCCATGAAGGAGATGGGAACTCCAGATGTGCGCATTGATACTAGGTGCAACAAACCTGTCCGAGCCAAAGGGATAAGGAATGTCCCATATGGTATCTATGTGCAGTTGTCCAGAAAAGGTAATGAGGATGAAGATTCACCAAGTAAATTGTATACTTTGGTTGCCTATGTACCTGCTACCACTTTCAAAAATCTGCAGTCAGTGTGGATGGGAACTAACCACTGATTGTCAAATACATCAAATACAGTTATACAATTGTCACCACTCCCCCCCCTGCAAAAAAATAAAAAATAAAAAAAGACCTACAGAAAGTTGCTCTGAAGAGGAGAGCCATAGGCCACATGTCTTCATTCCTTCAATCTGCATGGTTGATTCTGGTCTTGTTTGGTTTAGAAAATAGCTTCATTTATTAACAGAAGGGCATAGGGCTGAGAATAGGCCCTCTGGAAGAAGGTGATTTGAAAGAGATAGGTCCTCAGGACCCCAGCCAAGAGACCTAAGGTGTCAGATCAGGCACTTGTCAAAGCAGGAAATGAGACTTGTGTCAGGAGTGAGGGGGAGGCTGGGGTATCAATGAGTACATCTTGTCCTAGATGGGGGTGTTCTGTAGCAGCCCAGGGGCACAGAGCTGACTCACCAGACAACAGACACAGCAGCAGTGACCAGCACATGACTGCTCTCAGAGAGGAGGTGGCATTGGACTATGCTTCTAAATTGTATATACCACACTGCTGCATTGATTCGGACAGCGCAGGGTGGGGCTGGACTTTTAAGCTGAAGGCCTTGTAGATTGCTGGAGATTTGGCCTGGGGAAAGCAGGAGCTGACAGCTGCATTCTCACTTTTTGTACAGACACAAGTTAAATATATTCTCTGTTTGACTCGAAGCTATTGTGTTGGTAAAGACCCTGTCCCAGTCTTTGGTCTTCTCTGTGTTACTGGAACTGAGTAATATAGTGTGCATGATGCCAGGCACATGGGAGGTGTTCAGTAAATCACTGCAGCATTTAGGAATAAACATGTAGAGCTAGGGAATGTGTGTTTTGGGATGGGGGAAGGTGGACACATTGACCTAAGAAAAGTATAACTCTAGGATTTGAAATCTTACCCTCTTCAACCTGAGACCTTCTCAGGTAATTGTAGACAGGATTCATGAACACACTTCCAGGGCGAACACACTTCATGTTGATGCAGAGTATCTGGGACTTGGAAGAAACAACTCTTATCTGAAGGATAATTTAGCAATTATGAGCTGAGACCTAACAGGAGGTTACCTAACATGTCTGTGTCTGCTTCCTCATCTGTAAAACAAGGAGCTAATGCCTATTCATGGGGTAACTGAGGAGTTGGTGACATGACATGTGAGAAATTAGCAGTCCACAGCACAGCTTGATAAATGTTTGTTGGATGGCAAATGCCATTCTGGTGACTAAAGTTCACCATGGCTCAGTTCTGCTTTCTGCCTTGACTCATCCTCCTTGTTGTCTGCCAAAAATCATTCTGTGCCCAACCTGGTTCCTTCTCAAACTAAGAGGTCCATTCACAACACTAGCTGGCATCAGGTAGGAAGCCACCCTTGGTCATCTGCTGCTCATCCTTGGGGAACAGACAGTGATGGACAGGCAGACTCTGAAAGTGGAGCTGAGTCCTGAGCACTGAGCTTGTGATCCCTCATTGAAGCCACTTTGAGAGGAGAGGAAAGTAGTCAGTAGTGTCACCTACTGCTGGTAGCAGGGTGGTCTTATCTTAGCAATGCCACTGATCTCGTGCAAGTATCACTTGGGAAGCAGGATTAGGTTTGCTAAATATAGAATTAAATAAGGCAAAATATCAGAGAAGAGGCACAGATGAAGCTTATGGATTTATACATTTATACATGGAGAATGTATTGAGATACTGAGGGAGGCTGGCATTTAGCAATAGATTGGGAAAAGGCCATGATAGTTTCTTTATTCCCTAAGAAAAATAAGCACAAAGAAGCAAATCTCAACTGTAGAGAGCACATGCAGAGACTCACAGGGAGAACCATTAGTGGGTTGAAGGCTGGGATGCATCACTGAAGAGAGGAAGAGAAGAGAATCTGTATTTGCTGGCTGCATGACTTGAGCCAGGCCTTTCCCATGTACACTGTAGTCCTACATGGGAGAGATTACTATCTCTGTTTTAGTGAAATGGAAACTAATGCTCAGGTGTGTTAAGTAACTCACACACACCCATGATATTTGTGAGTGTCAGAGCTGGGCCTTGTATGTCCAAAGGGTATTGTTCTACAGAATCACACTGTCCAGGAGCCCTTCTGGTTTATAAAGAAACTTTTAATGTAAATCTTGTCTAATTATTGTGGCAAAGATCAGAGAAGCAGGACTTCAGAGTGAACCTTTTACTTAAAGAGGGTGTTGGGAATACTCTAATCAAATTTCCATTGTAGTCTACCACTCCATTTTTGACATGTTCCCATAATGGCTTAGTTGCCCAAAGCATGACTCTATTGACAGGTGTATTCTCCTTTATTTCTCTAAAGCATGAAACTCCACCGACCCCATCTCTGTTCTTGTTTGGCTCTACCTGTCATCAGCCATAAACTAACCCCATACTCCCAGCTTTTCCCTCTGTTAAAACCTCCTAGCTCCAATACAACTTCCAACGTGGAAGCCAGAGTGATCTTCTCGAATTCTGGATGTACTAATGTCCCAACTTTGCCCTCACATGTAGAAAGGTTATCTCTTGCTACCACATTTTATCCAGTTCTGTGGTCTGGCATTCAATTTATCAATTTTTTTTTCAGTGTTTCACAAAACAAAACACTGTTTTTTCTTGCTGTCCCAGATAAGAGAGCTTTGCTTAACCAAAGGTCATAAAAATTTACTCCTATCTTCTCTTCTAAGAGTTAGATAGTTATAGTTTTTACATATAGGTCTGTACAAATTTTAAGTTATTTTTGGTATATTTATTTTTAGATGGTTTACATCATTTGATTTATACAATAAATTTACTCTTTTTCTACTAACATTTCAATTACATACTGCAGTTTTATAGAGAATATATTGATTTGTGTGTATTTATTTATAATGTGTGTAGCCATTAGCCATTCTAAACTCTAAGAAGATTTTAGTTTGTTTTTCTTTTTTCAGGGTTAAAAAATGGAAAATAATTTTTGAATAGTTAAATTGCTTTTTACTTTATTTTACTGATTTAAACATCCTAAATAATGTTAAATAATAATAGGTGATAGTGGACATCTGTATCTTGTTCTGAAATTTAGTGGTAATGACCCTGGTGTTTGTCCGAAATTGACTTCAGATATTCTTTACCATGTCAAAACTATCGTTCTATTCCTTCTCTACTATTTCTAGTTGAATCCAGACAGTAGGGTAAATTTCTTCTTATCTGTTTTTTGCTCTGTTAATCACTTAATGAAATGATATAATGAAGTTATCAACATTTTTAGTATTGAACCATCCTTGCATTTCTGGAATGAATCTTGCTTAGTAAAAGTGCATTATTCTTTTAAGATACTTCTGTTTTGGAACTGCTACCATTACATTTATGATACTTGCACAAATGATATTGCCCCATATCAATATATGACAAATTCCTTTTCTTGGACCAAGCCAAACTACATTTAAAAAGTAGGTAAACAAGGAAAGGCCCAGATGAGGCTTCAGGATCTAATTTTTACTTATTTTGGAGAACCTGATAATTGTTCATGTGACAAAGTGCTTATATCACAGTTTCTCATTTTAAGGTCCTGTCCCTATTTTGGCAAAGCATTGAAAGGAAGTACTAAAGCATCACAGGGCAGTCTCAGCAAAATGACAGTAATACCGTAGTTACACAGTAGTTATACAATAATACAGTAGTTATACAACCTCAGTTTACTGAGGCCAGTCTCAGTAAAATAAAACTACAATAATACAGTAGTTATACAAATTACAATGATACAGTAGTTATACAATACAGTAGTTCTACAGTTGCATACAGTAGTTATACAACCAAGAAAACTACAATAATACAGTAGTTATACAACCAATAATATAGTAGTTAAGTGTTCAACCAATAATACAGTAGTTAAGTATTTATGGTATGCCATATGATACCATACCTGACACTATACATATATTAGTTCTTCTCCTCCTCTTCCTCCTTTTTGGCAGGACAACTTAATTGAAATATTAATTAGTGTTTTCTATATGATAGAAGGTTGGAAAAAATGTGTATGGAATATATGTTCTTTTTCCCTTAGGGCATTATTAGAGGCTTTTGTGTTGTAGCTCTGAAAAGAGCAGACATCTAAAAAAAGGCCCTTATCTACTCCCACTCTCAGGCCTTTGTTTGAAGAATGTATTGAGATACTGAGGGAGGCTGGCATATGAAGTGGAGAAGGAGGCAGAACTGGCCCTACATGTGCACACACGAACCCTGCCTTCTACTGAGATTGCAAGGTAAGTGAAGGTTATCATCTTAGAACCTAGGGTGGGGGAGCACGCTGTGGCAGGTCCCACCAGTGCCAGGAACTCATGCAGCACCTGAGGAATGCCAGGGCGTGAGTGATGGGGCAGTCCACGGTGCCATGAAATTGACCACTGAGAGGCAAAGCCTTAGGACATTTGCAAAAAATGCCTTAGTGTGATGGCAGAGTTCTCTGTTTGTGAAGGGAAACATTTTCATTTTACATCTCAGTGAATAGCTGTGAATTTAAAAATAGAATATGTTCTTCCATTTATCAGGTGCCATGGAAGTGTCCTGGGTCTTTGTATGTAGCCTAGAAAGGAGGTGAGTGTTCCTTCCCACTCTGTCTTACAAAAGTTGCACCTCAGTGTTGGGGAGCAAATTCCTATCTTCTATCTATACGATTCTCATGCTAACCTTAGAAAGTTTTTAATCATTATTTCATTTTTAGATAAGAAAATGAGACTAAGTAACTGGTCCAAGTAACTGGATGTTATCTCAAGTTAACCTCCTTTCTCATGGCTGAACAATTATATTATACTATGCTGCCTTACATTAAAAATAAAAAGCTATTCCTTACTAAGGGACTACTTTATGCCATGCACAGGGCTAGATGCCACATAAATATATATGTATATAAAATTTCAAGGAAGTTCTTCCTATTACATTAATCATTTCATCTTATGGTAAAGTAAAAGATGGAGAATTACTTGGTAGTTGTTAGACCTAGTGTTTAGTCCCAGTTCTGCCACTAGCTTTGTACGTTAGTTTCTTCATCTGTGACCTGAGAATAGCAAAATTTGCCTTTTGATATTATCATGAGCATTGAGTGAGCTATTAGAAATAGCAGGATCTTGTTAACTGTAAAAAGATGTGCACACACGGACTCTGCCTTCTACTGAGATTGCAATCTATACTGGTCATCTCAACTGAAAGTCTCTCTTCAGCAGTTACCAAGATACTGAGGTATATATTACAATGCAGAGGGACCAGGACACGAGGAGTTGGACACTAGCCTTGGAAACTGATTGTTTATATTTATGTGTAGTCTCCTTGAAGCAGAAGTTAGGTCATACATAGCTCTTCTGGGTCTGGCAAAGTCAACTGGAAACTGCTAATGGCCAATCATCCTATAAGATTGCTTCTTTCCAGTCCTCTGCATTCGGGGAAGCCAAACAAACAAGAGGCACTTTCATCACCACCCCAAGGAATGTATCTTTGACAACTTCCAGACAGCAGACACACTGGAATATGTAGTCCATCCACAGAACTCAGAAGGTGATCTCCCAGTAGAGATCAAGACGTCTCAAGAAAAGTTCAAAAAGACTCCCTGAGCAGATGTCTGCCCAAAGGATAACATCGAGGCACATGTTTCTGCTCTGAGGTCACCGCATGGTGTTGGCTACATCCAGAGTTGCTCAGGACAAGCTGTTTGTTAATCCAGGCTAGTAAATGAGGGGGAGGGGTCTAAGGTATTGGTTAAAGAGTCACCAAAGTCAACCTCATTGGGTCAAAGCTTGGTAGAACCCTGGAAGTAGCCAGATTATATCAAAGGCGATGGGGATTTCAGGAAAAATGTTCAAAGAAAATCACTGAGATTTAACAATAGATTTCTGTTTCCATCAATATTGGGAAAGTGTGCCTGGTAAAGAAGGCACCGGGGGACCCAATAAGCACTGTGAGGTTACAGACACATCTTTTACTCTTTGCTTATTCTGTATTCTAAGACTTGACAATGCCTTGTATATACTTGGTACTCAATAAATGTTAGTTGGCAATTGAGTGAATGAGTATTTGGGCAGTAAGTGGGATAGTCCCAGTTGCTGTATCTAAATATCTATACAACTTAACAGTTCCTTGCTTATGGAGAAATAAATTTTGCACTAACCCCTAATTTTTTTCTCATGAGGAATCACAATGCCAGATACAAAGAAGTAACAGACTTAGGTTGCTCTGGACTCAAGGGTTCTGGGTTCCAGTTTCAGCCTTAGAGCTATTCTGAATCTTCACCTGTCTACTTGTATGACATAGAGAAATCATGTAAAGTCAGCTTTCTTATCTGAAAATTTGAAGTGGTATTTCTTACCTCATGAGGTTTTTCTTTTTTTCATAATTCCATGAAAAAATGTGTATGCTCTGCCAGTGCACTTTCTGAAGGGTTGCAATTAGGAATAAGAGAAACATGCTTTGGCATCAGAGTGTGTTCAGATCCTGGGTCTGCCACATAGAAGCTGACTGTTCTCAGGCTAGTCACTTAAATTTTCTCAGTCTCCTATTCTGCATCTCTAATAAAAGGATAGTAATAATATCCACTCCACTGAGTTGAGGGGATAATGATTGCAGTTTATACTGTCCAGAATATAGTAAGTGCTTATGATTATTATTAGATAGAGAAAACAATTTCTCATTTGGAGATCAGATTTTGATAAGATAAAGATGCTTACTATTCCTTAAAGATTTTTCTTCTTCTTTTAAAAAATGAACTTTTAAGAACATAGCAAATCCACAACATTGAGTTTCACTATTCAATTTTAAAGTCAGCATTTCAATTTTTGCATTATTTTCCTCTTGCTTCTTTTGGAATGGAACCACCAAAAACATGAAAAGACTTTATAAACTGGATAACATCTTCTGCTCTTTTCCAGGTCTTTGGGATATAATTCAATTTCATGATGCAGTTAAGAAAGAAGTCTAAACCAAGGGACGCTCACCACACAGCAGCAACATGTGGCTATTTCTCTAGTGTGATTTCACAGAGAATTTTTAGGTCATCCAGGGTTTCTGTGCCTGTAGTTTTTCATCTCTCAAAAGGGGATTCCTGACTCATAGTGTGGGGTGAGGTTGAAAATGCATGGTATAGATGGAAATGCTTTCTAACTGGAAGGTGACTAAGGACACAGGTACTATGGTGTGGTCCTCAGAGCAAATTCTTCGTGCTCCTTTCTTTTTTCTTTTCTTTCTCTCTCTCTTTTTTTTTTTGTATTATACTTTAAGTTCTGGGGTACATGTGCAGAATGTGCAGTTTTTGTTACATAGGTATGCACGTGTCATGGTGGTTTGCTGTAACCATCAGTAACCATCAACCCGTCATCTGCATTAGGTATTTCTCCTAATGCTATCCCTCCCCTAGTCCCCTACCCCCCCAACAGGCCCCAGTGTGTGACATTCCCTTCCCTGTGTCCATGTGTTCTCATTGTTCAACTCACACTTGTGAGTGAGAATATGCAGTGTTTGTTTTTCTGTTCTTGTGTTAGTTTAGTGAGAATGATGGTTTCCACCTTCATCTATGTCCCTGTAAAGGACATGAACTCATCCGTTTTTATGACTGCATAGTTTTCCATGGTGTATATGTGCCACATTTTCTTTATCCAGTCTATCATTGATGGGCTTTTGGGTTGGTTCCAAGCCTTTGCTATTGTGAATAGTGCTGCAATAAACATACATGTGCATGTGTCTTTATAGTAGAATGATTTATAATCCTTTGGGTATATACCCAGTAATGGGATTGCTGGGTCAAAAGGTATTTCTAGTTCCAGATCCTTGAGGAATTGCCAAACTGTCTTCCACAATGGTTGAACTAATTTACACTTCCAACTTTTGGGTCCCTGGTGGTTGAAACACCTTGTAAGCATCCTCCTCTTGACTGCTTAATGAATCAGCCACAGGTCTCAGGAAGCTTATGATTTCTTTTTCTGCCCTGATCTCTGCCCCTCTGAAATGGCAGCATTTTCATGATCTTCTTCCTTCCACAGCTGACATTTTCACTTCTTATTCTGATATCAAGAGGCTGCTCATAGAAATTTTGGAAGTCAAAATTCTCAGTCCCATATTCCTGCTGCTTTGTAAACTTAACAACTGACTGATGGCATCCCATAGGAAAGACTGCTCTTGCAAGAAACTGGCTCAACAACCTCCTCCCATCATTTTTCTCTTGCTTTCTATGAAGACCTAGGGAGTTTGAATGAATCCCCTGTTTAGAGCTTGGGGAGGACAGCCCGGCCTAGAGGGCCCAGAACTAGAGCAAGTTTCTGTCTTGGGCACACAGGGCTCAAAACCCAGAGGACTCATCAAGCCAGGATCCCTGGAGGCAAGCCTAGTTTCAAATACCTGGTTGTCTATGTTGTACTCTCTTGTTTTCCCAAATGCTGCTCTATGTCTAACTTTATTCTCATAACATTATGAGATAGGAATAACTTCCTGTTTTTCCAGATTAGAAACTCAAGGCTCAGAGAGGTTCAGTAACTTCTGTGAAATCACACAGGTAAGTGACAGAGCTGAAATTCAAATGCAAATTTGACACCTAACCCCACATTCTTTTCCCCAATAACAAAGGACCTTCAGACGTTGGGAATTAAGATAAATTTGCAGGCTGAATCCCAAAAATATTTTGTCCTGATAGTAAATAAATTTTCCAAATGAAAACCAAGTATTAATGAATAATATCTTAAAGAGTTTTGAGTGCTGGGAATGTTGGTGATAGTGTTAACAAAAATCAGCAGTTGCATCAGCTGGGCACTTTTCCTCCTGAATATTCTAGTCTCAAACAGCCAGAGGTTATTTCTGATTACATCAGCAGCCAGGCAGATCCAGTTTAGGAATCTCGAAACCACATATGTGACTCACATGTCATTGTTATAACAGTAGGAAACACATTAACTCTGCTTTAACAAGCGTTCATTGAAAAGTCGGGTTTCCAGAAACCAGTTTCTTGGTGTGCTTGGAGCACATAATCTAAGCCTTTTTCCTGATGACAGTGTCCTTGCGTGAGGCTGTACATTATGTGATCTGACAGCTTAACAAGACAGTATCTGCTTTTATAAACTCCGTGTCCTAGCACATTCCATTGAACTTATAGCAGGTGACTAATGAGTATTTCACCACCACGATATTTTGACTTGCAAGCTATAGGGACTATCATTTGACTGAACAATACATTAAACATGCTTGCAAACATTGTAATAACAAAACATTTCTGTTGAAGTCATAAACAAGAGTTCCTTTGGTCTAGCTCAGAACTGTCAATAATGCTGGTCTGTTACAGACATTTTTGAATGACGGAAGACAGCGCTTATGGTTTTCCAAATACATGAAGTTGATTCTTTTTTAAAACTGTGTATGCTTAAAATGAGAACTTTTTCATAGTTGGATAACCATTGTGGGGTCTCAAATACTTATCCTCTGGTGTTGGTATGGAAGTTGAAGACCCAAAGCATAGTCTAGAAAATGGAAACTGCAGGGGACAGAAATTATTACACTTAGATTCAGCCAAACTTGGTTTCCATGTCACATCCTGCTTCTCTCCTGGCTACTTGATCTAGGAAAAGTCACTGACCTTCTCTGTACCTTAGCTTTCATGGGAAAATCATGATACTTTACAGGAGAATGTGTGAGGATTAAAATAAGATGATAGGTAGAAGGTTCCCAGTATATAGCAAGTGCTCAAAAATAGAGTCTCATTCATTTTTTTGTCTCCATGGAAGCAGTGGACAACCAGATAAACAGAGAAACAAGTTCTGAAGGCAAGGGATGAGGGTTGATTGAGTGTGTGGAAGAGGAAATTTGGTAGAGCCTGAGTTACTCAAGGGGAAAGAGGAAGAACCCAGGAGCCCAGTCTTACTGAATGCCTACCACTGTGTGCCAGAGATTAGAAGGGGTGTCAGAGGAAACAGCATAAACTTTTTTAAACAGACATGAGAGTCCAACTTGTGTGGGCTGATTTGACTTAAGAGTGATGTTCCCTGGGGTTTTCTCTTGCCTGCCTTTTTAGGTGTTACAGGGAGAAGGAGAAAGGAACATATGCTTTTGTTTACTCCGGGGAGGAATAAAAGAGAGACAGAAAATAAACAGAACCTAAAACTGGGCCATTAAAACTCGGATAAAATTGAAAGGGCAATGTCTTGAGATTTCCTTGCCATGTTATAGGTTCCTGGGCATAAAATGATGGAGCACCAGGGTTCTTGTAGTTATTACTGGAAAATTAAATGAAAACACACCCACAAAGATAAAGACTTGATTTGATAGTCCTATAGATTTTGGATTGTTTACTGTAAGGGAAGTAAGAGCAGCTTTATTTGGGTTTGGATTTGTGTTTGTAGAGGAGTTTTATGTGGGTGATTTTGCATATAATATCTACTTTCCAAGAGATGCCATCATCTGCAGAACGGGGAGATGTGATCCAGACTTGCTCATAACAATCTTTATCATTGTTTGGGAGGTGATTTGACTAGTCTTGATGGGCATCTGGATAGAAAATTCTAATGAAGGACGGGACGTGACCAAGCTCATATGCCCACAGAGGCTCAGCAAACAAGACTTTGCAGCAGCCTCTACAAAGTGGCTTCAAGAATTTATTTGAACAGTGTCCATCAAAATGTGAATGTATACCAAAGAGCTGGTGTAGGCTTAGACTGAATTATATCTATGCATTGGGGTGTGGTATGAGGCAGAACCTTCCCAGTCCCAACCTATCCTAGAGTTTAACTACTATTAAAAAATTGTTGACTGTTTCTTACTATGCAGATACCAAGTTACGTTAGAAGTACATCAAGTCTGGGCCAATAAAACCCATTGTTTGGATGACACAAATGAATGAGTGGACATGTTGATGCTCTGCCCAGATCCTCTCAGATCCCTTTTACATTACTGTGTATCCCTTTCCTGACTTCTGGGTGCCTTCCTGTCTAACAGACAGTGCCCTTGGGCTGCTAGAGCCACTTTGCCTAGGACCTCAGAGAGCTGGAAGTACCTGAGTTTGCAACCTGCTGGAGTGACCCATGCCAGTGATAGACTGTAATAAAGAATATGAACCCTGTCTCCTTGCCTTGAGTCTGAATGAACTCTAAGGTGTAATTTCCACTCTATAGACTCCCTGTGGGATCAGACTGAGGCTGCATACTGCCTGAGACTGTACCTTGCTCAATGTCTTCTCCTTTCCTTTCCTGCTTCCTGAGCTCCTCTGCTAGGCTGTCCTGGGAACTCTCCCCTAATAAATCACTTGTACTTGAATTATCATCTCGAAGGCTTCTCAGGAAACTGACCTAAGGCAGTGCATTAATCCAAATGCTTCATATTGAAATGGTGTGTGTGTGTGTGCATGTGCAACTTAATTATTGTGATCCTCCTTTCATGGCATGAAGGGGGCTTCTTGGATGAGACCTTAGTTCTCTTTGAAGGGATAAAGTTGATTATTTCCACCCCCATGAGGGGAGCAAGGCAGGGATCCCTAGGATGGGTTGCAGCCTGTCAATGTTAAGAACATCCACAGCCCTGTTGGGTGCTATGAAGAAGATGGTGCTTTAACTCATCACGAATCAAGGGAAAGGGAGAGAGTGTGAGAGCCAGCAGCCTGCTGTTGCTTAGGGTTGGGGAATGCAAAGTGTCCTGCGACCTCTATAGCAGCCACTGTTTCAAGCCTTGGCAGCTGGAGGTGGTTACAAGTGGCCACCTTCATGAATGTGGAGAACACACACATTTTCCCCGAGAATTCCTAGGAAATAATGGGGACATGACATTCTGCTATTTTTCAAGAGATGGCTATCAATTCAATATTTATTTAGACCACATTACCACACATTTCTAATAACCCAAAAAATATGATGCAGGCTTATTAGGCTGGGCTGCCTCCAGGGATTGGAGACTCGCCATCAATGGAAACATCCAAACGGGGATGGGATGGGAGGGGCTCTTGTGAGACACCTTGTAGCTGGGATTCCAACATCAACTGAGTGAGAGGGAATCACCTAGGTGATCCTTTCAGCTCCCAGGAATCAGTAATTCCATAACTAAGGAGAGCATGGGCATGGCAGGGACATTGTGGCATTTGCTGCTTTTCCCCACAAGGGAATATTCATCATCGTTTGCCACATTCCTCATAACTCCTCCTCCTGAGTCCCTGCTAAAGAGTGACAGGGATTTAAGCTGGATAGGTTCTGAATTCTACAACTCAGCAGGCAGGCAGAAGAAAACAACTCCCTCTTTCATCAGGAGCTGTGGTTTCGTCAGTTGCCTAGTTTACCTGGCTTTTATTGCACAGGGTTGGGGATCATTGGAGGTTTGGGACACATAGCAGGCAGGCTTGGCTCTGCCATGTCTTCACTCTAGGCAGACATCTATTACCCCATATTCCCCTCCAGTCCTTGCAACAACACTTAATTACGTGACACTCTGAGCTCCACCACCACTTGCCTCACTTGGCTCTATCCTGCAGGCTTGCCTGCTGGGTTATTCCTGTAGGATACACAAATTTTATTTTGGTGCTGCTGCTCCCATGTGAGACTGAGTTTGAGCTTCATCGATGATGTAGAAAGGATAACAAACACATGTGGAGAAAGTGAGAAGAATGGACACTGGAGCCAGGTGAAACCAGCCACCTCAACTTTTTTAACTTCCTGGTTTTGACTGGGTCTTTGAATGAATAAAGCCAGTTTGGGCCCAGATCTTATTCATGAAACTTAAACTTCAAATATATGATATGCTTCCTCTTCAATGCAAATACTCACTCTAGGCTCTGAGTTGGGGTATCCAGGGTGTCCTCATGGCATGGTGGCTTGAACTCATCCCTTTTCTTGGAAATTGTCAAAAGAGCTGAAAATTCTGGAAGGAGCAAGAGGCAGAAAATAAATTGGCCGGGCGCGGTGGCTCATGCCTGTAATCCCAGCACTTTGGGAGGGGAGGAGGGCGGATCATGAGGTCAGGTGATGGAGACCATCCTGGCTAACATGGTGAAACCCCATCTCTACTAAAAATACAATATATATATATATATTAGCCGGGCGTGGTGGCAGGTGTCTGTAGTCCCAGCTCCTCAGGAACCCGAGGCAGGAGAATGGCATGAGCCCAGGAGGTGGAGCTTGCAATGAGCTGAGATCGTGCCACTGTACTGCAGCCTGGGCGACAGAGCAAGACTCCATCTCAAAAAAAAAAAAAAAGAAAAGAAGAAAATAAATCTTTCCCTACTTTGGAGTAGAACGACAAGGCTATTCCTCCTCCGAGGGAAGCCATGGGATCTGGGATGCTCATAGCCAAGAAAAGCTAACTATCGACATAAGTTACCAAATGGAGCAGAGGAGAATAATCAACAGTTTCATGGAAAACTCCCAGCTGTAAACCCCTTATTTTCACAAGTCAGGGTGGTTATGACAGGAAAAGAGGGGGGCAGATCTGTGCCCTTGACCTACCCTCTTAGACAACACAGACTGGAGAAGAAAGGGTTAAATGGTGTGTGGAGGACTTGAGCTACTCTCCCTCTCCATTCACATGAAATCCCACTGGGATATTCTAATCTCCTTGGAACACGCTGCATTATCTGTACTTTTAGCACAGCTCACGTTTCAAATGGCAGACTGCAGAGCAATCTGATTGTTTTATAGGCCCAGCCAAGAGAGGAGCTCCAGTTCCTTTCTCCTGGCCAGGTGCCCTCTTTGAGGGAGAAGACCTGCGGTGTATAGAGACTAGCCAAATGCTTAAAGATTTCAGAAACTTCAAAGGCAGGGGAGGAGCCAGAAACAATAAAAAGGAAAATGATAAACATTCAGCTTAAAGACGGCTGCGTTAAAATCCCTGAGAAATTACTCCGAGCAGTTAGAGGCCGATTCTCAGAGGCCCATGGCAATGTTCCATGGTGTTACACAACGTTCCAAGAAGCAATTATTAGCTTTGTTTTGGTTGTGATTAATACAGTTAACGACTCATAGAGGTGGAAAGACAATGGAAATGAGGACGATGAGCACACAGAAAGGGGTCCCTGCTCCAACCCAGCACTCTCTGACGAATAAGGGGAGTTCATCCCATCTTCAGGGTGTCTAGGAGGTCTTCACCCATTTTGAAAATTCAGTTTTGAAACTATTTTATAAGGAGAAACACAATTTTTTAAAATAGCCCAAAGACCTTGCTGTTGAATAGCAAAAGGAAATCTGCTTTATTAAGGGACTCATCACTTCCTGTGGGCAAAGCTTTGCCATGGGGCTCAACATCATTAAGGTCATGTCTGCACAAAGACCAGGAGAGAGCCAGAGTGATTAGCTGGAATGTTTAGGTCCAAAATATTGGAAGGGCTCAGCCTGATTCTCATGGGGGACTTAAATAGCTCAAGTAGAAAAAAAAAAGTCAATAGATTTAAATCAATGCAAAACTCTATGTGAGCATTTACTATGTGCCTGACACTTTTCTAGGGATGTGTTTTGTTCCAGCAGACAAGACAAAGATTCCCTTTTCTCGTGAAGGTGATAGTCTAGAAGGAGATACAGACACAAAATAAAAGCCACAATGATACATCATAGGTTAATGTTGACAGTGCTATGGAAAAGAAGAAAGCTAAGCATGGGAAGGAGTGTTAGGAGTGCCAAGGGCTACGTGGGGAGGCAGGAAACACAACGAAATGGGTGGAGATGTTGGCCTTCATCAAGATTGAGAGATCCAAGCAAGGCATGGAGGAGGTGATGAGGTCAGCCTAGAGGTTTCTAGGGGGCATCCAGGAAGAGTGCGGGACAGTATGCCTCAAAGGGGCAAGTCAGGAATGTGCTCATGTGGGTCAAAAGAACAACAAGAAATCCAGCATGGCTAAGGTGAAATGAGTACTGAGGCAAGAGGATGGAGGTTCAGAGAAACAAGGGGTTGAAGGGAGGGCCTGAAAGGTCTTAGAGACATTGTGAAGATATTGCCAGAGTAAAATATTGCAAACACTATGTCTGAATGCTCTAGGAGACTTGAATAGCTTAGACAGAAAAATAAAAAATCTTTACATATATACAGAAAAAACCATGTAGTTCTTATCTTCAAGAAGCTCACAGTCAAGTGGGTAAGATAGATAAGTAAACAGAATTACAATCTTACGTGTGAAAAGTAGATACTACAAAAGACAAAAGCTTTGACTTGGGAGCAAAGGGAACGATTTGTGATCCTGTTTGGGGGAACCAGGGAAGATTTCCTCTAGAGAGGACACCTGGGCCTACTTGTTAAGTTGAAAACAGTCAATTTGTTAGGCTTTTCACCCTACAGATTTGCCCATAAAGACACTTATACTCCAAGGATGTATGTGGTTTGTAGCAGTTATCCCGCACCTAAGGTACCAGTCCAGTTTACCTCCTACTAGAGCCGTTGCCTGCCTGTGTGCAGACCCAGTTTGAGCTGTGTTTGAGGTTGTTTTCCTCTAGCTTTCTGCTGAGGTCATGAAATGAAAAGGCTTGGCCACAACGGAGCTTCTTAGGAAACTCTGAGCTTGCCTTCCCCTGATGTTACCGGCTGCCCTCTATAGGAGTGTCTCCCAACTGGGTACTCTCCTTCAATGAAAATCTGGACTGTGAACATTGTAAAGATGGCCCTGTGCAAATGAATTTCCTGTGCTGGTAAATCTTACAGCAGAACAAGGAAGACCTCGAATCAAACAGAAGATATGTGGGTAATTTAATTAGAGATTCACTGGAAACTTAAGGTGTTCAAGGTGAACAACCAGAACATTGAAATGTATTCTTCCTGGTAGACTAGACAGTTTGCAAAGTTTGGTTTCAGGCATCCCTGGGTACATATGCAGGTTCAATCACTTGCTGGCTATGTGATCATGGCTCTGTTTTCCTTCTCTGTTACATGGGATCGTAATACTTGTCTTTCCAAGCTCCCAGGGCTGTTCTGAGGATCACGAAAGTACATGGTAAGCTGTAAAACACTATACCTGTGTTGAATGCTTTCCTTTCTGAGGTGACTTTAGAAAAAAAAAAAAAAACTTCATTGGTTTATTTAGTCAATATGACACACTTCTGCAATCATTTGAATCCATGGAATTTTCATATTAGAAATTATAAATATTAGAGAGATTCTTATTTAAAGCCCCTATGTTACAAATGAGCAAAAACAGGCCCAGAGAGGGAATGTGATTTATTTAAGATTGCACGGTAAGTTAGAGGTAAAGCTGGACCGGGGTTCCCTGACTCATCTTTCCGTGTTCTTTCAAATAAATTGCAGTGTATAATAGAAGAGCATGTGAAGGAAGATTCTTCCTGCTTCTGACTGAGTCAGAGAGACAGGAAGTATCATTTCCTTCTGGGGTTCTTCCACTGGAAGCACACTGCATTTTCCTTCTATAGCAAACACTTTCACTAGTTTTAAAGGCATTCTTTTTTCATAAAATCTCTTAATCCAGCACTTGCATAAAACTGCTTTCTTTAATTCTTCCAGTAACCCAGTAGGTTATTAGTAATCCCATTTTGCAGATGAGGAAACAGCTTCTGAAAACTGAAATGACTGACCCAAGGTCACATCTAGGAGGCAGCAAAGGTGGAGCCCACCTTTGAAGGCATTGTGCCCCTATATGTCTTTCCACCACATCAAAACCGTATATGCTACTTTCTCTTTTAGCCTCTGGCAGAATTTAGATGTCTGCATTAGAAAGGAGGTAATGAAAGAAAGCAGCTGAAACAGTGAAATCTATCTTTATGAATCAACCTAATAAGTAGAATTAAAATCGCAAATTAGACTTAGAGGATAACCTGATTTTTAAATTTTTTTACAAGATTGAAAAAATAAATAAATAAAGATAATGTTTTCCACATACACAATGACTTTTATCCAAAGCAGTTTCACAAATGTGATAGAGATGAATCATACGTAGGATTTACGAGTGAGTCTAACATTTAGCAATGTGGGATGCCCTAGTAGAGACAGTGTCTGTGTAATAACAGGAGCACTGAAATCCGAACTGCTTTTATCAGAGATGCCTGGCAGATAGGATAGATTCATTATTATTGTAAATATAAGAAAGTATAAAAAATGAATAAAACTCACCCACGTCTAGATAGCTAGAAGCAATTATTCATGATATTGCTGTATGTTTCTTCCTTCTCCCTGAACATTGCCTCCTAAAAACTTTGTCTGGAATTAGACTGTATGTGAATTTGCACTTGATGTAATTAGTATTATTTACTATGATATATAACATGTTTCAAAAAGATAATATTTAATGGATGAATCACATTCCATTACTGAAAATAAAAAATATGTATTAGAGAAACACCCCCAAAGGGGAGAAAAACAATGACAAAAACCAAATGCAGAAAAAAAATGGTGAGCTGAGTTGCAGGTTTTAAGGCAAAAGATAAAGTCTTTACGAGAGAAGACAGAAGAGACTCTTGTTTCAGTGATACTCTGCTCCCTATTCTTGTTAACATTCCTGAGGCAACATTTTGGTTGATTCTTTCAAACTGGCTGCGTGTGCTTGTGCAGGGATTGGCCCGCCTTTTCTGTAAAGTGCCAGAGAGTGAATCATTTCAGTTTGAGGCAATACAGGCTCTGTAGCAACTACCCAACTTTGCCATCGTAGCCTGAAAGCAGCTATAGAAAATGTATCAACCAATGAGTGTGGCTGTGTTCCTACACAACTTTATTGACAAAAACAGATAGTGGATGGAATTTGGCTCTCCCTGGGGCATTCGTTTATCAGACTTTGCCTGGGCCTGGCTCTGTGCTAAACTGTGTATAGATACAGAAGTGTTTTGTCTCTGCCCTCAAGTAACTGGGAGAGATTAGAAAAGGCATCATTGCAATGTAACATATGAAGAGCAATAAATAAGATGCACACCAAGTGCTGTGAGATCAAAGAGAAGGAAGCAAGCCGATCTCCTCTGGGCAATAAGGAAGGCCTCACAAATGAAGGGATCTAGCCTGAGTTGCAGAAACTGAGTAGGTGTTTATCTACATGTGTCTATTCAGTTGGCTGTGTGTTGGGTTTCTTCTCCTATAAGGTTTGGGGGTATCTCCATGAAAATTCCCAAGTCCTGGGCTTGGCCCAGGCCAGTAAAACTTCCCAAGAAACTGGTGGGCACTTTCCAGAGCAAACTTTACTAAACCATTGTCCTGGATTATTTTTTATCCTTGTTTGATCAAGGTATGAAAACAGCGAAGCCGGCGCCTCTTTGAAGTCCTTCTGTGTTGTGTCTATTTGGTGTGTGTATACATGTTATACAAGGTACTAAGGATGAAATCACAGGGTGTTGTTACAAATTCCACCCCCAGCTATGGGGCAACTGCATTATGGCATCCAGTCAATCCCATAATGAGTACCTACTGTGTGCAAAAGGTGGTTTTCTATCCAAAATAATGATCGATCCTCCATTTCCAGCACCATCCCCACCAGTAGCAGCAGGACAACTGTCAAAGGGACAAAGGGTCCCGAAATGTTTGCTTTAGAGGGAGCAAAGAGAATGAGGAAGTGGAAAGAAGAGGTATTTGTTTTAGGGTGTGTTAACTATTTCTCTTTTAGCAGGAATTTAGCTGAGGTGAGTGTTAATAATTTCATTTCTATTCTTGTTAAGAGTAACCAAGCTCTCCAGAGATTCTTGAAACAACTGTGCTATCTAAATACACGGTATTTTTCACATACTTTCACGTTAATCCCCCAGCTCTGTTTAAATCAGCTGCTAATAAAAACTTAAAACAATTCCAATAGATTTCCTTTAGAGAGTGGTAAGGGAAAGAGTTGAAGTTGGGGAAATGTGGCAGAATGCTAGAAATTTTTCTACTTAGGTCTTGGATCCAGAAAATTTAAACAATTTAAATATCATTAAAAGATGATTAAAATTTAAAAATAAATTTAATGTTTAAGTCTTCTCCTTTGAAAATTATGAATTAGGGAGTGTAATTTTTAAGTAAATAAATACTAGATATATAAGGAAAAATTAAGAGAAAGACATTAAGAAGTAGAACAGATAATGATAAGGAGAAGAGCTAAGTCATGGGGCAAAGAGAGAAGGATTGGAATCCATAAAAAATAAAAATACAAATTAGAGTATTAGGGGAAGAGATAAAGTTTAAGAAGAAAAAAATCAAAAGTCAATTCTTGGTAAAAAGAGAAGAGTCAGGCTGAGCACAGCAGCTCACGCCTATAATCCCAGCATTTTGGGAGGCCGAAGCGGGTGGATTGCCTGAGGTCAGGAGTTCAAGACCAGCCTGGTCAACATGGTGAAACCACATCTCTACTAAAAATACAAAAAATTAGCTGGGCATGGTGTCTCATGCCTGCAGTCCCAGCTACTTAGGAGGCTGACACATGAGAATCACTTGAACCCAGGAGGTGGGGGTTTCAGTGAGCCAACATCGTCTACTGTACTCCAACCTGGATGACAGAGTGAGACTCTGTCTCAAATAAAAAAAAAAAAAAGAGAGAGAGAGAGAGAAGAGTCAGAGGGAGAGAAAAGGAAGCAGAGTCAGTTATTAAAAAATTCAGAAGAAATGACCATCTGGAATCTTCATGAGCAGGATGAAGGCCCACTGTTTTCAGCTCTTCACGTTCTCATTCTTAAAGCTTCAGAGTCTCTGATGTAAATGGGAACTGCCACTGCAGCCCCACGGGGAGTGTTTATTCTGGGTGGCTATGGCAATACCCAGAACAATCATTTCAGAGGCTGAATGCAACCAAACCTAGGACCAGGTGTCCCCTGTTGACTGGAGATGGACCTTGTAGTGTGGGTTATTGATTATCAGCTCAACATTCTGCATGTGCCTTCCATGAACAAGACTCTGAAACCTGGGATTTACGTTGGACTAAATGGTGGGCATTTTGAAGCATTTTACGGCAAAGAGTACTTTGTGTCAAGAAAAAAGCCACACTAAAGAGCTAAGGAAAATGAATTTGAGTTAACACATTTATTGAGCAGTTACAGTATGCAAATCACTGCATTTATCTCTTCATACACACATCATCTCATCTACTTTTCTAAACCATCCTGTGAAATAGTTATTATTGTCTTCATCTTCTTGGCGATGAGCTTGGTGAGCTTATATTTGTTTTGTCCAAGGATCTATACCTATTAAGTAGTGGGAATGGGTTGGTGCCCAGCACCAAAATCCAAGCACATCAGCTCCTCTAACTGTATAGTCCTACTACTAATTCACTAGGAGAGAGGCTTTGGCTCTAGGGCCCACTAAACAAGAGGTTATCGGGGGAAACTTGGCAATGTCGAGAGACATTTTTGTTTGTCACCTGACTGGGGTATGCTACTGACGTCTAGTGGATAGAGGCCAGGAATGCTACTAAATATCAATGCACAGAAAAGTCCCCACAACAAAGAACTATCTGGCCCCAAAGGTCAGTCATCCTGAGGTTGAGAAGCTCTGCATAAGACGGAAGTCCCTGACCAGAGTTGCTCTCCTAAAAGATCCATCTGTTACAGGGCTACTCAGATATAGCCAGAATACACAAACTTTAATACTTTAAGTGCCTTGGAGGCTCTTGCGGGGACCGGGGGGTGAAGTGGGAAAGTCAGGTTTTCTGTTCTGTTTGTTGCCTAAATACAAGGCTTTTGGCTTTGCAACCTTCAATCAGTTTCTTTTAACGCAGTGTATTAAGAAGAAATAGAAAATGCTGACTAAGATCATGGGGAAACTTTTCTTTGCCACTTCTTTAGGCCTCTTCATCTTCTGCCTAAAACACTGCAGCAGCAACTTGATTGTTCTCCCATTTCCAGCCTTCCCTCAAATCTACTTGCCGCCATCATCTTCCCAAAATACAGGTGAAATCATGCCACTGCTAAACTCTCTAGGGCTCCTATTGCCTCAGAATCAAGATCGTTCATTCTTCCTAGCCTGGCACTCAGAGCACCTATGATCCTGATGCAATCTGACTCTCTCAAATTTAATTTCTAACTTCTCTCCCTTCTGAACATTTCTTATAATCCAACCAAGTTATAACACTTGCTTTTATGGGTTGGTGGTGGACAGGGTCCTAACCTGTGTTTTGCTGTCTCTGTCATGTTGCTAAAGCAACTGCTTTTTCTTGGAATGCCTTTTCATTGGTTCATTCATGACCAAATCCTATCTCAGGCTACAGTTCAAATGCCACCTCCACATTAAATTGTTTTCTGATTTCCCAAATTATAAATAGACGTTTTTGTCTTTGAAATCCCATAGCCCTTTCTCTGTGCCTCCAAATTTGAATGCATGTGCATGTATGTAACTTATATATAAAACCCATAGTATGTAATACATATAGAATATTATATAATGTATCATATATTCTATTAAATTAAAGTTATTTTATATAATTAAGTTACATAAAATTAAATATATATTAGTAAATATATATAAATTAAATACATTAAATTATCTATGAAATTAAATTACATAATTAAAAGATTTTGGTATTGATGTAAGAATATCTATATAACTCAATGATAAAGAAGAGAGGACCTAGACATGGGTTCAACTGTATAATTTAGTATGAATTTAGTATATAGTAAAAGGGGCATCTTACATCAGCAATTATCTCTTCATTAATTATCTACAGAACTTTATATTATTTAAAAATAAATTCAGATGAATTAAAACCCCAAATATGAAAAAAGCTCATTATAGTGATATTATAAAAATACATATTCATGGGGTAGGTACACCTGAAATTATACACACAGAAAAAAGTTAAAAGGAAAAAACATAGCTATAACAATTTAAATTTTAAAAATTCTGATTGGACAATGTTAACCTAAGTAAGGCTTAAAGATAAGAGACGTACTGGAGGAAAATATTTGTTACATAGACTGCAAAGGATTGGTATGAATAATATGTAAAGAGCTTAAACAGTTCAATACATTTAAAAAGTGGCCCAATCAGAATAATGGATAAAGAAGGCTCATAGGTTTATAGACTAGAAAATACAAATGGCCAATGAACACAGGAAAAGATAGTGAGCCTCATTAATAATTCAGTAAAATAGGAAGCCATCTACCACATTCTTCTTTTAGCCCATACAGGTTGCAACACATGAAAAAAGCTTACATAAAAATATTACATAATGGTGAGGGTGTGAAAAAGCAGTAACTCTCATATACTGTGGGTATGAATATAATTGATAAGGTTTATTTACAAAAGTAATTTATTAAGATTGGCTGAAAAGTAAAATGTGTAAACTCTTTGGCTCAGCAATTCCATTCTAGGAGTAGCAAATGTGCACATAAATACAACACAGTAGAAACAAATGCTCATCAAGGGAGAAATGGCTAACCATTTATGCATATGCATACTATGAATACTATGTAGCCATTTAAAAAGATACACTAGAGACATGAAAATTTGTCCCAGTCATACTATATACTGAAAAAAATAAGATATGCACAGACATGAAGATAGATATGAATTATACATTTTTTTTGGAACAGTGAACACCAGTGGTTAATTTTGAGGAAAGTTATGAGATTGGGGGAGAATAAAAGTTCGCTTTTTATTTAGTCTTTCATTTTTATTGATTTATAGCTTGATTTTTAAAAAAATGAGACATGAATATAACCTGTCTCATTTTGTAAATGATAAAATTAATATTTCAAAGGATAACTGGAACAACTAACATTTGTTAAGCACCTAGGTTCAAAATATCCTGATGTTCAAACGTGTCATCTCATAGAACCCTTGAGCAACCTGTTAAGGTATGTATTTTGTCATATTAGAGATCAAGCAACCCAGTTTTAGAGAGTTTAGATAACCTCTATCTGGACATATGAAGGTTAAGCTGTGAAGCCAGATAAGGACAAAGGCTGCCTATTGGCAGAGGCCATATCCTTCGCTGCAAAAGAGGATGAGAGTGTTCAGTAAGAGGTATGTCCTGGCAGCTGGGGCTGGGTAGTCTTGAGGACATGAAGCAGTCAAGGGTGGGAAGAGCCAGGGAGAAATACAAGTACAAACCTTAGAAAACACCAAAAGGGCCAGGCGCTGTGGCTCACACCTGTAATCTCAACACTTTGGGAGGCTGAGGTGGGAAGATCACCTGAGGTCAGGAGTTCGAGACCAGCCTGACCAACATGGTGAAAGCCCATCTCTACTACAAATACAAAATTAGCTGGGTGTGGTGGTGCATGCCTGTAATCCCCACCACTCAGGAGACTGAGGCAGGAGAATCGCTTGAACCCAGGAAGTGGAGGTTGCAGTGAGAGGAGATCCCACCATTGCACTTCAGCCTGGGTGACAGAGCGAGACTCCACCTCAAAAAAAAAAAAAAAAAAAAAGGAAAGAAAAGAAAAGAAAACACCAAAAGGCCAAAAGCAGAGGGGTGCACATGAGCAATAATGTAAACCCTGCTTAGAGAGAGGCATTGAACCTATAATGGCTATGTGGTGTGAAGGTATGAAGTTAAGTAGTTTTAAAAACACAGGGTCAAGGCTCAGAGAATTGCCCTATGGAAGAAGGATTTAATTTGTTCCGGGCACCCTGTGGGGCATGGGGGAGAGAAGGGCAGAAGTGGGCAGAAGCTCCTGGGAGGCAGCGTATTCATCTGCTTTCACACTGCTATAAAGAACTAGCTGAGACTGGATAATTTATGAATAAAAAAGGTTTAATTGACTCACAGTTCCTCATGGCTGGGGAGGCCTCCGGAAACTTACAATCATGGTGGAAGACAAAGGGGAAGCAAGGACCTTCTTCACATGATAGCAGGAGAGAGACAGAGAGTGAAGGAAGAGCTGTCAAACACTTTTAAACCACCAGATCGCTTGAGAACTCACGATCATGAGAACAACGTGGGGGAAACCGCCCCATGATCCAATCATCTCCCACCAGGTCTCTCCCTTGATGCATGGGGATTACCACTGAAGATGAGATTTCTGTGGCGACACAGAGCCAAACCATATCAGGCAGACTTCTGCTCAATACAATAAATACACAAATAATTTTATTTCAACATCCCAGAGGACTTTGGAGGAAAAATAAAAAGCCTAGACCAACTGGGAAAGGAAGGCAATCTCTGTTTCTGGAGAAGTCCTGCCTTGGGTAGGAGCACTGTATGAGAAACTGAAGCATGACCTTACAGTTGACTCTCTGTGTGCAAAGTCTATGTAAGTAGAACAGTGGGATATACCTTCTCATGAAAATGAACAGGTGTGGAATCCTGGTATCTCCTGGTATTGTTTTTTTTCTTCTTTCCTGCACAGCCCCTCCCACTCCCTGCTTTTTATTTAGGAACTACTTTTCCCCAATTGCGTGCAGTTTTGGCAAATCCATCAGGATGCCTCCACCTTTCCTAAAACCCATGAAGTCAATCCCTCATTCTCCCTGGAATTTGAATCTTTAGCAGAGTCACAGAAAAACTGAATAAAATGGTTATAGTTTTTTTTTTTTCCCCCCACCCAAAAGATAGTGTCTTGAAGAGGCTATCTATTTGTTTGGCTACCTTGGCCTGTCCTCTTACAGGTCTGAGCAGTTATAGAATATAGATAGCCACACTCTCTCATTCCATTCCAATCTAGGTTGGCCAAAGTTGGTTTCTATAACTTCTCATTAAAGCACCTTAAACAGTGCAGGAGGATTTACACATTACTAGTGCCCAATATTGGTCATTCACTCTTTTCATAATTCAGAGCTTTAGATGGGTCAGGCTCTGTGATTGGCACTGGGAATTCAGAGCCCAAGGACCCCAGGCTCATGAGAAAAACAAGACCCAAAAGCTGAAGGAGTCAGTCCACGAGGCCCCTAACCTATTCTGGGAGGAGATACTTCTAGAGGAGCTGACACTTGAAATGAGTCAAGAAGTAAACCTGCGCTACCTCTGCTTCTTTCTCCATGCCACCCACTACACTCCACATTAGCAAGCATATTTTCATTAGCTACTCAATGCCACTGAATATGTGTCCCTGAAAGTGCCAGTGTGATTAAAGGACTTCAATAGATTTTTATGGGAAAGTTGAGGAAGCTACACATTTAGAAAGTTTAGGAAGCTACACATTCTTCAGGAGAATGATTGTGAATTTCAAAACAAAACAAAACCAAACAGAGAATGAACCCCTAGAGTCCAACCCCATTCTGATTTAGAGACACAGAAGTCACTGCATAACTGCACTTTTAATTACAAAGATACTTGATAAAATATAAAACACTGGTAACAATTACAGATATGACCCAGATGCGGCCACATGGAGTAGCTTTGACTGAATGTAGTGGAGAGGGGCATATTAACTCCTTGACATCAACGTTGTCCGCCCTGCATATTTAACACCTTGTATATCTGTGTCTCATTAGTTACGACTTCGCTTCCAAAATTTCATGACACAGCAGGCCTAAATTTTCCCCTTTGCCAATAAATAGCTGTATGAACAACTTTGGACAAGGCTCTTGAGCTTTCTGAGTTTCACTTTTTTTCAATTGCTAAATGGGGACTTGTTTGCCATTGCCATAGCAGTATAATGAAGATGAAGGCAAACAGATATAAATATTAAGATTTGTCTTGAAAGGTTCCAAGAAATCAACAGGTATAGTAGGCAGAATAATGTCCCCTACCCCAGAAGACGTCCATGTTTTAATCTCTGGAACCTATGAATCTGTTACTTTATGTAGAAAGAAGAGACTTTACAGATGTGATTCAGGTGAAGGACCTCAGGTAAGGAGAGTGACCTGGATTTTCCAGGTGAGTCCAATCTAATCATGAGACCTTGGAAACAGAGAACCTTTCCTTCCTGGCTGTGGTCAAAGGGAGATGTGACTACTGAAGAATGGTCAGAGGGATGTGATCCGGGGACTCAACCCACTGATGTTGCTGCCTTTGAAGACAGAGGAAGGCAAGAAATGTGGGCAGCCTCTAGGAGCTGGAAAAGACAAGGAAACAGATTCACCCCTTGGAGCCTCCAGAAAGAAATGCTGCCCTTCTGATACCTTGACTTTAGCCAGTGAGACCTGTGTGGGATTTCTGACCTCCAGAACTGTGAGATAACAAATTTGCCTTATGATAAATTTGCCTTGGTGTAAGCCACAAAGTTTGTGGTCATTTGTTACAACAACAATAGAAAACTAACAAAATGGGAGAATGCTTTGAAAGGGGAAGCATGAGCAAATACCATAGGAGAGAATGGTGGCTTCCAATAACTGCAAGTCATTCCATGCTGCCGGAATGTAAATTATATGCGGGTGAAAGAAACAAGAGTTGGGCTGGAGAGAATGAGACCCTTAATAAGAGCAGTGATAACAATGGGAGCAACAACATGCAGCGGGCAATTAATGTGTATCAGATACACAGCTAAGCATTTTACATGTGTTAACTCTAAAACTCAAAGCCGTCCTGTAAGGTAGCGACTTTTTTTCCTTTTTTTTGACAGTCTCACTTTGTTGCTCAGGCTGGAGTGCAGTGGTGCAATCTCAGCTCACTGCAACCTCTGCCTCCCAGGTGCAAATGATTCTCCTGCCTCAGCCTCCCGAGTATCTGGGACTACAGGCATGCGCCACCACACCCAGCTAACTTTGTATTTTTAGTAGAGATGGGGTTTCACCATGTTGGCCAGGCTGGTCTTTAACTCCTGACCTTAAGTGATCCAACTGCCCTGGACTCCCAAAGTGCTGGGATTACAGGCATGAGCCACCGTGCCTGGCCAGTAGTGACTATTATTATCTCCACTTACAAATGGGGAAACCAAGTCACAGAGAAGGCTTCACATAGGTACAATGCAGCCATGCTAGGATTTCATTCCTGCAGTCTGGCTCTGTCTCCTTCTGTCTAATCTCACCCCTCCAACAGGCAATGTGGAGGCCTTGAGGGAGTTTATACAGGAAAATGACAATCAGAACTGAGGTTTAGGGAGATCAGCCTGGTGAATGAATTTCAGGGAAATAAAGCATCATTCCTTTGTGACTGGCTCCCTCTCTGTGCTGGTCTTGTTTATCATGGAGGGAGAGCAGCATGTGTGAGCAGACAGGCAACTAGAAAAGGCTAAGAGGGACAAAAAGGAAGTTGAGGAAAATGAAACAGAGAAAGCCAAAGAGGTATTTCTCGAGGATGGATAAATCTGCTGCAGATCTTTCCAGTGAAATGTATTATTATTTCACAGCTCCCAGCACCTTTGTTCTTCCTGCCTTAGAACAAGAAAGCGGCAGAACCATTTCCTTGGTCCATACTTAATGTCACTGGCGGTCAGTTGAAGTGTGTATGTGTGTGTGTGTGTGTGTTTCTTAAAGACCAAAATGTTTTCAGATACAAGCTGCCACACTGTCAGGTCACTTTAAAAGAAGCCGGATCAGTTGACCTAGCAGGGGATCCCACTGGCTGTTCCTGCCATACCACAGGGGCATTCTGGTTCCCACAGCTCAGAATTCCTCTATTCACTCATCAGTCTTGTTTTCTTATGAGTCTCCCTTATTGAATGAATGAATGAATGAATGAATTCCCCTTGGAACTAGATTTTATGCTAGCTCCCATTGAACTAGGAGCTCCTCTGAACACTACTTGAAACCAAACAAAATATAATAAAAAGTATTCTAAGGTTTCGTCTTAGAACAGTCTGGAGATGTTAAGATACACCAGTGCCCAAGATCCTAGAGCTATGAAAACAGAGTCGTTAGGAGTGGGGCTTATGTATGGTTATTTTTAAAATAACCCCGGCACTGTGATTTTTTTTTTTCTGAGAATTTTTATAATTCTCCACTCCCCAGGTGATTCCAAAGTTCTTCTGTAATTGGGAACCACCTCTCTAAGCTCGTGAGAGCTCTCTCACCATCGTGGAGAAGAAAAGTCATGGCTTTGGAGTGAGAAGCACAGGTTGGATTCCTCTCTTTCCTCCAAGAATTTAAAGGAGTCATTCAATCTGAGCTTCAGACCTTCCTCTTTCAACTGTGATTTAGTACTTTTCTCATAGGGCTTTTGGAAAAATTAAAGGGCATCAAATAAGGGAAGCAAACGATGCAGCCTGACACATAGTAAGCATTCAGTAACTTGGAATTTCTGTCTTTTTTTCTCACTTTCTTGCTCTATGAATTCAGGGAGAACTTCTGTAGGGAAACAAGTAGGGGTATCCTCTGATAACCTCAGTGCCTCCCTCCAGCTGGTAGACATGCACACGAAGTCTGCTTATCTCCAGGTCTCCAAATGCTGTTCCCAGCACTGGCCAGCACCTCTTCTGGGCAGCTGATGCCCAAGCTTGGACTCCTTGTCCCCAGGCTTACAAAAGTCCAATCCCTTTTGCCCTGTACCAAGGGGGGAGCAATGGGGTGGCCCTCTTCCAGAGCAGTGGTCCCCAACCTTTTTGGCATCAGGGACTGGTTTAGTGGAAGACAATTTTTCCACTGACCAGGAAGAAGGATGGTTTTGGGATGATTCCAGCACATTACATTTATTATGCACTTTATTTCTATTATCATGACATTATAATATGTAACAAAATAGTTATACAATTCACCATAATTAGAATCAGTGGGAACCCTGAGCTTATTTTCCGGCAACTAGACGGTCCCATGTGGGGTTGATGGGAGACAGTGACAGATCATCAGGCATTAGATTCTCAGATTCTCATAAGGAGCATTCAACCTAGATCCCTCGAAGGCACAGTTCACAATGGGATTTGTGTTCCTGTGAGAATCTAACGCACCTCTGATCTGACAGGAGATGGAGCTCAGGTGGTAATCTGAGTGAAGGGGAGTGGTTATAAATACAGATGAAGCTTCACTTGCTTGTCTGCCGCTCACCTGCTGTGTGGCCCAGTCCCTAATAGGACACAGACCAGTGCCAGTCAGTGGCCTGGGAGTTGGGGACCCCCATTCTACAGTGTAACCTGCAGCATGTTCAGCTCTGCCCTGGCACAGACCACTTTGCACTGGGCATTCATGCAGCCTGCTGGTGCTTCTGCCTGTGAGTTCCAGTCTTTACCAAGCGATGCTAGCTGGAGTTTGCCAGAACTTCTAAGTTGATACCATCTTTCCAAGAGATTGCCAGGGATTTTTTTTTTTTTTTTTTTGAGACGGAGTCTGGCTCTGTCGCCCAGGCTGGAGTGCAGTGGCGCGATCTTGGCTCACTGCAAGCTCCGCCTCCCGGGTTTACGCCATTCTCCTGCCTCAGCCTTAATTCCTCTGCTACAAGCATGAGTTCTAAAGAACAATTGTTCAGTTGTTGTCACTAGCTCACTCTCCTATGGACATCAAGCCACGAATTTTCTTCCACTTGAGCTATATGTAAAAAATTATTGAGTTGCATTTAGGAGTTTGTCCTTCACAGCATCGCTGTCTTCAGGATAGTACTCACAACCCATTGGAGAAAGAAAAACAAAAGCATTTTTCCTCCCACTATTCAGGAATGCCTCATGGTACTGGGAAACTCCCAGGCTAATTTGCCTATTGTGTATACAACACCTTACAGTTTATAGATGCTTTCATAGTCTTAACTTTCTGTGATCTTCTCTTAAGAATGCTATTGAGATAACAGGAAAGAGACTGTCATTAGATCTTCATTTCACCAATGAAAACTGAAGTTCAGAGTCAGACTTCAAAACTAAGTTCCTTCTCACCAAACCAAGCACAAAATCACACAAATGTACTTTACATGTTTTTGGAATGAATCCTGGGTTTTGTTTATACACAGTTATGTCAACAGGCTATAACTCCTAAATGATTCAGTTGAAACAGAAACTAGCTCAATGGACATGTCTCATTATTACTCTTAATAACAAAAAATGCCACAACCTGGATTGACGTAGCTGAAAAGCTAAAGGAAGCAGAACTGGCTACTCCTGTGCTCCCCAAAGCATAGCCATTGTGCAAGCTGTTCTAGATAGGGTATTTGTCAACAAAAATTTCCAGGAAATGAATGAGCACTGTATCTATTAATTTGGATATCAGAAAGAATTTCTCCTCTGCAGTAATTTCTCCCCTGGCTAGGATTTGGGGATTAAATCACTCCTCCATTTAGAAGAGCCCTGTGGCTCTCCTGGGCTGTATCTCCATTTGGAGTGAAATGAACCAAGGCTCCTTACCTAAGCCACAGCTCTTCGGGCTTGAAACCACAGACTCGTTTTCAGTAAGAAAAGTGAGTAGGGATTCCTGGGGCCCTGGAAAGTACTTCACTTTCCCAACTCAACTATCAGAGGATTTGGGCTGGATCTCTGGTATTGCGTAAGTTGAGAGAGAGAGAGAGAGAGATTCATTCTTTTGGAGATCTCTGGGCTGCTGCCTTATTAATTGTCTGCTGACAATCAACAGATCCTTCAGAGGCATGACTTAGATCTGAGAGCCTCTCAACTTTCCTGTGTCCTGATGTCACAGCCCACCTAGAAAGCCAAGTCCAAGGGGTATGGAAATTGACAACACTCCAGCTGCCCATGAGATGATTCCTCAAGGAGATCTTTGCCAGGTTGTTCCTGATAAAGAAGACAGATGACTGATTGTGTGACTCATTTGTCACCAATGACCCCATCTGGTGCAGAAGAACTGGGTACAAAAGGAGGGTTGACTGTGGGGCGAGGACCGCTACTAACTGCACGGGCACCATCAGCCATCCACCTGTTCACATCATTAACGTCATGATGCTCTCTGAAGGATGCTGTGGTATTACCATTTCACAAATACTGAGGGAGGTTAAACACACACACACACACACACACAATCACACATGTTGCAACCTATTTTTAGCTCCAAAAGCCACTCATCTAGGCTGGAGTACAGTGGTGTGATCTCGGCTCACTGCAACCTCCACCTCCTTGATTCAAGCGATTCTCCTGCCTTGGCCTCCTGATTAGCTGGGACTACAGGCATGCACCACCACATCTGTCTAATTTTTGTTTTTTTAGTAGAGACAAGGTTTCACCATTTTGGCCAGGCTGGTCTCGAACTTCTGACCTCAGGTGATCTGCCTGCTTCAGCCTCCCAAAGTTCTGGGATTACAGGAGTGAGCCACCACCCCAGCCAGATTCAAAATCTTTTATTGCCTCTAGGAATTGTGAGGCAATTCATGGCTATTGTGCTTCTACTCCCACAGTTAAGGACATCCCCAGGGACTCCTGAACTGACAAATGACAATGAGAAATTGACCAGGAACAATATTTTTTCTTCACTTTGAAAAGAAGCAATAACCAATACAACACCTTCTTGGGGATCAAAATCTCAAAATTTTGGTATTGATTGGTAAAGCATCCACAATGCAACTCCTTCTTGTTGTCTCCCTTTGGGTTCTAGTTGTTTCCTTTCTTCTTTGTCCATGCAAAAGAGGATGGCAGGAGGGGAGCGTGAGAATCCTCACCGAATCTGCTTCTGGGGTTGCTGTGTGGATGACACAAGCAGACAGGTGTGAATACGCCTGCAGACATCACAGCACTCTACAAATGCCATTTGTGAGCAGAAGGCATGCTTTTTTAATGCAAAAGCTTGGGTGTCTCCTCTGAGCTCCCCAGCCTGGGTGAAACTGTTCTAGAATCTTCTGTGCTTCACTCCACCAGAGCACTGTTATTGCATTACCTTCATTTTCCTACTTGACAGAAAACAATGTAATGAATGGATCCTTGAAACCACAGTGTGGTACAGGGAAGGCAGTGAGAGATAAAGACAGGCAGAAGAAATGTGCATATGAAATGTGCAAACAGGAAGGACTCTCTTCTTTCCTGGTCCAGCCTGGGAGGGCTTTTCTCATCAGACTGCTCAAGGGAGATGAAACAGTCCTTCACCGGACAAGGCCCTGAGTCAACAACACAGTGGAAAAGGGTCTCACCCCTGCAAGTTTCCTTCTGAATGCAGCATGGAGGAGGGGGTACCCTTTAGGGATTTCCATTTCTGTTTTGCTCAGTCAGTGGGCTCTGAAATCCAATGGCTCCTGTGTTGCAGGACAACTTTAGTTATAACTTAGCATAGGGGCATGCCAGAGGCAGCTCCTGCTGGAGACAGCAAGAGAGAAAGAGAGAGAAGTGTTAAATTTTTAGTTTTGGTAGCCAATTGATGTCACGTTGATATCTCAAAATTGGTTATGGTTGGCAGTATTTACACAAGGGAAATTGGTAAATACTACAACTAAGGTCTTTTTTTTTGTCTTTTCCTCCAGAGACCTGGTTGTTAACTATTTACCAACAAACCATCGGCTTAAAGTTGCATTAAAGTGTAGAACCCCAGATTTTGCTCATGCTTTCTCGATTATACTCTTTTCCTCTCTTCCCAAGGTGTTTTTGAATTGTACCCTTCTATTTGCTCTTGGTGTGTACTTCTAGAGAATGCTAAGGTTACATTCACAGAGGTCAAAGCAGTATGAATAAATAGGCCATTTATTTGTACAGAACCCTTATATTGTTTGAAGTGATGTCACATGTATTTTTTTTATTTTTGATCTGCACCACAACCCTGAGAAAGACAGAGTTAGTACTCTTATTTACAATTTGCAGATGGGAAAACTGCAATTCAAAGTGGCTGCATGGAAATGATGGGGCCAGGCAAGGAGGAGGGCCGGGGGATCCTCCCCACCACCTCGCTGCCCCTAAAAGTCAATGAAGCGCCCACTAGACAAAGCGCTCACCATTCCCAGACCAGACTGTGGCTGGCCGGGAAAAACCAAACTGCAGCGAGTGCACAAACGGCTTTTATGTGGTTTGAGGCTACATTCTGTGATTCTTTATGTAGAAGCAAATTGTCCTTTTAATTATTGTGTGGGCTGAACTGAAATAGATGTACATTCCTCGAGCCACCGGCAGCAGCCAGAGTGGCCCAGGTGTTCACCGTGAAGATCTGCCAAGTTTCAAATCCGATGCTTATAATTGGGAGTGGTATCTGTTTCTATGTAGAAAGTTTTTGCTTTTCTTAAACTAAAGCCTTTGGGATACTGTAAATGGGAAACACAATGGAATGGTCAAGGCGTTCATGGTGTATTCTATTAGGAGAGAGTTGGAGACAAGGTCCTGGTGGGCAGTGGGTATTCCCTGACATATTAAAGGTTCCAATCCTGTGGCCTTGATCCATTTCAGCTACATGAATCTTGTAACTATTGCCAAAGGGTAAGATCATTTTGAACGGCTGGGACTGTTGTCTTTTAAAAATACATTCGTATAGTCTCATACAAGTTTGTTGCAGGGAAGCACATTGGCCTATACAAAATTGGAGTTTTCAGACAATCAAAGCAAAGAAAAAAACAGGCCCCTATCATGGCTTCTTCTTTGTTCTTCTGCCTTGGAGCTAGGGAGACAGCACTGATTCTGGGCTCTTGCAGAGATACTCTGCAGACAGATCCGTCCCCACCCTCGCTAATTGCTGCCCAGGTTCAGGTGATCACCAACACCCATTTCTTTGTTCCTCCCTAGATATTTTCCCACAAACCAAGCCCCGGGGTCATCTCCTCTTTTTCTCTCCCCAAAAACTAGGGCCCTCTGATGCCCCACCTCCTCGGCATGTCCCCCAGACAACTTGAAAAGGAGGCCTATGTTCATCCTAATTGCTGCAGGACCCACAGAACAAGGCTTCCTATTGCCCTCCTGGGGGACCTGGTCAGATTCATGAAATTCCCAGAGTGGGTCTTGTTGCCTCCTCTGGCACCCCTTCCCTCCTCTTGTCATAACATCACAAAAACTATTCTTTAGGGAAATTCTACACCCCCATTTCACGCTATCATTGTGGGACTGTGAGTCAGTCTTGGCAGGATTTTTAATCAAGAGGTTCTCTCCTCTTTTGGCCAAGGGGAGACACTTGACTCAGTCTGAACCCCTCAGATTCTTTCGCAGAAATTCTGAGCACAGTGCCACAAGGTGGAAGGCAACGAGGGCTAGTACATCCCAGGGCCGAGATGGGAGAAGCTTGTTCCCTGATTCCTGCAACTTAAATCTTCAGGGCTCCCCTGCATCCTCTTTTATCTCTCAACTGTCTTTTCTGTGAACTAACTTATCTTCCAATAAATTTTCTTTTCTTTTCTTTTTTTTGAGACAGAGTTTTGCTCTGGTCACCCAGGCTGGTGTGCAATGGTGTGATCTCGGCTCACTGCAACCTTCACCTCCCAGGCTCAAGCAATTCTCCTGCCTTAGCCTCCTTAGTAGCTGTGATTACAGGTGCCCAGCACCATGCCTGGCTAATTTTTGTACTTTTAGTAGAGACGGGGTTTCACCATGTTGACCAGGCTGGATCTGGAACTCCTGACCTCAGGTGATTCACCCAACTCGGCCTCCCAAAGTGCTGTGTTACAGGCATGAGCCACCGTGTCCGGCCAAATTTTCTTTTTTGGTTTATTTTTCTCAAGTTATCCAGTTCATCTGTTGCTTACAATCAAAATGACCCTAATTCACAGAGTCCCAAATAAATGAAAACCTCACACACTGAGGCTGGAGGCTCTGGTCACAGCCCATTGGCATGTCTGATGTGTCTGAACTTGGCAATGGCACATCCCCATTCAGCAACAATAACCAAAGAGGTTGGGATGGAAAGTTGAGAATGAACCTAAAAATGACCAAAACCTTTACTGATAATGAATGGGCACAAAGCGGGAGCTTGCTTGAGTGTCTCTCCCAGTTTGTTTCTGAGTTCACTCATCTATGATGTGGGAGGTAGGCCTGATGACTAGATGCTGGAAATCTGTGATTTTGCCACACTGGTGTTTTCAATGTGATAAAACCGAAACTGAGCCCTCACTCTGTACTCTGCTAGGTACTGGCTCAAAGAAATGGGTGGAATGCAGCCCCTGCCCTCAGGTGATGTGGTTGGATTTGAGTCTGAGGAAGAGGCCAGGCTAGAGGCACAAAGACTGTTGGGTGACTTGTCCTGGCCTGGGATAACCAGGGCTACAGCCACGGTGTAGAGGCAGAAGGGGCTTCAGTGACCAACAGAGCAACAAGAAGGGAGAAGCCCAAGTGACCCACTTTCCTGATCTGGGGGACGGTACGTTCCTGAGATATTAAAGGGCTACCTTTTTTTCCCTGTGGTTTAATAAGTGGCCTTGAGGGAATTGGGCCACTACAGCTCAGAAGTCAGTCCCTTTTTATTTCGTTTCTCAGGATAGTTGCATTTTTCTTGGCCTCCCAAGAACAGCCCCTTCGCGCCAGAAAACTTGGAGACCACACAGCAGACATCCCTGACACCTGCTTTTCTTATAGTCCTTGTACTTCTCCAGACCCGGAGAGAGACACACACCGCAGGGAACTGCTTAGCAACTGCACGTAGGAAATTGGGATTCCGAACTATTCCTGTGGGTTTTTTCCTCCCCGCTTTGTTCTCCTGTTTTGTTTTCAGTCGTTCATGATTCAGTCATTATTCCATCACACAACGTACTAACCGGTTCTGCAGGCCCTGGGATCTGAACTGCACTGGGGCCACAGCTGCCCTGGTTCCTGGGGTTGGGGGGTTTCAGGCAGAGGCCCCAAGTGATTCCCAAAAGACCTGGCCAGGGTGAGCCACAGTGGGTAGGCAGCCTCAGTGTGAGGCTGTCCTTAGGGCCCCCGGGTTTCTCTGGGCCTGGGTCCTTGCTCTCATTCTCTCTCTCTCCATCTCTGCACTCGTGTGGGCTCCTGATATTTCTGTTTCCTCTCTTGCTAGAAGGGCCTCTTACCCACCCACCTCTGTCTAGGTCTCTCTTTATATGCATCTCTGTCTCTTTCTTTGTCTCACTCTGTCTCTGGGAGCCTCTCTGCTTCTCTCATCTCTGTGTCTCTATCTTTGTTTCATTTGTCTTTTTTTGTCTCTGTGTCTTTGTTTTCCCAATGTCTTTCTCTGCTTCTGTCTGTGTCTGGCTCTCTGTGTGTGTCTCTGTGCTTGTCTCTTTCAGTCTCTGTAAGTTTGTATCTCTCACTCTGTCTCTGCATCTCTCAGTTTCTCATTTCTCCATCTTTCTGTTTTCTTTTTGTCGCCCTCTCTGTTCTTTCTCTGACTCTGTTTCTCTGAGCCTCTCTTCTTCTTTCTCTCCCTTGCCCCACACCCCTCTGTCTCTCTGAATTTCTCTTTGAAGCTCAGAAGCTTGGCCCAAGTCCCAAATGAAATGGGCTCAGTTTCCAGAATAGCTAACATTGCACATTGAGAGTTAATTTTTTTACCTCGTCATCAACTTCCCTCCCATTCCAGAATGCCTGAGTCTGGCCAAAAGGCTTCCTAGGAAAGGGCTCACGTGCCGCAGCAGAAGCCACACAGCCATGCTGCACCCCAGAGAGTGCCAAAGAAGGTCGATTGACAACTGCAACGTGCAACGTGCCGGATTTCTCTGGCGGTGCTCCAGCTAGTCAGAGCCAATTAATATGAAACCAATAGGCCAAATCAACGTTTTCAGAAGTTAACTCAAAAAATCCCTGAAGATTAACCAGCCTGTGGCCTTTGCTATGAAATTGTTACCACACCACTTTCTTTTCTTTTGAAAGTCCAGATGGGCAGATAAATCCAAAGTGGATCAACCACATCTGCCATTCCTCCACACAAATTACACCCCCTCCCACCACTTCCCTCTTCCCTCTCCAGCATGCAAAGCACTCAGGGCCTGGGCTGAATTGACATTTTATGCCACACTGTATGTTTTGAATTCCCCATTGTATTATGAGGAACTGCATCATGACCCCTCTGAGGCAAAGAGCTGGCAGATTCTGAAATGTGCCTTCTCCAAAGGTGAGAACTACCTTTGTGGAGGGATGATTTTCTTCCAGGCACAAAAGGAACCAACAGTGGAACCCAGCCCCGTTGGCTGCCTTCTCCAGTCTTCTAAACCAGTATTCAAATCAGCAAAGTCCAGGTGGGTGTTTTCTATTAATAAGGCCCCCTTTTCTACATTTGCTAGGTAATGTATTATAGTATCATGCCCAGTTGAGAGATGAGGTTATTAACAAAGTCCTTTCTTGAACAAGAGAGTTGGGGAAGGAAAGGAGAGAGGCAGGAGGATTCCTTGGGATGGGCACCTCTCCTGCAGAGTAGGTGGTGCTGCTGGAATCCAGGCAGTCTATGGGGTTTGAGTCAAATGTCAGAAGTTAAGAGCGCCACCCCAGGATGTCTGTATAAAAGGGTCCTTGAAACAAGAGGGACTTGAGATGTCAGAAATTGAAAATCTTGGGAAGAACCAAATCAAGAGAGTACTGGAACATAATGTTGGGAAATACTTAAGAAACTGATGTTCATGCTGGCTTTTTGAGTTGCTTCCTGAGTAGAGTGCACAGGAGTGTTAAAAGGCTAAGAACAGATTGACATAATCTGGAGCACAGTAGGAAATTTTCAAGCCCAAATCCTTTAATTCCAAAACTTGTGTTCTTTAGGTAAGTTAGTAAGCATTTTCCAAAGTTTCTCTAGGAAGGAAGCAGCCAGGTGAATATACATTTTATATAGCGAGGGACACCTATTAAAAGCTCACTTTCCCTTTAAGATTATTAAGGAAAGTATAGGGAATGTTTTATTTTATGTGGGCTGGGACTCTTGGCACAAAAGCTGAGATTTTATACAAGAAACTGAAATTGCAGAATTCCAGGGCAGGAAAATATTTCGAGATCAACTGATCTTTAATACCCTTTTCATTTGACAGATGAGGAAACAGAAGCCGAGAGATGGAATATTGCCTACAAGGTCTCACAGCAAGTGTGATGGGTGGTGACTTACACCGCAACCCCAACCATGCAAGTTGGCCATGTGGTTGTGACATTTCTTCACGCCGTTCTCAGAGGACCAGTGAACAAAAAAGATGCTGTTTGGGTAGATTAGCATTCCTGGGGTTTGAGTCTTTAAAATGTGGTTGTTCAGATGTTCGAGAGAGGCTAGTCTTACAGAAAAGCACCTTGGGTTTTGCATGGCCGTGTTAGCAAGACAAGCAGCACACGTAGGCTATCCTGAGTTCCTGACAGTAGTGACCTTCTGGGGTTTGACTCAGCGTGCTGCTCTGTTCCCAACCAGGGCATGGCTTGGGTAGTGTCCCACCTGCTGGTTTTTGTGCTGGCCTCCACGCTGGACCTTGAGATGCCCTGCCTGTGTATCGTCTGGCAGCTCATCTGGCCCCAAAGACACGAGCAGATCTGTCCTCTCCCTGCCTGGCCTGCCTCCAGAGTCTGATGCCTGGTCCTTGTCTTGATGTTGGCTTGAACTGGACAGTTTCTGTCATTATCCTGGCCACACATTCAAGGCTACATGGTGGAGATGCCCTGAGGACTTCGGGAATCCACAGCATCTGCTGCATGCCAGACATGACCTCACAGTGATAAAAGTAAGATCATCGCCTGATCCAATCACTATATCTCCCCACCTTTCCCACCATCCACAAACACATACACCTATGAGCACATTTTACAGACTTATCAATTGAAGCTCACAAAAGAGAAGTGATGTGCCCCAAAGCACACAGCCCTATGTGGTAGAGTTTCAGCTCAAGGTAGAGACTTCATTATAAGAAGCCATCCCTCCATTTTCAGTTCTAATGAAGAAAATCCTTTTGGGTTATTGTATCCAACCTATATTTTACAGAAGTGCATTCTTAGTTCCTGTCCAAATGTTAGGTGACATCAGCAGAAGAACAGCAAAGCCTAGTCTGGGTCATTTCCTATGGCTACAGAATCATTAGATACAAAAAGGTATTTTTGAAAACTGTAAATGTTAAGAAGCCAATATTCATTCACTGTTCCCTAGTACCAAGTCTTGTTTAAGCACCTTATATGTACTAGTTCATTTAATCTTCACAATAGCCCCATGAGGAAGGTACTAGTTTTTTCCAGCTTTCCAGATGAGGAAAGAAAGGAATAGAGAGATTAGGTTACTTGCCAGAGGTCACACTGCTAAAAAATAGCAGAACTGGGATTCAATGCAGGCCGTCTGCCTCCAGAGCCACATTCTTAAGTGCTATGCTGGGCTGTCAAAAATATTTTGGCAGCTGAAGAAGTAGTCCAAATCACATACTATTAGATTTGTTGAACAGCAATTGCTAAACTCTGCATAGCTCTTTGGCATGTGCTGCTTAATCAAGTATGATTAACTTTGTTGAAGAATAAGCACTAACCTCTGCATAGCTTTTGCATGTGCACTTTTAGTGAGTAATCTCTCATGGCTGCTCAAACCCCATGCAGAACGTGGAAGACTTGGAGGAGGAAAGTGACTTTAGTGGTAAGTGGCAGAATGAGGATCTGAACTCAGCCCAAATTAAAGCATACTACTTCATCTATATTTTACAAAAGGGGAAACCGAGGCTCAGAGGGATTAAGTAAGATAAATCTCCTTCTTCACAGGGAGCCCAGCATAGCTGTTTGTATGGGATTAGTGATAAGTATGTATGAAGTCCTATGTCAAACCCTGTCTCCAGACTGAAGGATTCAAGGCTCCTGGCCTTAGTCCCTTGGGGAGAGCCTGGGGTCTCTATTGCACTCATGCTGGGGAGAAGAGATTTACACAAGACCCAACCGGATGCTGTAGGAGAATGGGGGAGAAGAGTGAGACACAGGGTGAGCTGGACTGAGGCCATCTGATAATTCAGGCTCCAGACTCCTGTGTGTAGGGCATGATTGTGGACCCTACACACAGGAGAAACTTGAAGAGGAAGCAAATAGCATTAACTCATTTCTGCAGGACAGAGAATTTGCCATCATCAGTCAACATGGATTTCAATCTTAGATTGGTCTCTCTAAAGTCTTGTTTACTTCATTTATAAAATAGGGTCAAAACACTACTGACAATGCTAATTTGATTAGCAGTTAAGTAAGATAATATAGCTCTTATTGATGACACATAGTGGGCCACCATACTTTTGTCTCCTTCCCTATCTTCTCTGTCAAACTCTATCTTCCTTGACAAATGATCTGAGGAAGGCATTCATGAGATTTTATTTCCATGCAAGGATGAAATGAAATGAAAAGTAATTTTTAATGGCTTGCTGGTGTTAGGGGTTTTCGAACCTCCATTTGCAATTGGCAGCAAAGGGTAACTCAGATGATGCATTAGTGTCCAGTGGCTGCTGTAATGAATGACCACCAGCCTGGTATCTTAAAGCAACAGAAATGTATTTGCTGCCAGTTCTAGAGGCCAGAAGTCCAAAGTCAAGGTGTTGTCAAGGTTGATTCCTTCCAGAGGCTCTCAGGAGGAATTCATTTCCAGACTCTCCCCTAGTTGCTGGTCCCTGATGGAAGTCCTTGACAATCCATGGCTTGTAGACTCATAAGGACACTTGTCATTGGATTTAAGGCCCACTCGAATCCAGGATGATCTCATTCTGAGATTACCTTAATCCCATCTGTAAATACTCTTGTAAGCTCACATCCTGAGTTTCCAGTGGACATGAATTTTAGGGAGGTGGGGTTCACTATTCAATTAACTACAGGCAGATTTCACAGGAGAAAAGGATACTGGATTAATATAATTAATTTTGCTTTGCCACTTGCCACTCACTTGCTGGGTAACCCTGGTCACATTACTTCCTTCGATCTTCAGCTCACTCCCAACATCACCTATAATGAGACCATGCAGAAGACAGAACTTTGTAAGATTTTACCTAAGGCTAAATGGGTTTTATGACTGGAGAGGGGATAAATGGGAACCCTGTGAGAAAAGAGACTGACAAAGTAGGGCTTTGCTGGAATCTTCTCAGTAGCAGCTGAAAATATTTTCCTCAAATGCCCATACATATCAGGATGCCCCAGAGCCTTTTACTAAATTGGCCATCTTGATCTCTTCTTGACCAGGTTGTTCTACCTATCCGGAACTTGCAACTCTGAGGCTTCAGCAAGAAGGTGACGCCTGAGCCCCTGCCCACTTCTCCACACTCCCTCAGACAAGCATGCAGGCATTATATAACTGCAGTGATAAACAGCCACCTGTCTCTGGCAGTGTGACCTGAAACCGATTCTCTGGGACTTGTCTGCAGGCTCTCAGTATACACTGTAACTGCGGGAATGCACGCATGCCAGATGTTTATCTCCTAATTAAGAATCTGATGTGCCACTTACAGTAATGTACTTGCTCATGCTAATATTTTCTCTTTCCTCAGAGGATCTGCCAGGGCAGATTTGATGCAAGGAAAGACAGTGTCCCTGGTGTGTTTTAATTAGGCAATTGGTCTCCAGTCATAGTGAGCACCAGGTGCCAGGCCTACTGCAAAGCAGTTCAGATCAACAAGCATCCACTGATTTCTATTCTAAGGTGAATGAGGTAGTCTTTGCTTTTGAGGAGCTTTCAGCCTCCAGGGAGGGGGCTGGACAGACACAGATGACTAATTAGCATGCAAGGTGTTCAGTGCTCTAAACCAGTCCTGTGGGCTGAGGACTTGGAGTTCCACTGGAGGCTTGGAGTTTAGTGAAGATGGAACAATTTAGCCAAGCTTGTCAAAAGGGAGCAGTGGGAATTTATCAGGCAGACATGGAGCAGGACTACATTCCTGGCAGAGGAAACAGCCTGAGTAAAGGCATAAAGGTGCAAAAAAGCAGATATTTAGCATGTGGTTGATGCCTGGGATATATGGACAGAGTGGGAAGGGATGAGGGCAGACACCATGGGGACAGATCACACAGTGCCTTAAAAGTCAGGCCAAGGAGTTGAGTCTGTAAATGCCAGAGGCAATATGGCGGTGCTTGATTGGGAAGGAACATGATCCGGACTGTATTGTAGATCACTGGCTGTATGTAGCCTACAAGACTGAAGAGAGGAGGCCAAGGGAAGGAAGAAGGAACAGAAACTGTTGCAACACTTCAAGTTCAGGATGATGGCGGCCTGATCAGAGCAGTGCCAGGGGAATGGATGAGTAGAACTCATATAATTGTCCATTGGAGGTTGCAGGGAGAGGAGTGAGGTAGGAATGGAGGAAAATCTGCATTTCTGTCTGGGATGACTTAGATATGGTCCATGAACTGAGATGAGGACTTCAGGTGGGGGTGCAAATCTGGGGGAGTCAGTGGAAAGGGTACAGTTGAGATGAGGGTTGATTTAGGAGCCACCTGGTCATGAATCCAGGAAACCCACTCCATGCTGGGTGGGCTATGTGATTTTAGGTGCCTAAGGAGAATCTTAGCTTGTATATTCCTATAATAAAAGCCCTGTGGGACCATCCACTGCAAGGACTGGAGTGGGCGTTCTAAACCTGCAGTTCCAGCCTCGACCACTCTGCCTAAGTGTCAAGGGGAACTTCACAGCAAGTTCTGGAATCCTGACCTCAGATCTCAGCTTCCACTCTGCCCCCTCAACCACAGGTTAGCAATTGCCCAAACACCTTCAGACCCTTCACCCCTGCCCCTCCAGCACTTCCTCTCCACTCCTCTCCCTACTCCTCTGCCTAGTGCCTTGTCTGGACTTGCTCAGAACAGGGATTCTCTGAGTCTCTTACCTTGCCTTGGCCCATGGTTGGGATCTGGTGGGTGGTAAGATGGGAGGTGAGCAGAAGATGGTAGCGTCTCCTTCCCCATCTTTGCCACCCCTCCTGTCATATTTCTTCTTTTGCGTGTTTCCAAAAAAAGACATTATGGTCAGATGGGCTACAAGTTGGTCTTACGGAGAGAGAGTGAGGATGCTTGATAGTCCTGAGTGATTCAAAGGCATTGAAAAACTGGCCCCACTATAAGGAGCAACTCCACAATAAAACAGTTGCCCAGTACAATTGGCATCTAGCAGGTCTTTCTTATTTGTAATTGTCAGAGGCATTTGAACCAGAGCAACTCCGTCTTCAATAGGGGCTGGGTAATATAAAGCTGAGACCTACTGAGTTGCATTCCCAGGAAGGTAGGCATTGTAAGTCACAGGATGAGATAGGAGGTCGGCACAAGATACAGGTCACAAAGACCTTGCTGATAAAAGGATGCAGTAAAGAAGCCAGCCAAAACCCACCCAAACCAAGATGGCGACAAAAGTGGCCCCTGGTCATCTCACTGCTCATTATGCACGAATTATAATGCATTAACATGCTAAAAGACACTCCAACCAGTGCCATGACAGTTTACAAATGCCATAGCAACATCAAGAAGCTACCCTCTATGGTCTAAAAAGGGGAGGAACCCTCAGTTGCAGGAATTGCCCACTCCTTTCCTGGAAACTCATGAATAATCTACCTCTTGTTTAGCATATTATCAAGAAATAACCATAAAAATAGCCAACCAGGCCGGGCGCAGTGGCTCAAGCCTGTAATCCCAGCACTTTGGGAGGCCGAGACGGGCGGATCACGAGGTCAGGAGATCGAGACCATCCTGGCTAACACGGTGAAACCCCGTCTCTACTAAAAAAAAAAATACAAAAAATCTAGCCGGGCGAGGTGGCGGGCGCCTGTAGTCCCAGCTACTCCGGAGGCTGAGGCAGGAGAATGGCGGGAACCCGGGAGGCGGAGCTTTCAGTGAGCTGAGATCCGGCCACTGCACTCCAGCCCCGGCAACAGAGCGAGACTCCGTCTCAAAAAAAAAAAAAAAAAAAAAAAAAATAGCCAACCAGCAGCGCTGGGGGCTGCTCTGTCTATGGGGTAGCGATTCTTTGATTTCTTTACTTTCCTAATAAACCTGCTTTCACTTTATGGACTCACTCCAAATTCTTTATTGCGGGAGATCCAAGAACCCACTCTTGGGGCCTGGATCGGGACCCCTTTCGAGTAACATCATCATTGCTTTTTTTCTCCTTTCTCTCTTTCTTCCTTTCTTCAGGAAGTAGGAACAGAGCACCTTCTCTGGGCAAGCACTGGTTAGAGCCTGGGGACACAAGAGGCGAGTCAGTCAGAGAGCAAAGTCTACCAGGAGCACCAGATCTAGAGGCAGAAAAGAAAGCAGATGCTCACGGCTCCCAAACGGAGGCCCATGGCTAGAGAAGCCCAAGGGAAGGGAACAAGCAGTTTGAGAACAGAGCTACTTCATCCATGTGGAGGATCTTTCACAGGGAGAAAGGAACCAGGGCATTGCAAGCAAAAGCATGACATGAAAGGCGATGCCTGATTCTATCTTCCCTCTTTCCTTTCTTCATCTCCCTTCTCCTCTTTTCTCTTCCATCTTCTTATCTCAACAAAATACTAATGAAATGCTTGCACTATTTTTATGCTAACATGTATTATTTTTATCTAATGCTGCCTATGACGTAAAGACAATCTCCTCTGTATCACTCCCACCACAGAGATGAGACAAGTGTGGCTTGAGGACTTTAGGTGACATCCTGGTGGGTGGCTAGAGGGTAGTGGACTTTGGAATTGGATGGTAAATGCTGTTCTCCCCTCCATTTTGTATACCGTCTCCTTTTGGAAAAATTTGGAAAGTAGTTATGTGCATTTATTCTAATCTGTGTAAGTGCCTTCCTGCCATTGTATGAGAAAATAATATGAATGGGTAAGAAATGCACTAAATAGGAAGTCAGGAGACCTGGTCCTGTTATCTTTCCATAGGACCTCAGGGAGAGGATAAGGAGGGTCCTTCTTTTGCCTCCCATGCCCTACATACCTTGAGGTTCCCTGAGCAGAACAAATGGAACCAACCACATAGCCCAGAGGCTTGCTGTTGCTCTTGCATGGCTGTCCAGGGCTCGTTGCTTGGCTTAATACTCTGCTGTTGCCATCTTAAAACTCTTGATAATTCTAACAAGACCCTGCATTTTTCTTTTGCACTGGGACCCACAAATCATGTAGCTGGTCCTTCTCAGGAAACCTGCTTTCCTCCCCATTCACTGTCTCACTGTCACTGTCTGGCTGCCTCCCTTCAAGTGATTCCTCACTAGCTCCCCTGCGGCCAAGACTGTTCCTTTGATCTGAGACACTGGCTGGTTCCTGGGTCCATGCAGAATAGCAGAATGATGGTGTCCAGCACCAGACATGATTATCCAAATCATTTCCTCCTGTGACCAGGACCTGGCTTAATACTTCCCAGGTACCAGGTGTTCCCCAAGTATCTGCACATGGAGGGGTTTGGGTGGCTCCATTCTTTTCTCTTTCGATAAAACAATTAGGTCATTTAGAATATGAAAAGCTTTGAAATCATGAAAGTACTTTATTTGAAGTTTGGGGAAGAAAGGACTTTGATGGTGAAGAGAAAGACAGCTATTTCCATTTTAAACAAAGAAACAGCAGGAGAGATTTCTGGGAGACGGTAATAACTCAGATTCTGTTGTCCATAATATTGGTAAGAGACTTTACAGAGTCACTCATTTAGTAAATTGAGACTAGTCCCAGTAGGTAGACACTGCAGAAAGAAATCTTTGGCCTCAGAATAATGAAGAGATTCTAGCATTCAGAGATTTCTAGATGGAGATTTGGCCGACTCATAAGACAATGAAGTGCTTATCCCTGGAAGCAATGGGAAAATTGCTGGTTTATGCCCATTCAGCAGAGGGGTGGAGAAGCTCTGGGCATCAAATGGGCAATTAGACCAGATAGAGTTTAAGGTCCTTAACAACCCTGGCAACCTGTGTTAGTTGATTCTAGTGACTCTGAGATATTGTTTTTTTCTAACCCAGTGATTCTACTTTTTTTTTTTTTTTTTGGTTTATACCTAAAAGCTAAAGTTACCGACTTTCTTTTTCTATCTCTGCAGGAGACAAATGAAGAATCCACATTTTCATATTTACCATATAAGCAGGAAGATATTCATTGCTTGAAATTACTGTGATAATTCCATAATTCTAGCTGGTAGCTTTCTTAAAATGAATGAATGAATGAACAAATTAATTAAGGAAAGAAATGAGAAACAGTCAATGCAGAAACAGTTCTTTCCAGATTACCAAGGTCGGGAAGGGCAGATCCCAGGTGGTGGTTCTCTCAGGACATGAGGTTCCATAATCTTAGAAACCGCTGTGATGCCAGCAGCCTCTGGGTGTCCATTTCCCTGCAGAGTGGAGTGAACAACATTAGCACACACCTGGCCAAGGGCCTGGAAAGAGGATGTTTGTGAAACACTAATAGAACCTTCCGTGTAACATCACAGTGTTCTCAGCACTTCCTCGGGCAGAAGCCACATCCTGGAAACAAGCCGTGTACAGGTACATGAAGATGCAGCTGGCAACATCTGTGTTTATTCCATTGAAAGCATGAAAGGCACCAGTCCTGAGGTCAGGAGTCCTGTGTGCCGGTCCTCGTTCTGCCTCTAAATACTTAGGTGGCTTTGGCAAAGTCCCTTCTCCTCCTGGGGACTCAGTTCTTCCATTTTTTAAATAGGGATGATAACAGTTTTATTCCATACAATGGTTATGAGGGTTGAATTAGTTAACATTTGTAAAATGCCTTAAAAAGTGCCCATTGTAAATACTATATAAATAATGAACCCAAAAGTGTCACTAGTCTTTACAGTAACCTTTTTAGATAGGCATTCTCTAAAGGAATCTGAGGCTCAGGTAGTCAGTGATGTCCCCAAGGTAATATACCTGGCCATCACCCCACTTTTCCACCGTCACCAGGGCTAGATCAGCTATAAAATGACTTCCAATTCTGACATTCAGAGATTCCATCTTTATAAACTGACAACTTTTCCTGGATTACACGTGTCCCTTAGTTCTTGTGGGCACCAGCTAGATGTAGGAAAGGTTCACTCGCAAGGGGATCTCCAATTCTGTTGGTGATGTGAAAGGCCATTTTCAGCATCAGCATCTTGCTCTGTGTTCAATGTGGCCTTGGAGGCTCTGACAGACCCTGACTATGTAACCTAGAGCTGCTGAGCCTCCTTTACGTTAATGACGTGGAGCCTGGTTCTCCCAGCTCTGCGGCAATTCTAAATCCATTCAAAGGTTGCCAAAATAAATGTCAAATCCTGATTCTGTCTTTGTAGTCCCTGTGTAGGTCAACATCCCAAAGCCTTCCAAGCTACTACAAATATTAGTGCCTGCTCCTCCCTTGTCCTCCTGTGTAATCTATCACCAATCCTGTCTTCAAGGTTAGTCCCATATGCTGCTTGAAATTTCTAAGTGAATCTGCATTATTTATGAGGTCTAAGTTTATCATTTTAGCACCTCAGGTGTTAGATCCTCCCTACCTAGCTTCCTCTCCTACTCTCTCATTCTCCTCCATGGGCTTCCCCTCATTGGCCTCCAGGGCAGCCAGCCCTCCAGCCTTGAAGAACCTCTTGCTATAATCTGAACACACCAGGCTGTCCTCAGCCTTCCTCATGTACACCAGACACTTCCAGGGAAAATGCCCATCCTTTCGTCCTCTCCTGTTACTATGGCTGAAGTGCCCTTCCTTCTGTCTATCTCTAGACCCCATGTATGCCCTGCTGCTTTATCAAGGACCTCATCTTTCCTCTGTTTTCTTTATTTTTTTTGCTTCATTGTTCCTTTATATAAACTTAAAAATGCTCACTCCCTCCCATTTTGACAAAATTCCCCAATACCCATGTTTCACCCCAGCTATCACCCTTCACAGCCAATACTTTCTGCCACTAATTATCAACCTCCTACTTACTCTTTAATTCATTGTAATCTGATTTTTGGTCTTTCCATTTTACTGAAATTACTCCTTGCCATTGTTTCCTCAAACCATCTTTTTCCTAAGTCTAAAAGTCTAATCATTCCCAAGGCATTTTTAATTTGATCTCTGAAAAGAATTTGATACTCGCCCCTTCTTTAAAGTCTCCCTTCCTTCATCCTGGAGTTTGTGGGTTTTTCTCCTCTTTCCTCGGCCACATATCCAACTTCACTTCCTCTGCCTCTGCAGACTTCTCTTTTTCTTTCTTCCCTTTAAATGCCTTTCACCTCTGCAATAATTCTACTAGTCAAGATGGGTTACACTGCACTAGCAAACAACCCTTAAGATCTCAGTGACACATATTTGTTATTTGTTTAGGCTACATACCCAATGCAAGGTGGCAGTAGGACAAATCAGAACCACGGACAGTCATTCCACTCTATGAGCAAGACTGACCACTAATCAAGAGCATTCCAACATTTTCCCAGCTAGGTTTCAGGATGGCTCTGGTGACAACTTTCATGAGTATCTATAGTCATTATCCTATATCTGTCCCACCACTGTGTTGGGGGCAGATAATTTGTCTCTTTCATTCCCAGGAGTTCAAATGGGAGAATCTGTACTCAAGGAGCTATACTTAAAGCAATATGCCCAAGACGATGTGTTGACACCTAAACCTGATTTAGGTGATGAGATTCCAGACTTCAAGCTGATTGCTTGGATAGAATGAGATTTTGGGGAGCCTTTGGGAGGGGCAGATGTGTTTTGGAGTGGGAGGCACGTGAACCATTGGGGGCTGGAGTCACACTGTCAGAGCCAGCCTTCAAGATAGCTGTCATGTTCCTAGCCTTCTAGTATTCACTTCCTTGTACAGATTCTGCCTCCACTGGATGAGGCTGGCCTGAGTAGCCAGTAGGATATTTCAGAAATGACAGAGTGTGATTTTGAGGGCAGGTCATAAAAGACACAGTGACTTCTGTCTTGTTCTCTGCCGCTGGTATCACTCGCAATGGGGGAAGCAAGAGACTATGTCATGAGGGCATCCAGCAGCACTGTGGAGAGGCCCACACAGCCACGAACAGGGACCTCTTGCCAACCGCTATATGAGGGAGCCATGTTGGAAGCACAACCTCCAGCATGTCACATCTTTGGATGCAACTTTCATTGACTTTCTAATGACCACTTAAGGAGAAACCTTGAGTCAGAAACTTCAGATAAGCTGAATTCCTGACCCACAAATTGTGTGAAATGCAAGCGCCCATTAGCAAGTCTTCATCATTTCCATTTCCGCCCAGTCATGTTAACTCTTGACTAAACCACTGCAGCTGCTTCTCTAATAGGTTTCTTTGCTTTCAAAGTTCTACCTTTTCTGAAATTCACTTTCGCTATGTGGACCTGAGTGAAATGTCAAAGTATGAATCTGCTGAAAATCCTCTAAAGATTTTCCAGTGCTCCTAGGAGAAATCCTAACTCCCCAATGTGGCCTGTGAGGGCTGCGTGATCTGACTGCTGCTGACCTGTCCAAACTACTTCTCATGACTCATTCTTTTCAACTCAAAATTCAGGCTTTCAAATATCTTTCATTTTCCAGAATAAGCCTTCCTTTTTCTCATTCCTTGACAAGACTTTTTGCACAAACTACTCTCTGTCCAGAACACTCCTCTGTTCTCTTTTCTCCCCCAGTTATTCTTCTCCCTTTGACCCCCATCTCTGAGAAGGCTGTCCTGACTTTCCTTGTCCAAGTCTGGGAAGCAACCCTCTTCTGTGCTCCATGACAATGTATCCTTATCACAATATTATCCATCCTCATGATATTACAGTAACAGTAATATTAATAACTTCTCATAACAGATGCTCTCTGGGACTACCCCTGTGTCATCTGAAGACATTTCCCCTACTCAAGAGCCTCTGCACCTGTCCTTGAAGATGCTCTTTGATCACAGACCGTGCTTGACTCGCACTTAGGGCAGGCTAGAAGCACTGCAAAGTTAACCTCAATTAATGAGGGTTAAGAGTTGGTGAATAAATAGCTCATCTTCTTCACCTTAGTGGGTCCTTTCCGAGGTGTGCTCTACAATATGTCTCAGAATTTCAATGGGATTAAGCCCCAGTTACCCAGAGGAGTTACCTGTCCATAAACATATCCTTCATTAGTGGTCTTTTTTTCCCCTCTGTTTCCCATCTCCACTCCCTCACAGCTTCTTGCATCTTTTCCCAAATAAACTGCTAGTACACATATCCTTTCTCAGGGTCTGATTTTAGAGTTCTCCACACTGGGTCACAACCACTTAGCACTTACCATGAGCTGGACACTGGGTCAAGCTCTTTATATGCATTATATAATTTAAGTCTCTTAGCAACCCAATGAGATAAGTGCTAATTCATAAAATTAGAGTAATAATACTTACTTATAGCATTGTTGTGAAGACAAAGTGGAATAATGCACATGAAGTGCTCAGAACTTGCTAAGACTGGAAGAGAAGACAAACTTGAAGAGTTTAGCACAGCCTTTGGCAGAGTAAGCAATTGGTCATTTGCCCAAGAGCACACAGATATTAAATGATAGATTTTAACCAAATTCTGCCAGATTCCAAAGTCCTATACTGTCTTGTCAGTTGTAACCTTCTCTTCAATTATTTTCCACAGGAGACTGTAGGCTCCGTGGGAACAGGAACCAAGGTTATTATATTTAATTTTATTCCCACACCCTGACATTCAGTAGATAGCAAAATATTTGTGTTGAAAATAATCTATTCTCCTTCCCCCTCAAATCTGTTTTATATTTAGTTTATATTCATTACTCACAATAACTTTTCTTTGAGTCATTACTGAGAATAATTATAAAAACTATGTATAAAAACAGCACGTCATCTTCAAAAAGTTGAATTTTTCTCTTATTTTTTTTTTTTCTCTTCAGGAAAATAGTGTATTTCCATTTCAGGAAGGCAGCATATTTAGTGGTAAGGTCATGCTGGTTTTGAAGTCTGGAAGACCTGGTACAAATCTTGTATTTTCAACTCTATAACCTTGGAAAAAATATTTAGCCTCTCTGATTTGTAGTTTTCTCATCTATAAAAGAGGAATGATTGTACTTCCCATACTAGTTATACTGTTGCATAACAAATTACCTCAAAACTTAGTAGTTAAAGATAACAAACATTTACTATCTCACATAGTTTCTGAGGGTTAGTAATCCAGGAGTAGCTTAACTGGGTTGTTTCAGCTCAAGGTATCTCATGAGGTTGCAGTCAAGTTGTCGACTAGAACTGTCATCATCCAAAGGCTTGACTGAGGCTAAAGATCCACGTCCAACCTCACTCATATACTTGTTGGCAGGACTCTCAGCTCCTCTCCATGAGAGCCTCTCACAGTATGGCAGCTATCTTTCCTCAGAGAAAAAGTTCTAAGAGGAAGGGAGAGGTAGCCCCTAAGACAGAAGCCACTGGGTCTTTCGTAACCTAATCTTGGAAGTGTCATACCATCACTTCTTCCACATTCTGTTGGTTGCAGAGACCAATTATTGCACAGGGTGGAAGGGGGAACCACACAAGGAAGCGAATCCCAGTAGGCAAGATCACTGGGACCATCTTGGAGTTTAAGCACAACATCTCCCACATGGAGTTGTAATGTGGGTTTTTATGTGCATAGAACATAGCTGTCTCTCAAAAAAAAAAAATTTGTTTTATGGACTCATGGGAAGATACATGAGTTCTGGAACCCGAAGAACATACTTAAAAATTCAGAAGTATAGTAGTCATCCCAGCACAATTACTGTCAAACAAATCTAGTTATTAAATTTCACATCCTGCTGAGGATTTAGCCAGAAATACTAATGACAGCCAAAACTGCAGAGCTTCTTACAGTTTCCAATATTTTATTTATATTGATCATTAGTTTTAATTTTATGCCATCATATATTTCATTTAGTTCAGCAACTCAAAAGTATATCAATTATTATGGTCACACTTTCCAAGTAAGGACAATGAGCTTTAGGGAGTTTATGTGATTTGTCTAAGGACACACAGCTATCCAGTGATGAAGGGAGGATTTAACTCAGGACTCATGACTCCAAAGTCCATTCTCTTTTAATTGTCTCATGCTGCATTAGTGCTAAGTCAAACTCATTTTATAAAAAATAAAAAAAGAAGAGGAGGGAATGTCATCAATATTGCCCTTTCCAGGAATTTCTGCATAAGCTGACAGAAGTTTCCTCAGGGTTCTCTGTTCTGTGGTTGTCAATTATTAAACAGCCCAGGATCTCTCAGATCACATCCAGGTATGTGCATAGAGCCCTGAAATGTTGATATTGCCTTAGGGGGTTATTTGTTTTTTATAGTCCCACAGGCCATAGCTGGTGCATTTTGCCTGAGCTTCCTCATCCTTTGTACATATGCCCAGGGAGGAGAGGTGAATAGATAAGATCTTTCAGCCTGCAGATTTCCAGTAATTAATAAAAGCAAATGCTTTCTGTTGAGGGCCAGCTGAGACTCGAGGTGGTGAATAAGAGCTGTATGTATAAGCACTGTAGGCTTCCAGCCAGCAAAGAATCCAGACAGAGCCTGCACCCTCCTGGTCTTGGAACTCTAAGAGCACAGAAGAACAGGGTACAGACCCATGGAGTATGACACTTATTTCAGGGACTTTGACCTGCTACATTCATAGGTCATGATAGCTTTGGTGCTACCTCTGGGGAAGGGCCACCATTCAACTTGTCAAGAGAAGAACCAAAGGAACAAAGGCATGAGGCTCTGGGAGTCTGATTGGGCCAAGTTACTGACAGTACTATTTGCATAGTTCTGGCCACTTTCCAAATGACCTCTCACTCAGGCTCACCACAGTCTTTACCCACAGAGCCACCTGGGGTGGAATGGGAGAGGCTTTTCTTATCCCCATCCAACAGATGAGGAGACTGTGACTCAGAGATGTGAATGACTTGGGCAAAGTCTAACAACAGTAACCACAGAGTAATGATTTCTAAGCTACTAATTAACTTTCTAACCATCTACCCATAAGGAATCGTCCTGTAGGTTGAAAAGACATTCCTGAGTCTCTGTATACCACACACCAAGGATTAGTATTCCAAGTAATCATTTTAGAAATTAAAAGTATGAGAGTTAAAATAAAGAAAATAAGATACTGAACACATCTATTAAAGAAAAACATCAGAATAAAAACATCAGAAGACTGATTCATGGGTGTGGGGATCAGATTCCTCCTAAAAGTCATCATGAGGGAGAATGGAGAAACATTAAGGGATATGGAAGATAGAAATGGAACCGCCAGTATTTGAATAACAGAAGTTCAAAAACTAGAGAAGTAGAGAAAGCAACGAAGGGAGGAAAATACTCAGAAAAAACATTAATGATAGATTTTCTAAAAGAAGAAACAAAGGAAATAGGGAAGAGAGACTTTGGAATCAAAGTGTCAAATAGGATTTGAAACCCCAAACAAATATGATTTAATCGAATTTGAAAACATCATAGAGAAAATTCTACGAGCTTCCAGAGGAAAAGAACATATCACTTTGCAAAAGGACAAGATTCAGGTTAACCATTGGTATAAGAAGATGATGGAACAATATTTTTAAAGTATTAGATGACTATAACTTTAATGCTAGAACTTTGTAACCTCCAAAATTTTCACTTAAATGTGAAGGGACAGTAAAGATAATTTCAGGCGTTCAAAGCCTCGGTAGTTTTACCACACAAAACTTCACTTTGAAAATACTCCATGCTTCATTTGATCCTCACAGGTCTGTGATGTGATGATTGTTAATACTGTCCTTGAAGGCAAGATTTAAATGGTGGAATCACCTATCCATGGTCACACGCTTGGGACTCACAGCCAGGTCAGAACTGTGCAAATCTCCTTCTTCTACTCTAGGATGTTGTCTCCTTGATGAAGCAGAAAGGAAGGTCATATAACTGCTCTCACAGCTTTCCTACCTGCCCTTGCCACTCAAGGGAATTCTAGAGTTGCCCTCTGCTTCCCCATGTCCATCTTCTCAGGACTCCTGTTTTTCTACCAGAGAGACAAAGTCAGTCTATACAATCTATACAATCAAGGAATGAGAAAACATTCCTTGGGGACAAAGAGAAAGAAACACACAGGCTGAGTTGTGTGGAAAAATGATAGGAAAAAACAAACAAACAAACAAACAAAAAACAGGATGGGAAGCTGCTCTGGGATATAATGAATCTGTGAGGAATAACAGAAAGTCCTACAGAGCTATAGAAGATCAGAAATGGTGTCCCACTGATGTCCTCTAAGAAATGCAAATAGAGGTTTTTAGTAACATTGTAGTTGCTTTTCTTTTTTTTTTCTCTCTCTCTGAGATAGAGCCTCATTCTGTCACCCAGGCTGGAGTGCAGTGGCGCAGTCTCAGCTCACCGCAACCTCCCCCTCCCAGGTTCAAGTGATTCTCCTGCCTCAGCCACCCAAGTAGCTGAGATTATAGGTGAAGACCAACACACACTGCTAATTTTTGTATTTTTAGTAGAGATGGGGTTTCATCATATTGGGCAAGTTGGTCTCGAACTCCAGACCTCAAATGATCTGCCCCCTCAGCCTCCCAAAGTTCTGGGATTACAGGATTATGGCGCTTGGCCATAGTTGCTTTGAATTGTCAGAGAGGCATTTCCTTGGAAGTGAAATTAATCTGGGATTGGACCTTGTGGGTTCCTAGATTTGTAAGGAACATACCTATAACTGTGTGATAGCCTATCTGCTGTGGAGCAGACTTCCTTCAAGAAAGGGATCCCTGAAATAATAATAATAATAGTAATAATGAAAAGATAATGACCCTGAGTGTGTGCTCCAGTGGTTGAAACCTTGATTTCTGTCAGGTATGTTAGGGGAGCAGGGAGGTAGCCCACCATCTATATTAGTCTTTTTTCTCTTTTTGTTTCTGCTTAACCATTTTCCATTCCTCATTGCCTTTCTCACCGTGACAATGCTTTATTTCCACAAGGCAGTTTATTGTTATGGACCAAGCAAGGGTCAGGCCAATTTGAGTCCTAATCTCAACCCCTCCCCCGAGTCCTGTCCCTTGATCTTAGATAAATTACTTTTTTTTTCCAGCTAGAAATCATGTTTCCTTTTAACTGAATACTTAATTCACAACTTTTTTTCTCTTGGTTGCTACTCCGGTAATAATTAGGTCCCCACCTATCAAGAACACTGCATCTGACCAGACTGAGAGCCAGTGTGAACATGGGCCCCAAACCAAGTTCTTTCAGAATAACAAGGAACAGCAAAGACCAGCCTTTCCCTTCACTGAGAAAGGGGCTATTATTGGGAGGGTCCAAATTTTTACCATCCAAACACAGAAAACCAGGAACTCAATGCCAACATGGAAAACAGAATGTATCAGGAATGAAGTACAATACCCACTCATATACACAAGGTCAATATGGGTTTGGGGAAAGATGTATTTGAACATCTGGCCTCTTCTAGTACACAGGGCCCCAGTCTAGCATTTTTAAAAGAAGATATTTTTGTTTCTATTACTTGCATTACTTTGCAAAGGGGTATACAGTCTACTAAATGAGATATAATGAAGGAGAATAAATCTGCTCACACACAAGAAACATTCCTGGATAATGCTTTTTAGTTGTTGAAAATCAGCACATTATTTAAAAGTGGCACAAATTCAGGGCAATCTGAGAAAGAATTCAAAAGTGGTGGCTACATTTTCTGACAGGTTTAGGTAGGACCACACACCACTCCCATTTTTTTCAGTGTATATGCCAAGAGGCCAAAACCTCTGATCATCAAAATAAGCGATTTTGTATATTACAGTGCACAGGACAACAGAGGGAAAGAGGCTGTCTTGGAGGGTGACTAAAAGGTCTTTTGCAAAAGATTTGTATTACTCTGAAGTGAAAGGACTGGAGCCCAGAGCCTTGTAGCCTTCATTAACTTGACCCTTCCTCTTCTTTGGTTGCAGTGGCCTCATTGGGAACTGTTTCTGCTACATGTTCTGCTGGCTTCTCCTCTCCCTCTTCCACCCCTTTTTGGGCATAGAGATCTGGGTATTCCTGCCTGCCTTCCTGAATGGCTCAGAACTGGTCTACACAGTCTGACCCCTTGACCTACTCATGTTATGGTGAAAGCAGGAAAAGGCTGCCTTGAGCTGTTCCCTCTAGGAGCCGTTCGCCATTCCCCCAAGGAAGAGGCAGTGCTAGATAAGGTCCCCATTTGGCAGCATCGATCCATGCTTCTCCTAGGGAGGGATCACCGCGGTCATCAGCCACCAGCTCTGCATTGCTTGGAGTTTTGTGGTCTTCTTTGGTCACAAATATGATTCAGTCCTTCTGTTTCTGCCAGCAGTAGCACATGGCTGCAGCCCAGCCCTTAGACCTTATAGAAGGGGCAGTGGCTGCTGCAGCTTCACGTGATGGCCTCCCTCTCCTCAGGCAGGGTGGGTGCCCCTGAGGCCTGTGCAGACCGAAGATACATTACTTAATCTTCCTGATCTCAATTTTTTTTTTTTTTTTTTGTCTGTGGAATGGATTAAATCATAGCCATTCCCTGGCAGAGTTATTGAGAGGACTGCATGAGGTAATGAAGGTGAAGCCCCTGGCCAAGAGTGAGTGTCCACACACCTTCACCCTCATTTCCTTTTGACTTGGCTCCTTCATGAGGCACTTTCTGTTATCAGTTAATGCAGAACCAGTAAAGGACATGAGGACTCTCGATCATCAGTAAACTGATGCTCAAGGATCCCTTTCTTGCATCTCATTGGCTCTTCCACGAATGAGCCTTTTCCCTCTTGAACATCAGCTGATCATCTTTTGAAATGCCCTGCCTCAATTCTGAAACTCTACTCTGTCTTAAAAGTAGCAGTGATGGGAGATATCCTTCATCTCTATGTGATCTTCAAGAGAATGTATCTAAAGTTTCTCCACTGAGTGTGATGTTTGCAATAGATTGTTGATATGAAATCTTTATCCTTGGTTGCTGAAATTCGTGTTTGTTTTTGTTTTCTCTTGTGATCAGAAGTAGACATTGAACTTATCACATGATTTTCTTCATGCATCAGGTAATCATATGCAGTTTTCTTTTATATATTGATACAGATAAATTATTTTTATAGATTATCTGATGTTAAAACTTACGTTCATCCCCCCCCAAAATCTTATTTAAGTATAAGATATATTCTTAATTGGCTAGTGAACTTATATTATTCAGATCAGGTAATCACCTATTGATTTTTGGGTATTTGATCTGTTATGTTTTTAAAGAGAGGTGTTTAAAAATCTCTAATTATAATTGCTGCTATATCTACTTCTTCTCACAGTTTTATAAATTATATATACGTATTTGGAGGCTACATTTTAGAGACATATGTGCTCATGATGGACCTTTTATCTTGCTCTGTTGGTTTAGAATATTTTTCTTTAAGATACTGTTTCCCTACAGTTTTTAAGACTGTTATTTCAGATTTCACTTGCTTCATATTGGCCTGATATTTCTTTCCCATCCTTAGATTTTGAAATTTTCTTGTATCCTTTTGATTTGTGTGTCTGTTGACCACACAATTTGTGTTTTAAAAAATCTCACCTGAGACTCTGTCTTTTAATTGGTGAGCTTAACCATTTACATCTATTTTAATTACTGTAATACTACATTCTCGTGTGCTCTCTATTATGAAAGCTTTTGATAATAAAATACACTTAAACTCTTAAATACAAAGTTTGATTTATTCAATGCGAAACATCTGTTGTTTCTTTTTTCTCTTTCCCTTTTCCAGCTTACATTGTTAATATCAACGTTTACATATGCCAATAGTATTTTAAATGTATTACTATTTATGTCTTTCATAAAAACACAGGTTGTGCAGCATGTTCTCATGTTGCTTTTATCTTTAATCCTACCCTCAGCCCCAACTCTGCTGTGACTTGTCTAAAATTATAATTCTATTTTTCTTTTGTTTTCTTTAGTGCTTGTCTTAAAAGAAAAAGACAACAACTTTATTAAGTAACTTGATCACTCCTTTCTATACCTCTTCAAGTTCCCTCCTGTATTTAGTTTTGTTTTTATCTGTTCATTTCTACCAGGAGTGTTTTCAAAGTGGAGTTTTGGGTAGTAAAACTTCTGAGGCTGCTTCATAGGTAATGCACTTTTATTTGTGATTCCTACTCTACCTTTAAAAACTATTCAATGGGGCCAGGCACAGTGGCTCACACCTGTTACCACAGCACTTTGGGAGGCTGAGGCGGGCGGATCACGAGGTCAGGAGATCGAGACCATCCTGGCTAACATGATGAAACTCCATCTCTACTAAAAATACAAAAAATTAGCCAGGCATTGTGGCGGGTGCCTGTAGTCCCAGCTACTTGGGAGGCTGAGGCAGGAGAATAGCATAAACCCGGGAGGCAGAGCTTGCAGTGAGCCAAGATCACACCACTGCACTCCAGCCTGGGCGACAAAGCAAGACTCCGTCTCAAAAAACAAAAAATAAAATAAAAACAACTATTCAATGGGATGATCTTCTGCCCCAGTCCGCTCTCATTGTCCACTTCCTCATAGGTCGGAGTGTAACAGGCCCTTTGAAATCATAATCTCAATGCTGATATTCAAATGTGTCTACTCCCAGAAATGAATCACAATGCCAAATTTGGGTTAGTGTCCAGCCTTCCCCCACTCTTATTTTGAGCTGTTTGGCTTTGAAGCCAGCAATGGCATGAAGGGCATGGCTGGATTCTTCATTTCTCCATCTGTCCTTCACCTGGGGCATTCTGGCCTTCAATCCCCTTGCTGGTTTCTGTTTTGATTTCCCCCAAGTTCTCAGGTTGAAGAGGAAGATAGAGGAGGGACAAAGACAGGTAAGTATTTTTGGAATGAATTATATTCTCAGCTGATTCTGAGCTCTCTGGATCAGGAAAATGCCTACGGCTCACTCTTTTTTACGGGGCATTTTTGTGGGTTCTTTGAAGGGTCCCTCCTAGGCCCTTCTATCCTTCAGTTCCTGGACAGGAGTGGATGTACCACTATTCTAGCTGGTCTCTTTCAATTCTTTCCTCAGTCTTAAGATTGCAGAGATATCCACCTCCCTAACTACCACCACCACTTCCTTCCCTACCTCAAGATGACACTACTGAAGATGTTGAAAGATACACCTCCCCACACCACACACACACACAGGCTTTTCTCCTGCCACAAAAAATACCCACAAATCCCTTGTTCCAACAACCTTCTGAGAAAGCAGACTGATAACAGCAAACATTCTCTCCTGGCTCTGACCCTTTATTTCTCACTCTCTAGAATTCCCAGGCATGTGGGAAAATGTGGGATACCAATTTCTACATCAAACAACTGCAGGGAACACAACTCAAAGCTCCGCAGTGGTCCTACTGAAGTCCCCCTCACTCGTCTGGAGTTGAAAATAACTCAATGGAACAGTTCCCCCCAAAGAACTCCCTTCACAAAATCTTCCCTTTCCTCATTTAGAAGTGCTAGAGGGCATTCAATTGAAAAACAACAACTTGAGTTTTTGGTGTCAACTTGCCTAGTTTCAAATACTTGTGTTATGGTCTTGACTGAGTTATGTATCTTCTCTATGCTTCGGTTTCATTATCTGTAAAATGTGGGTAACATCAGGACTTAGCTACAAAATTGCTGTAAGGATTAAATAGGATAACGCATTGGAGAACACTTACAAACACACAGAAAGTGCCAGCTGTTTTATTCTTATAACAAAATGCAAATCTCTGTATAAATAGATTTATCATTATAACACAATGACCCAATAGGGTCCTCATGATTTTGGAATCAGAATTTATAAATTTTCCTGACTCCATGAGCTTAAGTATGCCATAAGCTGGAATCAGCTTGAAGGAAAACCCTAGATAATTTTTATCATTATTTCCATATAATCTGCTGAGAAATTACGAATGGTTTTCAAAATTGCAAATTGCAGTGATAACATTTCTACAGAAAATAAATAGAGCTGCTACTTCCTCACTGTCTGCTGTGATCATCCATTTATCTCCCTGGCTGCTGGGAACATTGATGAACATTGAAGGGGCTTGAGATACCCTTTCTTCCTTTTGAGACTGACAAATACAAATTTATCAAAATTCCGTTGAAATGTCATCTTTTTGGTTTGGTGAAAGCTGACTTAACCAACTCCTCCAAACACAATTGTTTTCTTCCCTTCTCTACATTCTGATATGATTTTGTGCAGTTCCCCCTTCTTATCTAGCTCTAATGTGTCTGGTTTCTGCCTGTCTATGGCCCCTTGGATTGAACCTCTGTCTGTACTCTTAAAAATATGACCTTGACTGTAGGTACTGTTCCTCACACACCCATTTCATCCACACTTGGTGGCTAGTGTGACCATATATGGTTCATCTCCCTTTTCCCCTATGATAATTTGATTTTGGCTCTCAGACCCTTCATTTATATCTGATACTCCAGGGTCTCCTAATCTGGAAGTTTAAAAATGAAAGATAAGTGTAATCAGAAGCTAAGAGAGCATAGGGAAAGCAATTCCCATATCTAGGAGTGGGTTGGGAAGAAGGGAAGGGAAGGGGTTTAAAACATGTTTCTGGAAGGCATTTTTTTTCCAGGTGGAGGTGTCCAAGTGTAAACTTACGTAAGCTGGACAAAACAGCCTTGGCAAGGCAGAGAGACATGGAGAATGTTGCTGTGACAGCCACATGAGGAGAATTGATGTGTAAAAGTATGGAATGGGAGCCCCAGGGAGAATGATGGATGGTAACACTGGACAGAGGGCATGAAGATCAACGAATGCTCATAAGGAGTTGGTTTTGTTATTTAGGCTTTGTGGAGACATCTAAGATTGTTAAATGGGGAGGGGGTGGTGAAAAGATAGAATCTCTATTTCAAAAAATATCACTCTGACTACGCTGAGGTTGGCTTGGAGGGAGTATGCAATAGCATCAGCCTGGAAGGGCCAATCCTTCCATCTGTCACAGCACAGTGGATGTCTGTCATCCCATTAACAGCCATTCATTATTTTATGGCTGAAGAGTATCTCCAAGAAGTCAGATATAACAAGGAGAATTATTTGCATGGTGTGTGTATGTCGTGGGGAGTAGGGGACTCAGAAGGGTACAGAGAAGAATGCACAGGATGTTTAATCCTGATAAATACAGGAGAATGAAGTCTGTGGGCTTCACTCTGGAAGAAAAGATGCTTATGAGGATATTGCTGAGAAGCAAAATTATATATATACCATAGGCAGAGCAGAGAGACAGGAGAGAAGGAAGTCAGAGAGATACAGAATATCTTATCCTGGACTTTGTGGCACGAGAAGGAGGAACTGTGCTTGGTTGGTCTGTTTGCTTGTTCTGATTTTGGCAATTCCCTGGGCACTGTTCCTGCTGCTTTGCAGAGAGGAAGGTGGTCACCGGCAGATGCACCTCTCCTTCTGACTAGAATCCTCCGTTCTTGGTTGAAGGCCACAGTTGAAATCGAGCCTATTCTGCCCTGTGCTGGATAAGACGGCAAGGGGGTAAGAGCTTGCTTAGCAGCTTGAATGGAGAACTGAATGCTGACTTTCTAAATTTTTCACTTGTTTTTGTGGCTTGGGGCCTTTACGAGACTGGTATGGAGGTGGACTCTGGATATGGAGTTCAATTGACTAATACTCTGTTTTGTTTCCAGGTTCAGAAATATGCACAACCATGTCCTGATCTTAAGAATTGTAAACTCATTCTCTGGTCTCCAGAGCAAAGGAGTTACCAGAAAGCATTCCATCACCATGAAATCCTAATTGTGGCCCCAGGTCATTAGCTTTCATAAATCAGTGTGCCTGAGTAGTGGCTTAAGAGACTTTATTTTCAGGACAACTGATGCGATTATGAGAAAAGCTCCTAATGACTGATATCTCATGGCAGTATCTTAATTACCACAGAATTCATAGGAAGCACCTGATAGCTCTACAGATGATTTGATTAGAAACCACATTTTAAAATCTCTTCTCGATGAGTCAGTGACAGCATCCTTTGGGAGCCAAGCCTTAGTGTGAGATCTCATGTACACAAAAAATCTCAATGTTGAAGATAAATAAAACTGTTAAAACCACCACTTTCAATATCTAGTCTTAAGAAAATGGTCACATTTTCTTTACTAAAACCTTCCAGGCTAAGGAGAAGCTGAAATTAAAATGCTATTTTAGCTGCATTTTTTTTCTTTTTTTTTTTTTGTTATTCATCCATCACTGTAGCTAGAGGTCATGGAAATCCCATGGCACAGTATATGAGGTCCCATACCACATGACGCCAACCTATTCATTCACATATATATTTAGCAACAAATAGCTACTGGGCCCCTGGAACAGTTACGTGCCAGGTGCTTTACTGGATGTTAAAGCAGTAACAATGGTGAGCAAAAACAAATATAGTATCTTGCCTTCTTAAGCTTACAACTTTTTTAGAGCAGCTATACCTCATCAGTAAATTACCCAAATAAATGTAAAAGAGCAGAGATTGGCGCAATGAAATGGATAACTTGTGAAATTGACATATATGGATCAGAGAAACCTGGCTTTCTGAAAAAAATAATTATTGGGTTGAGACCCAGAAGAAGAGTGGGGAATAGTTTAGTGAGGGATGGTTAGGGCAAGGGTTAGGGAGCAGGAAGTGAAAGTGAGGACTGCATTTGGGGCACAGGGAAAAAGGCACAAAGGGCCTAGGGCAGAATGGAACTGGAAAACAGTCAGCATGGTTGGAGAGCCATGGGAGTAAATATTAATACATAAAAAAGAAACTTATTATAACAACTGTGGGTGCTATGCAGGCAGATAAATAATTCAGACAATAAATGTTAAAAGAGAAAAAGAGCTGGAATAGTTTCAAAGAGTATCACGTGGGCTGGAATATGGCTTGAAAGGAATCCATAAGGAGGTGAGGAGTGGGAGGTGGGTGGCATTTAACTGAGGCTCAAGGTTTTAGAAAGGGCCCTGGGGAGAGGTGGGGTGTGAATTGAGAACCGAAAGGCTGGGAACTAGTCATGAAAATTGGGCAGAGGAGAGTGAAATAAAACGGTGCCGCTCAGGATGGCTGGGGTGAGGTACATGATGATGGCCGGTACAGAAGAAGAGGCTGGGGAAGTAGGTCCAGGCCAGGTAATGAGAGGCCTTGAAGGTCAGCAAAGGACTTGCAACCTGGAGAGAGCCAAGGAATAAGAGAATGGTAGGCATTAGGAAGTGTTGAACCAATGGGGAGCTGGAGTGGATTAAACACAGTCAATCCCACTTCCACCAGTCACAGCAGATTGGCATAAAACCTATACCAATAAAACCTATTGAATAAAACCTATCTGCACATCTCTAGCTTCTCCCCGTTTACTGGAAAGTGGTGTTTGTGAGAATGAATGGACAAAGTCTATTTTACCTGGAAAGGGGGAAGGAGTGGTATGAGTGTGTATGCATGTTCGTGTGCTTGGGTGTAGAGTATAGGGTGTAGAGCCTGAGAAGTGTTTTCAAGTATGTGACAGCCTCTGGATCTGGGATGAATATGCCCTTTGAAATCCCTTCAATGGCTACTAGAATGGAAACTAAACTTCCCCAAGAGTGCGAGTCTTTTATTCCCAGCTTTCTAGATGCCTTTGTCACACTCACTGTTCTCACTTGTCACTCCAGTCAAAGTAAGTTACCTGGCATCTCACTTCCTCATATGGCTTTCCGCACCTGGATTTTTTTCTCCCAGACACCACCCATCTAGCTATCCAAATCCTTCCAAGCACTGCCTGAAATGCTACTTCCGGGAACCTTCTAGATCTCCTACCAGAAGGCTCCCCTGTTCTTCTGAACTCACGTGGTATTTGCACCCCCTTCTGTCTTATATATGGGGGAGAGTGTCTGAATCACAGACCCTGATACAGAGTAAATACATACTTGGTATATATATGCAAATGAATGATTATGAATAAATCAACAAATATTAGCATTTGTATCCATCTTTTCTTTTTACTTGGAGTAAGATCCCAGGAGATGTCTTACTCCTCTCTGTAGCCTTCACAGTGCAAGACAATAAAAAGCGCACAAAGAGGTTTAGGTGCTGTGCTTCTTGCATGGTTTAAATTAATGAATCAATAATTCAGACTCAACTAAAAGCAAATTTGATGACATCATTCAGTGGTTCTTAATTTTGGATGGAATTGTTCCCCTGGAGGTGTATGTTTGGAAATGTATAGAGCATTTCTGGCTGCCTTAGTTGCAGATGGGGGTACTACTTGCATTTAGTGGCAGGGATCAAGAATGGTAAAAACCCTGCAAATCAAAGCAGAGTCCAGCACAACAAAAAAGTTGTTCCACCTGCACCATTAAAGAAGGACTGCCTACTGTAAATGATACTGAGAGAATAAAAAATGTTTTGAACAAAACTGTAGACCCTTCTCCTCTGAGGAAATTAAAAGAAAACAAGAGAAAGTTGTCCTAATGGCCTTTCTCAACCCTGCCCAGCCCTGACATACTAAACTCCTGAGGAATGTAAAATTCAGGCCAAATGATCCAGACACAGGAGACCCACCCCTTTGGTTCCTGCAGGGGCAGCCTCAGCATTCCCTGTTCCCATCAGAAAGGGCTTAGGGCCGAACTGTGCTCCCTCTGGCCAGGAGAGAGTCTGTCCCTCTACATATATTTTACTCTCAGGGTAATAACTCAGATAAAATGTGGACATTTGCATTGGCACTCAGAGGCTATCACAAGGCCTGCCATCAGCCTGTCTTAGAGCTTTTTCTTTTTCTTTTCTTTGAACTAAGTAAATAGCAGGAGTCAGCTATAGGAAGCAAGCTATGAGGGGTGGAGGAGATATGAGTTGGTGGCAAGGATAAGGGTGACAGAATGTCTGAAAGGAGAAGTGACAGACTTGGCTGACTTTCGAAGCCCCTTCCCACATCACCAGGCTAAAACTGACCACTGTCTCTCTTACATTATATGTAGAGTTTCATATAAATATATATAATACAAGTGTTATATGTATGAGATTATATAAACACAAGTATTATATTAAAAGATTATAAATGTAATACATTTACTAATATAAAAATGTGTTATATAGTTATGGTCTCAATCACAAATAATTTTATGACAAATAATGTATTTTGATATACAATAATATTAATATATTATACAATAATATCAGTGCATTATTAGTGTATAATTTAACATATTCATTGAGATATTAGTGTATAATTTAACATAATACATTACTATATTATTGATATTATGTGTTATTATAAGTGTTATATTAATATGTTTATTATGATGAACAATAATTTTGTGATTCCTGCTAATCTTGGAGCTCACTGAGAATACTGACAATAGTTTATTCCTGTATTCCCAGTACCTAGGAGAACACCTGTCCACTTCCTCCGTTCATATACATTTCTGTTTTATTCCAAAGTACATATGATTTTACAATTATCTTTTTGCCACAATTTATAGCAAAAAGTCTTGACAGCAGTGACTATACTGTACTTCCCTGTGTCCCCTGAATCAGAGTTCCATATACTCAAGAAATGTTCAGCAAATTTTGGTTGAATCAAATCAAACTGAAGACGTGAGAATAAACAGCATTGAAATCTCTAGTCTGAATGATCAGATGCACGATAGTACCATAGAAAAATATATATATTTAAGAAAAAGAACTAAGTGAGCGAAAGGAATAAAGGGGTTCTAACATATTTCTAACATAGGAAATTAATTAAACACCCTGGAAAGGAGTGAGTTTCTTGAGCAAAGAAATGCTTAGGCAGAGGGGGCAATTTTGGAAGAAGAGATTTAGAGACTTAACCATTGATTTGAAGAAAGTGGACTAGTTCCAGCACTTTGGGAGGCCGAGGCAGGTGGATCATGAGGTCAGGAGATCAAGACCATCCTGGCTAACACAGTGAAACCCCATCTCTACTAAAAA
>NW_012115999.1:3799340-3801791 GCF_000951035.1 Colobus angolensis palliatus
GTGAGTGGAGATTGAGCCACTGCACTCCAACCTGGGTGACAGAGCAAGACTCCATCTCAATAAATAAATAAATAAATAAATGAATAAATAAATAAAGTGGACTAGTTGTCTAGGGCCATTGATTACAAACATCCCAGAAGCAAATGGAAAAAGAAACGTTCAGAATGTAGATTCAGTCACAGTGTTAAGAATATCCTGTTGATAGGTTCAGCAAACCACTACGGCAAACATTATCCTATGTAACAAATGTGCACATCCCACACATGTACCCCAGAACTTAAAATAAATTAAATTTAAAAAAGAATATCCTGCCTTGAAAGGCTAGTCCAGAATGATACACTGAAGAAGGAACTAGGAATACAGAAAGAAATAAAATATATTTCCTACCTTCAAATTCAAATTATTCCTAAAACTATTTCTTTCTCATGGTTTTATAAGCCAAGATATTCTATTTGAACTCTTTCAAGTTAGATTTTTACAATCTAAAATCAAGGAAATTTGGGTTAATGTAAACATTTACCATTGTTTTTCTCAACATACCATTTTTTTAAAAAGGCTTTTGATTTTTTGAATGAAATATAAAGAAAATCCATTGTCTTGAAGAGAAGGTTCATTAAATATTATCTCCTTTTCTCTTCTCTTTACATAAGTACTTAGAGGCCTGGCAATTCCCTAGTATGTTTGAGAAAGTTGATTGGTCTTAATCAGTAGATTAGAAATTAGGCTTTTAAAAATACACAGATTATTAACTGTCTAGGATATTTGTTCTCAATTAACAAGCAGCAAGAAGACCTGAGGAGAGAGAGGCCAGTGAGGAATCTTTCTTCCCTCCTTCCACTAATGGCTCTGGTCTGCCTCTTTGAGATAATCATTAAAACTTCACATGGCTTATCCTTGGTTCTTATTCTGAGTGAAGGGAGAAGTCTATGGGCATATAAACCAGACAGTCCTTTCCTTACTCTACAGAACGATAATAGCATTGCTTATTGGTTAGTATCTCTGAGTTTCATTGTGTGTCTCTCTTAGGATTTAAATTAGTTTTGGCAGTAGCATCTGTTTCCTCTTTTGACAAACACTGTAAACATCATAACCATCTTCTGCAGTCATGATAATACTAACTCCTCATTGCCTGATGACAATAGTAATCATAATCGTGATTTAGGTATAAATGTGCTTTCCATGGAATGTATCAACTTGCTATCTTCAGTAGATTTCTACGGCCCCTTTAGAATTTTGTATCTCAATGAATTGTTTACAATGATGCTTATGAAATAGAGCTCATGAATTCCAGCCCCAAATAGTTACATTTCTGTCTGATTACTCACATTTTTCTGTCTTGTAGGAAAGTGCATAATCAGATTTATCTTATTTGCTCTTCTGGAAGCCAAATTTAGGAGAATGTGTATTTGAAATATGTCTGCTCAAATGCTGAGTCATCTAAAATACATTGTCAGAGACATCTGAGTTTTGGCTTTAGCTGGAAGTTCTTCACATTGGTCTGTCTTCCCACACAAAGACGAGTTAAAAATGGGCCTGATCATTTAGGCTGACAAATATAATGGCCTGAAAAATAGCACTTGCTCTATTCCAAATATTGTACCAAGACGATTGTAAACATCATCATGTTTTCCCCCACAACAACTATGTCCGTTTTATAGATGATGATGTTGAGGCTCTGAGAGATGAACTGCCCAAGGCAGCTGCTGATTATGGAGCCAGGATTTGAAGTCTAGAGTCTACTCTCTTCATTTAACAGAATGAGTTCTCCCTGATTCCCTTTGCCTGAACTTCGTACATCCCTCTAGCAGAATCAGTCTCACAGTGGACTTAAATATTAAATATTATCTCCTTTTCTCTTTAACTAAGTACTTAGAGGTCTGGCAATTCCCAAGTATGTTTGAGAATTTTACTTAAGCTTTGCCTCCTCTACCATGTTTGCTAATTTCTTGACCATCAGTGGGGACTCAGTAAATATTTGTGCAACAATGGAATGAATGAATGAAGGAAAGAATGAGTATATGAATGCAAGACAAAACCCATAAAATAAATGGATATTTTCTTTCCTAGATTCTTCTGTGATGCTTTCCTAGACTTTTTCTGATTTGCCTCTCCTTAGATGTAATGGAGACTATGTGTCATCATTTATACAATTTAGTGAACCTTTACAGAATGGAATTCTGTGTAGGTCCTTTTGATGCAAAACTGACTTAGGCCAAACCCTGCTCAGCAATACTTATTATGTAGAGAGACAGGCAGTAACATAATCATTCAACTACAGTTGATGTGTGCCAAACAGAGGTTTATGTGAAATAAGTCTCAGGATACAAAATCAATGTGCAAAAATCACGAGCATTCTTATACACCAGTAACAGACAAACAGAGAGCCAAATCATGAATGAACTTCCATTCACAATTGCTCAAAGAGAATAAAATACCTAGGAATCCAACTTA
>NW_012115999.1:3803336-3847161 GCF_000951035.1 Colobus angolensis palliatus
ACATCACACACTGGGGCCTACTATGGGGAGGGGGGAGGGGGGAAGGATTGCATTGGGAGTTATACCTGATGTAAATGACGAGTTGATTGGTGCTGATGAGTTGATGGGTGTAGCACACCAACATGGCACAACTATACATACGTAACAAACCTGCACGTTGTGCACATGTACCCTAGAACTTAAAGTATATATATAAAAAAAAAAAGAAATATCCATCTGAGCAGGACTGAGGATCTGAAGGTCTCACAGGGCAGGTAGTGCTTCAGTTAGGCCCTGAAGGATGAGTGAATTTCAGAAAATTAGTGCTTCACCACCAGAAGATTTCCTTCTTTCTCTAGCGATAACAGGAAAGGGGTTAAGGAGGCCATGACAATAAGAGCTCTTTATGGCATACAAGTTAAGCCAGAGTAACATGGCTCAAGTACATATGGAGGCCCTATATTCTTGGGTATGAATAAACTGCCCTCAGCACCATGACTGTCTCTGAGAGCATCTTGATATTTCTAGGAGAAACTGTCCACATTCTTTATTACAGTGTTATCAGCAACTTCTCCTGCAGGGTATAGCCCTTCCTCCTGTCAATTGTTAATGGAAGTGATTTGTTTACATTTAGCAGGAAGGGAGGAGACAAGGAACTGCATCTTATCATCCAATCTGCCCCTGCCTTTCAGAGGTATCCACTGCCATGTTATAACCATGGAATCCAGACGCTCAGAGCAAAACAGATGCCTGGGTTGGTCATATAATCTTCCTTTCCCAAACTCCATTCATCCTGGGTGGAAAATGGGCCAAATGAGATACTCATCTGGTTAAGACCCAATGGCATGATGAAACGAGGCAAGCAGGGGCAGGGAGACTGCAGGGAGCTCTAGGCACTTGGGAGTTTGTCCACATGCCTAGAGTCAACCAAGAAGCTTGGGGATTGAGGCTTCAAGCCAAAGGGTACTGATGACAAAAGATGAGATTAATGTCTTCCTGGACTCCTGTCACATTCCAATTGGAAAACTGCATTGATGACTATGGTCTTTGGTCTCTTGCTGTCTCACAAGCTGCAAGATGGTCTTGATTTCTTCCGGCATAGTGACAGTCCCTGCTGTAATGCTGGTCTTCATAATCTCTTGCCTTGAGTGTGACAATAACCTCCTCGGTGTTTTTCCTGCTCCTGCTTTTATGCACCTCAAACCCATTCTCCACATTATAAAAAAAAATCCATCATCTTCCTTTAAAAATCCATCACTCACTTTACATCATATGCAGAAGCACTGTCCACAGAAATTTATACAATGATGGAAATGCTCTTCATCTACTCCAATATGGCAGCCACTAGCCACAAGTGTATACTGAGCTTTGAAACATAGTTCATGCAACTGAGAAACTGAAACTTTAATTGAGATTACTTTCAATTACTTTTATTTAAAAAGTCACACATGTCTAATGACTACCCTATTAGACATTACAAATCTACGGGATGGTGTCCAAGCCCTTTACCCTAGCACTGAAAGCCCTTTATGATCTAGTCCCTATTTACATTATTTGTTTTATTTCCTACCATGTTTCCTATCTGGTTTTTCCTCAAATAAGCTAAACTCTTTTTTTAAACCTCTATGCCTTTGTGTCAGGTGCTCCAGATTTCAAGATTTCAAAATGGAGATTAAATGTTCATCTTCTGGGAAGCCTGTCTCAACTTCTTTTTCTCCATAGAATGAGTCACTGCTTCCCCTGTCCTCTCAAAGATCACTGAATCTGCTTCTGTTATAGCATCTGTCACATTGTATTGCAGTTATTTGTTTACCTGGGCCTCTCACCCACTAGTCTGGGAACTCCAAGGAACAGGGATTAACTCTTATTCATCCCTGTAAGACTATCACCCAAGGAAGTACACATCAGTAAATGCGTGGTGAACAGATGCAAACCCACAGAATGAATTTATTATTTAATCAATCAGTGTTTAGTTCAAAGAGCTCCCTGAACTGACAGAGCCATTAGTAAACTTTTGCAACATCAAAGACGCTGAGGACAGCCCATGATGTCAGGCACAGATTTGTATCCGCGCAACGGTGCCTCTAGTCAACATGGAGGGTCAACATGGAACTTTCAAATTCACTTTACATCTGAAAACATTTGGACTTGGGTGGATGATGCTCCAGGCTGAGAGGTTAAGCTGAAAGATGCTTGAAACTGCATGTGCATAGGATGAGAAATCAGAATCCCAAGGCCTCTGGATGCTCAGAATTTTTTAATAGTTACTTATAAATGCTTTTAGGAATCTCGTTATTCTTTACACAAGAATAAGAGGAGGGGAAGTATTAAATTTTCTTCTATTAAAGGTACTGTTGTTGATTGAGAGTCTACCATGCCATGACATATCATTTGATCAAAGGATATATGTAATATATATTATATATCCTTTGATCAAATGATATACATTATACAACTGGAGACAACACATGAAAATCTGTTTATATTTGGAGACACCTGTTGCCTGAAGAGGCTTTATATTCCCCCCAAAACATCAAGAAAAATTAGAGCTGAAGATGCCTACAAGATAATCTTTCCTACCTCCTATGTGTCACTCTTGGGAAAATTGAAGCCCAGAGACAGACAAGCACTAACCCAATGTCACACAGCTCCAATGGCACAGCAGGGACCAGGTTTCTTTACTTTTTTTTTTAGACAGTGTCTCATTCTGTCACCCAAGGTGGATGCAGTGATGCAATCACAGCTCACTGCAGCCTCAACCTCCTGGGGTCAAGGGATCCTCCTGCCTCTGCCTCTCAAATAGTTGGGACCACAGACATGCGCCATCATGCTTGGTTATTTTTAAAAATTTTTTGTTTTGGTATGGTTTTTGGAGAGATGGGGGTCTCACTATGTTGCTTAGGCTGGTCTTGAACTCTTGGACTCAAGCGATCCCCACACCTTGGCCTTCCAAAGTACTCGATTCTAGGCATGAGCCAGCATACCTGAACAGGACCAGGTTTCGAATCTCAGGCCAGAATATTTCCAGACTATTGCCAGGTTCATTAAAATGAGACTCCTGACAGTCTCCTTGCTGTACATCACTGTAGCAGCAAGGTTCTGGGGACACCAGCAAGCACATACCCTGCGGACCTCAGGGTCCACTGTGATACAAACCCTCCAGAAAGCAGTATGGTCTTCTGCTTCAAGGGTCTTAAAGCTGTTCAAAAGAATTGGCTGAGTAACTGATCTCACTTCCTGGAAAACAATCTATAATGTGAACAAACATTGTCATTTCAGCCTTATTTATAACAGCAAAAACAAAACGAAACATCAAAAAGTAGCAAAGTTAAATGACCTCAAATCAAGATAACAATAGTTCCTAACATATACGATTGTTAGAAGAAATAATTGATATGAAAGACATGTAACCCAGTGCCCGGCCCATAGATAGCACTTAGTTAAATCAGACACCTCTGACCGTTCACATTTGTCACTTCTAGAGCCCATGGACAATACGATATGAACCAAACTAGACTAAGTAAGATAAATTCCTGGCTTGGAGGTTTGCAAAAATGAGGACTCAGAATTGGTCAAGTTTACTTAGGGTTCCGTTTATTATAGAACCAGGTAGCAAGGAATGTTCCGGTAATTATGCCAATGAGTGAACCTGCTGCTTAGAGCTTCCCTTTATTCTCCATAAAGATATCTTCAAGTTATCACTCTCCCCAGTCTGTGCAGAGTGAGAAACAGGCCAGCTCACTAGAGCCCAGTTCAAGGCCTCTCTGTTGTCTCTGGCATTTTTGAAAGAATAAGAACTCAAGGATCCATCCTATTACTAAAAGAGGAAGTTCTTGCCGTGTCCCTGTTACTATCCCATTTTCTCCTCTGATTTATTTTTTTCCTCTGCTTCAGGCTTATTGCAGGCAGTGGGGCTGTTCATGGTCTGACTCATGATAAATTAGCAGAGATAGTGGCTTTGAAGAGTTAAAAAAAAATTCCCCTTCTCTTACTAAGAACTTTATTTAATCTCATTGAGCTCCTTTTCCTAGCTGCAAAACAGGACAATACTCTCTGGAGTTTGCATGAGGATCAAATAGTACAATATGTTTACAGAGAGCCTGGCACCCAGCAGACTTTCTCAAAAGGAATTCCATCCTTCTTGATCTTCAACAACTTGTGCAAGAAAAAGGAAAAATGAAAAACCCATGGAGCTGGTGCATATGATGGGGAAGCAGAAAGTAGGCACGAGTGACAGCAGAGACACCTAGAGCCCTGAGCATCCAGGCAAATGCGGTGGCAGAGTTGGACCAGTTGGATAATATTCACCTAGCTCATGAACCATTTTCACTTATACTTCCTGTAGTATTGACATGTCAGTCCTGCATGCTTCACCTTTTCCGTTGAGACCATGTAACTTATTGAGGTCATGGTAAGTGCGGACAAATCCAGGACTCAACCAAACCTCCTATCTATAACTAGCTGTGCTATTGCTTCCACACTGAGTACTTCTGCTTAGACATGTCATGTCCGGAAGAAGGGTGCGTCAGAAATATGGCACATAAGAGATTAGCATAGTTGACCCTTGAACAATGCAGGTTTGAATTATGTAGGTCCACTCACATGTGAATTTTCTTCTGCTTCTGCTACCACTGAGACAGCAAGACCAATCCTTTCTCTTCCTTCTCCTCAGCCTACTCAATGTGAAGATGATGAGCACGAAGAGGATGTATTTTCTCTTCCTTGTGATTGTCTTAATAACATGTTCTTTTCTCTAGCTTACTTTACTGTAAAAATACAGTATATAATACATATAACATATAAAATATGTGTTAATTAACTGTTTATTGGTAAGACTTCCAGTCAACAATAGGTTATTAGTAGTTGAGTTTCTGGTGAGTCAAAAGGTATACTCTGATTTTCCACTCTATGGGAGTCAGCATCGTTCAAAGGTCAACCAGAATAATGAAAATGCAAGGGTCTATGGAGGTGATTTTGTGTGTTCTCTGGCAATACCTACATGGAAATAGCCTGGCTAACCTCAGGAAAGAGCAAGCAATTGTATGATATATATATATATAGAGAGAGAGATATATAGATATATAGATATAGATATAGATATATAGATATATAGATATAGATATAGATATATAGATATATAGATATAGATATATATGCAAATGTACATATCTATTTATCTATCTATAGACATGTATCCAGAATATGAAAATGCCTATTATGGTTGATCTTTCTTCAATTTTCAACTGTGTGTTTTGGCAGCAGGTAATCACTGTAAAATATTCAGAAAAAGCAAGAATTGAGACCAAATATGACTGTCAGAGTAGGTACTATTTGATTCATTCATTCATTCAGCCACTCATTTACTCAGCATCACTTCTCTGAGCATTTTTCTCTACTATGCTCTATGCTGGATCCTGCAGATAGAAATAAATAAGAAATAAAAGTCAGAAAAAATGTTTGTTCTTAAGGCACCTCCAGTTCTGATTTATTTATTAGAATGAGCATCACTGTCTCTGTGTATGATTAGGTCCAATAAACCATAACCATAATTTTTATTCCTAGAAATGGGCCAGATGACCCCTTCAGTATATTGATATTCTCCAGTCAACAATCTCAAGAGCTCATCAAAAATATGAAAAGAGAAAGGGAGGAGGTCAGAGAAGAAGGCATGGATGAGCAAAGAGGGCTACAACTTTTCAATAATATGAGTACTGGAATTCCTTTTTCCTGGTCCAAACAGAAGATGTAGTCATAAACCAAATCATGTTTTATTAAAACACATATATATATGCTTATATAATAGTTACATATATTATATATGAATATATATAGTTATATGTTATATGTAAATTATATATAAAGTTATATATAATATATAAATAAATAAATATATATGTGTGTATATATATATAAAGTGATATATATGTATAAAACTTCAGGCTCTATCCAAAAAGGATTTGAGTCTGTTTACAATAAGGGCCAGGCATGTGGAAATTCACTAAAAAATAGTAAATCAGAACCAAAAAAATGAGAAAAAGGGAAAGATTTGGAGCTTCATAGGATAAGATAGTTTTCCCTGACATGGTGGAGGATCACACTGGGCTCCGAGTTTTCCAGCAGTGGCAAAAGTACAAGTATAAAATTCTATAGCTCTTATTCTCTGAGCAGCAAAAGCTCTAAAAGTTGATTAAATGTAAAAGTGTTTGGGGGGGTTTATTGTACTTCTACTTTGTTGGGTTTTTCTTTTCCTTTTTCCCCAGGGCTGTATTTTTAAAGTAACACCCAATTTAGGACTTGACATGAAGAACATTGAAAAACAGAAAGGACAAAGTCCCTCTCCTTTGGAGTATGAGCTTTCTGGGGAGGGACCACACTATTCTTCATTTTTAGATTCCTAGAGTGCAGGGATACGACTGGTTAGAAGCTCAACAAATGATTGCTGGATGAATGAATCAGTGTATCACAGACTAATTGATTGTAGTCTTAACAGCAAATACCGAAGCAAATTTCCTACAACTGATGCTGATAACAACGTTTGCAAACATCTCAGTATGTGCTCTTAAAGAGCAGATCAATGAAGGTAAGGAATGTGACCCAAGTTAAAAGGCTTTCATTCATCCAATTTTGAGTGAATAAAAGTAGACCATAGGAGAGGCAGCACCAATATTCAACCTGACCATGCCAGCATGGCTGACCCGTTTGTGTGTAGTCAGAGTCCATTGAAATTGGTTGATGGATGTTGACTATTCTGAATATCCTCTGCAGAGGAGGAGGGTGTACCATTCTTTGCTTCAACTCTTTCTCATGAATTCACTTCTTTCATTTTAAACTATTTAAAAAATAATAGAAACCTTGATGACCAGGTGTGGCGGCTCACGCCTGTAATCCCAGTACTTTGGGAGGCTGAGGTGGGCAGATCACCTGAGGTCAGGAGTTCAAGACCAACATAGAGAAACCCTGTTTCTACTAAAAATACAAAATTAGCTGGGCATGGTGGCATATTCCTGTAATCCCAGCTACTTGGGAGGCTGAGGCAGAAGAATCGCTTGAACCTGGGAGGCAGAGGTTGCAGTGAGCTGAGATCATGCCATTGCACTCCAGCCTGGGCTCGAAACTCCATCTCAAAATAATAATAATAATAGAAACCTTGAATGCCACTATATTATGCCACTGTATTACTTTATAGCGTGAAATAGACTATCAAGTGAAATAGATGCTTGTGTTTGCTCAAGAGCCCAGTCTCTTCTCACACGTAGTTCTTCTATCTAGGAAGTCAAAGTATAAGAAAGTTGCTTGATGACTCTTGAATCACAGCAGGCAGAGTTTGCTGAATTTTCTTAATTATTGGGGGTGCTGTTGAGTTTGATCACTGACGTGTTCTCCAATGCTCAGAAAAAGTTCCAGCCATACAGACTCTAGTGTGAGTGTGTCAAGATATCCTCTCTCCTAGGGCCTCACTGCATTAGCCAAGGTATTTAGACAAAGTGCATGAAAACCTATTCGAGTTTACTGAATGTGCCAGACCTGATGCTTGTGCAGGCCACCCATGTCAGTAAGAAAAAAGTCTCCCACCCCATCTTCTGGATTTGATAACTGCAACAGTGAATATTGGCACTCTACTAAAGTTCTTAGTCACTCTTATTTGCTTCTCCCTGAGTTTCCATCTAATATCAAAGAAACAGAAGGAGTGTAAGTTATGGCTGTTTTTTCACAAGAAAGAGGAGAAACCATAAAATCTTTTAAGAAGCCTTTTACAGATAAATTGTTTCTAAGCACGACCACACTCCTGAAACACTCAATGAATGGTATTGAGATGCGGGGTGCTGCTGGAATTTATCCAAGGCTTCAGATGCTGTGAGGATTGGCCATTATCCTTGCCAGACAGGCTTGTCCATCTTCCCATCAGTTGCAAGACATTTAATAAAAACAGGCTGCGTTAATTCATGCTTGTTTAATGGACTGCTCCACAGGGCCTCAACTGGGTAAGCCTGCAAGACCCAGCCGTGCATGGCAAATGGCTAAGCAGATGGTTTCAGTTTAGATAGTGGCTGTCAATGGTTTGGTGCAAACAGCTCTCGCAAACCAGCATGAAGTGAACAGATTGCATGGTGGCTGGGAGAAACATATGTAATTGGAAACAGTAGCCACTTACAATGGGGGCACATTTTCAATCTTTATCACAGTGGCTCCAGTTGGGAAAAAGAGAGTTGATTAACCAAATGTGTTCTTGGCTGTGATGAATCCAACATTAAGAAAATTTGGGTAGTATCTCAGGAGGGTGCTGGGCATGGCTGGTCTGCTGCATTAATCAAGGATGTCTGGATCCCAGAACTAATCCTGTTCCTGGGAGACAGGGAGGCACTCGGAGAAGTAGGCAACATGCTCAAAAGAGCCAAATCAGCAAGCCGAAACTCGCAGTAGCTGGAGTTATGGCAATAGAGAAGGTCAGATAGTTTAGGCAAACTGTGTCCATGGGCATAACAGACGAGAAAAGGTAGAAATCCACATGGGTTCTTCAGGGAAAGCAAGCAGAGGTGCATGATTTTTGAGACCCTCACCAAGAGAGAGGACATACGAAGGATTGCAGCAGATGATATGGCTCCGGGCTCCAGGTCAAGGTTACTTAAAAGACTGGATCTGAGAGGGAGTAGTATGGGCCAGACAGGGACATTTCTTAGAATGACAGTGGAATGAAAACATTCCCTGAGAGAGAGACAGGGCAAATGGACCTTACAGTCAACTTTGCAGAAAATGTGGCTTCCATATTTATTGGCATTTATTGAGTAATCATCACATCCTAGTCCTTGCGATAGTCTGGGGACACAGATCAATGAGACATGAATGATCTTCCTGACTCCTTTTGTCTATCACTCCTACTATTTCTCACCTCCATCAGCACTTCTCTGCTCACCTCCTTGACTACATTAAATTCTCCTGCTAGTCAGTGTGCTGTGTAGTTGCTGTTCTTAACACCTGTAAGTTTTGATTTTTTTTTTCATGTATTAGATTATGATTTTATTAACTCTCTTACTAGACTGCATGTACTGTGACATCGAGGAACACTTTTGGCTGTTTGTTTTTTTTAAATCAATGTATTTCGTGTCTTCCAGGGAGTGAACACTCAAGAATATTTGCTTAACTAATGCATGGATGAGTGAGGGGAAGAAAATGATTTCTTTTTTCTCTAATTGCTCAGAACCCAGGAAATAGCGACAATGCCAAAGTAGAAGAAAACCCCAGGCTCAGTGCTCAACCTAGACCATGGGCAGTCAACAAAGGCCTCCTGGGGCAGGTGACCCATGGCTAAGGTTTGAAGCTTGAGGTGAAGTTGGCCCAGCAAAGATGGCAAGAAAAGCTGCAGAAACTTGACACAGCTCCTGAGATATGGACTGAAGCTGCTTAAATGTTTTCTGCCCAATGCTCCCTAAGTTTGGAAAATGGCAGGCAGAATGGAACCAGTGTTGGTATTCCCTGGTTCAGCTATGGAGAGCACAGGGTAGAAGGACAGGGGTCTAGGTAAGACCTACATAGGATGGAGCACCAGGCACCATGAGAACAGCAGAGTCTTTCTCAAGGGAAATATTGTCTTTCTATCACAGTAAATGTAGAAATGACAGAGCCTGAGATCTGACTGCCTGGATGCCATGAGGGCCACAAAGAGCTGCCCAGGCCTGCCCCAGCTCCCCCAGTCCCCAGAGCCTGACTCTATACTGCACTTTCTCACAGTGTTCTATCCTAGGCCTGGCACCGTATTTGCTGTGTGTCAGGAAGGCCAACCAGCCTGAGGCACCCTTGGCAAGGAGGGCTGGGATTGTGGGGGCTGCCCACTGATAGCCTGGCTTGCTCTGATACTAAGGTGCTATCTCCTTGAGTCAATTTTCTCTGGTGATAATACTCGCCCCATGTAAAGGGCCTGTGTGAAGGACCCATTCTTTTCTCTGCCCCTTTACACAGCCTGGCTCAGTCAGCTCTTTCGGCGAAGCCCAGGCTGCTGACGTGACAAGGTCACCTGGGAGATGTGAGCTACACGTAGGCAGGGCCCTGAATCAAAGGAGGCTCAGTGCCATCTGGCCCAACACCCTTACTTGACAGATGAGAAAACTGAGGCCCAGAGAGAGGGTGAGACTAATTCAAGGTCCCACCTAAAGCTACCAATATCAAGGCAAGAACCTGAGACTTTTTTTTTTTTGAGACTGAGTCTCGCTCTGCCGCCCAGGCTGGAGTGCAGTGGCCGGATCTCAGCTCACTGCAAGCTCCGCCTCCCGGTTTTACGCCATTCTCCTGCCTCAGCCTCCCGAGTAGCTGGGACTACAGGCGCCCGCCACCTCGCCCGGCTAGTTTTTTGTATTTTTTAGTAGAGACGGGGTTTCACCTTGTTAGCCAGGATGGTCTCGATCTCCCGACCTCGTGATCCGCCCGTCTCGGCCTCCCAAAGTGCTGGGATTACAGGCTTGAGCCACCGCGCCCGGCCGAACCTGAGACTTTTGACTCCCTCTTTGAGTGCTCAGTCACCAAAGAAACAGACAATGAAAGAAACCCAACATCATTCAGAACCACAGTTCATGGAGGGAAACAGTCAGGTGAGGTCTTTGAATAGTAATCCGGTTGGAACCCCTCACCACACTAAGGCACCTAGAGACGCAGCTGTGTGTGACTTTGCACAAATTGCTTTTCCTCTCTGAATGTGTAATAGAGGGACAAAAATGATCACAGTTCTCACATTGTCCCTGATCATGAGTAGTTCACTTAGGAAGATATGATCCCAAGCCAATCATAGCACAGGATGAGTATACTAGCGATGTATACAAGGTACCCAGTTTGTTCAAGGACTGACAGTTTATCCAAGGGAGAACCTGGAAGGGCTTCTCAGAGCAAGTGGCACTTTGGCAAGGTTTTTAAGCAGCTCGCCCCATAGGTGAAGATAGTGGGCAGTCAGAACAGAAGCAGCAGCATGCACCCAAAAGCCTGCTGTGGGAACTCCCCATCTTGTGTTGTGATGAGAATGTGAAGTGCAAAGAAGTGCATAGGGGCTGACACATGGGACTGAACAGGAGTCAGAGTCCAGATCTTGATGGTCAGGGAGATGCTGGTCAGATCTGAATTGGAAACAATCACTCTGGGGCTGGGTATGGTGGTCCAAGTCTGTAATCCTAGCACCTTGGGAGGCCAAGGTGGGAGGGTTGCTTGAGCCCAGGAGTTTGAGACCAGCCTGGGAAAGATGACAAAACCTCATCTCTACGAAAAATACAAAAATTAGCCAGGTGTCATGGCGCACTTCTGTAGTCCCAGGTACTTGGGAGGCTGAGGTGGGAAGATTTCTTGAGCTCAGGAGGTTGAGGGTGCAGTGAGCAAAGATTGTGGCACTGCACTTCAGCCTGGGCACCAGAATGAGACCCTGTCTGGAAAAAAAAAGAAGAAAAAAGAAAACACTCTGGATCAAGTGAAATATACCTCTCTGAAATTTGTTGTGAAACCTCAACAGAATAATTCATTTTCAGCATATCGAACTGAATAAATCTATTTTGTCCATTTGAATTGTATATTTTTATAGTTTGAGTTTAATCGTTTCAAGAGAGCTACAAGTGTAAGGAGTATATAGCTACTTTTATGTCAGCATACATTTAAATAGCACTAAGTCAAGTTTTTTAAAAGTTACACTGGAGGTTGCTATGAAGGATGGAGTGTTGGAGACTGGACTAGAGTCAAGAAGACCAGCCAAGGGAAATTTGTAATTGTGTAGGTGAGAAATAGTCCCTGAGACAGAATACAGAGCACGGCTTTAAAACGTGGGCTCCTGTGTCATGCTATCTGGGGACAACTTCAGTTTCCAATCCTTATGATTTAATTTGGACAAGTAAAATCACCTCTCTACACCTCAGTTTCCTCTTCTGTAAGCTGGGGATAATAATACAATGGAACTAATTCATTGGATGAAGTGAATTCTAATGATTAATAATAATTCATATGAAGTATTTGACATGGAATTTGGCCAAAGTATATGTTCAATAAAATTTAAAAGAAAAACTCACAGCAAACAAAACCACCAACAAAACACAAAGATGGAACCAAGGGCAATGTACACTAGACAGTCTTACATCGAAATGTAATTTTAGTGGCAAGAGAAAGAAAACTGGGAGAGGAAACCTTTGGGATGGAAAGTTCTAAGACCTGTCATGACCAACCTCCAGAGCCCTGTGTTGGGTTCCTTCCTGAGACCCTTTAGGGTGCTCTGTGATGAGAGTTAGGGATGTAAAACTGCAACTGGGTGTTGTCTCCAAACTCCCAATCACCTCAGCAGGGAGGATACCAGGTTCAAGAGGATCAAGAGGAGACCCAGAGCCAGCAAACAAGACATGGGATTTCATTATGGGTTTACATACAGGGGAGAGAGTCCAGTTGAGGCAGGGGAATAGGGTCTGGAGGCAGGGAACCTATGGCCTTTTCACGCCAACTTCCTAGAACTAAATTGAAAAGAAAATCCTAACTTTTCACTCCCAAGTAACAAAAGGACCAGAGCTACTCCCTTTGCAAATCCCTCACCTTTTCTGTGTGGCAGATGGGAAATTGGCTGTGCACAACCAATCAGACTTATTGTGGACTGAGTCTTCCTTTGTATAGGAGTACAACTTTGTAATTCACCTCAGCCTCTGATTGGTTGCTTTTTGCAGCCAATCAGATGTTTGCACAGGAGTGTGACCTTTGTAATTCCACTGCACCCTTTGACTGGTAGCTTTCTGCAACCAATCAGACCGATTGCAGGCCACCACTTTATTTACATGAGGCGAGCATGAGGTGGCCATTGGGAAACCTCTAGGGAGTATTTGGACCTGAGAAGATTCTGCATCCGGGCCCTTGAGCTGCTGCTGGGCCCGCTCACACACTGTAGAGTGTACTTTCATTTTCAATAAATCCTTGCTTACTTTCTTTCATTGCCTCCTTCTTTCTTTGCTTAACTGCACGTTTTGTCCAATTCTTTGCTCAAAATGCAAAGAACCTGGACAACTTAAGTCAAGACCCTCTACCTGTAACACAGTCATGTGAGTTGGACAAGATAACCACATAGCCCAATGGCAGTGGGCTGGGCAGAAAAACTGCAATCACCCGCAAACATCATCCAGTTTATAGAGCATTTTCACTTAACACCCTCCCCGTAATGACCTCCACCTGGCCACCTTTACTTAATCCGAAACTCAGAGCCTCAATCCCCTTACAGCCCCATGCTCCGCGGGACGGGGTGGAGCTCAGATGTTTTTCATAGACAAGGAATAAATCTTTGGGTTGGCCACTCCCAGATTCCCTAGCTCAGAACACATATTCACATGCATCTGCCAGGGTCATTCAAAGGGTTTGCTTAGGTTATTGCTGTCAGATGCGTTTACCCCACACTGGGTGAAAATGATGCCTTTGCATCTGCAACTGGGCCTCACTTCAGAGTGCCGTTGACTGACTGCTGGAAGTTTCAAAAACAGAGTGAAGGATCATTTGCCTTCCGTTGAAATATAAGATTCATTTAAAAGTGAACACTTCACAGGGCAATGCTTTAGTGGAAGTAAGATGTTTCTAAATACTTTATGCTACAAATCTTCAGGTCTCCTAGGCTGGGGTTTGACGTTTTTCATCCAGTGTCCATCTCTGATTTCTCTCCTTCTGCCCTATCCCAGGAAGTAAAGACTATTCAAAATTTAGATGTTAAATGAAGACATTCCTGTCATACTCACTTTTTAACATTTAGGGGAAAGAGCATTGAAGGGCTGCCTTTGATCCTACCCAGATTTTATTATTTTAACACCCTCAATTTTTGTCACAAATTCTATTTTCTATAACTTCATTAGAGTTGAGGGAAAGTTCCAGTTTCCTAGCTTAAATGAGGATAAAATGTAAACAGGTGACCTTGATTATTCCTTTGTAGTAGAAGGACATTCTATCTCAGCTTAAATGCAGTTTCCAGAGAACTGAAGAAGTTCTCTAAGAACTTGGAAATCTCTAATTGGGAAATTAAAGACACCTGGATTTTATTCACATGTTCATTCATATATTGAACAGCTATTTACTGAAATTTAGCTTTTTCTTTTTTCATACGCCATACTTTCTGCTGGATTTATAACAGTAAATCAACTAAGATTAGAATTCAGGGCCTCAGGGAGGGAAGGAAGGGATTAATCAATTTCAAATAATAACAATAAAATTGCATTTAATCTTGCAAATCGGCTAAGCAGAAGCATACACAGCTCCAAGAATGTTTATTAGGGAAATTTGATCTTATCTGAGGGGTTGGAATCACAGTTCTGCCACTTTCTAATCACATGGGCTTCTAAAAAAAATTTAAACTTCTGGAGCCTCAGTTTACCCATCTGTAATCCAGGGTCTGTCTTCCAGGACTATGGTGAGGATTCTAGGAGATAAAATGTGAAGGTGCCAGCACAGCAATAGTCTGTGGTAAATGCTCGGTTAATCTCCTCCTTTTGTCGTTCCTTCCTTGAGCTTATTAATACTTAGGTAAAAAACAAATTATTTTCAAAGCTATCTGTTTGGAAATGACAGAGGGAGGAATTAGTCTGCATTTTTGGGCTAACTATATTATTGCAAAAATATTATCTCTCTCTCTCTTCTTAAATAACTCTAGACATGGGCTCCAGGACCACAGAAGGAAAGTCGGGTAGAAGGAAAGCACTTGGGGCCCTGAATGTGGAAACAAACTCTTGCTATTATGCAAAGGCAGTTCACAGCACTCAGACCCCATTCATCTCTAGTAATAGCCCAGTGGTGCACCATGTGCATTTCCTGTATATCCTAGCCAGGAAATGGGAATGGGATAGTGTTACTATTTCACCAAAGCACCTCCTTTTTGTCACTGGTAACTGAGACAGAGCACTAGGGGACAAGTCATTCTATGATCACCAGCTGTGGACTGAGATAGTGGATTTAAAGTAGCTCTTTCATAAAGTATGGCCCAAACCAAACCAAAAAACACCATGCATGAAAGAAAAACAAAAGACTGAAAAGAAATATACTAAATAATAGGAGTGGAAAACATAACTTGGTTTTTCTGCTCCTTTCACTTCTACATGTTTTCCTAAACATTATAAATAACACATTACTTTTAACATGTTGAGATAAGAACAGTTTTTTAAGGCATTCAACTATGACCTCATAGACAAGACTGAGCATATTTTAAAAGCCTAATATTGAGTTCAGCACATACACCCTACTCATTGTCCCTAAACAAGATTCCAATTCTGAGATATTATCTGACTCCTCTGACTCCTCCTACTTTTCCTTCCTCTCCTATGAGTTTGCTCCTATAAGTCCTGAAATGCATCTCTTATTCCACGTGTTACACTGTATCTCTTTACTATTGAAGTGTGAGTTCTTCAAGTTCGAACATCTTGCCTTGTTCAATTTTTTTAGATCTCCTATACCTAGCACAAGACAACTACAAAATAATATAATAATGATAAAAATAATGATGATGACAACAGTAGAAGGAGGAAAAAGGGGGAAAAGGAACTAATATTTACTGCCTATGCTATAATAGGTCCATCTAGGAATAATCTCATTCAGTCTTTAGAACTGGCAAGTTGGATGTGTTATTTCTGATTTACAAAAATTAGACTGAAAATTACAAAAATTTTTCTGATTTACAAAGATGTGTTATTTCTGATTTACAAAAATTAGACATGATATCAAGCTCTGAAACAAAACTGAAGTCACAGGCTAAGTAACCTACCTCCTAAGGTCTCTTAGCTGTGCTGCTGGGATTCAAACCCACAGCCCAGGCTGCTGTGCTACGCAGTGTGTGCTGTGCTTACGCTGCTGACCAGCGACATGATTTGGCATTAAACAAAATTATTTTTAAAAACTGAGGCCGGGCGCGGTGGCTCAAGCCTGTAATCCCAGCACTTTGGGAGGCCGAGACGGGCGGATCACGAGGTCAGGAGATCGAGACCATCCTGGCTAACACGGTGAAACCCTGTTTCTACTAAAAAATACAAAAAAAAAAAACTAGCCGGGCGAGGTGGCGGGCGCCTGTAGTCCCAGCTACTCGGGAGGCTGAGGCAGGAGAATGGTGTAAACCCGGAAGGCGGAGCCTGCGGTGAGCTGAGATCCGGCCACTGCACTCCAGCCCGGGCGACAGAGCAAGACTCCGTCTCAAAAAAAAAAAAAAAAAAAAAAAAAACTGAAGGATTAATGAATGTCCTGGGTATCGGGCAGATCATACAAACATAAGGGGCAAATAGTCTGATAATAAGAGATGAAAAAGTTAAATGCCTTTGGAGTCCAAGTGGTGAAGGGGGTCCAATGGAGTCTGCAGTGAGATTGAGACTGCCTGTCTCACCCACAGGGGGCAACTGCGAGCCTGTAAGCACTTTTTTTTTTTTTTTGGACGTCTTTAGAGGATCATCAGGACCTAATAATGTGAAAGAGAGAAATCCTGACTAAACCTAAACAGAACTATTCTTCTTAAATGCACTTGGAGCACTTCAAAGTTTCTAGGAAGAGGAATTGGAAGTTGGCATCAGAGTCCCATTGGCTGTTGACTACTTGTTGTAGATATTTATATTTAAATTAACGGTATAGCCGCATGCATCAATTCTGAGTCCCACATGTGGATTCAGGAATCTTCAACTGATGCTTCTGATGTCTTCCAAAAATCTGGGTTACAAATATGAATAGAAATGAGTACAGGAAGCTTCATTCCAGATCAACAATTCTCTGTATAAGTGAGCAACTTCAGCAGGTGTTTTCTGCTTTTATGTGTGTCTCATTAGCCAGGATACCAAGGTTTCCAACTCAGACTCTTGTTGAGTTACCCAGAACACCACAGTCTCAACTTCTAGTGTTATTTCTCAAACTTTGCACTGAGGTCCGTTCTGAATCTTGGATTAAACCCCTAAATTTGTATTAGGTTGGTGCAAGAAAGTAATTATGTTTTTTGCTATTAAAAGTAATGGCAGGCTGGGAGCGGTGGCTCATGCCTGTAATCCCAGCATTTTGGGAGGCCAAGGCAGGCAGATCACCTGAGGTCAGGAGTTCCAGACCAGCCTGGCCAACATGGTGAAACCCCGCCTCTACTAAAAACACAAAAATTAGCCGGGTGTGGTGGCGCACATCTGTTATCCCAGCTACTAGGTAGACTGAGGCAGGAGAATCGCTTGAACCCAAGAGGCGGAGGTTGCAGTGAGCCGAGATCCTGCCATCGCACTCCAGCCTGGGCTCTGACCAAAAAAAAAAAGTAACGACAATTACTTTTATAGTAATATGCTCTAATTGCATTTATTAGTGGTTATGCTATACTATCTTAAAATTGTTAGTTACATATTCACTTCCCTAGTAAAACAAGCACATCTGTCAAGCAAGGGCTTTCTCTTTTTATCTTTGTTTGCAACAAAGGACTACAAATATAAAAGTGCCATTGAAGGCAGTGGCCAAAACCACGATTACTTTTTTGCGCCAACCTGACAGTTGGCTGAAAACTACAATAATTGGATCATTTTGGATGGAGAGAAGTAATTGAATCTCTTACAAGGTTTTATCAAATGCAGTCTATTCCAGTCAAGCTAGTAGACCGGTACCAGGTAGTTTTGAAAAGTAAATATGATTTTAAAATATTGTTTTATTAGAAAAGAATAAAACATAAATAACTAGACCTAACTAATCAAAATTGTCATAGGAAAATCAGGTTATACCATTGGTTGTATTTTCTTACCTATTTAATTCAGGAAAACTTCTGAGAGCAATATAGATTTAATTCAAATTTCTGTTTCTTCTATATCTTTAACTCATACCCCATTCACTGGGCTTCTACTCTGTGCCAGGTGCCATGCTATGCATTACGTATTCAGGAAGTGACACAAACACTTTCTCTGCATTAATATGCTTATAGCATAAGGAAGCTAACTGACAACTTGCTTGTGTGAGATTATAATGGAAAGAACCCGGTCAGCTTCTCATTATTCTTCAAAATAGCTCAGCTGCCACCATCTCCAGGCAGTTTTCCTTGATCTGAAGAAGGGATAACTCATTTCTAATTGCATTTATTACTGCATATGCTATATTATCTTCAACCTATTGGTTACATATGCAGCTTCCTACAAACATTTTGGCAATTTTACATTAACTGAAAGGGTGATAGGAAAGTAGAGAAAAACAGGAATAGATTTAAGTTCAGTAGGATGACTGCTTCCAAGTATCTTATGACTTTCTTATCACCACAAACATTTCTTGTGAGAGTTTTATTCTTATATTGCTGTATCCACAACACTAGGAACAGTGTCTGACTAGTAATAGCTATTTTGTATATGAGGTTTAATTAGACATTAAAGACAAAGAATTAAAAAAAAAAAAAAAAAAGGCCAGGCACAGTGGTTTGAGTTTGTAATTCAGCACTTTGGGGTGCTGAGACAGGTGGACCACTTGAGGCCAGGAGTTCGAGACCAGCTTGGCAAACATAGTGAAACCCCATTTCTGCTAAAAATACAAAAATTGGCAGAGTGTGGTGGAACATGCCTGTGGTCCAAGCTACTTGGGAGGCTGAGACAGGGGAATCACTTGAACCCAAGAGGTTGAGGCTGCAGTGAGCCAAGGTCGCGCCACTGCATGCCAGCCTGGGCAACAGAGAGAGACTCTGTCTCAGAAAAAAAAAAAAAAAAGACGGGACAAAATGGACAAAGAACAATAAAAAGGTGAGGGCTGGGCGCGGTGGCTCACGCCTGTAATCCCAGCACTTTGGGAGGGGAGGTGGGCGGATCATGAGGTCAGGAGATCGAGACCATCCTGGCTAACATGGTGAAACCCCGTCTCTACTAAAAATACAAAAAATTAGCCAGGAGTGGTGGTGGTCACCTGTAGTTCCAGCTACTGGGGAGACTGAGGCAGGAGAATGGTGTGAACCCGGGAGGAGGAGCTTGCAGTGAGCCGAGATCGCGCCACTGCACTCCAGCCTGCGAGACAGTGTGAGACTCGGTCTCAAAAAACAAAAAAAGAAAGGTGAAAAATACAGTGAGGGCAACTGAGGATAAATCATGCTGAAAAATAAATACATAGACTTTCAGTTAAATGTTATGAATTGCACACATGCATTTTTCTCTAGTTCTGTCTCAGAACTCCATTTGAACAATAGTTTAAGGACTATAAAATAAAGACAGAAACCCAGAAGAATAAAGAAATCAGAAGAAAACAGAGCTTTTTGGAAGATGGAAAGCAGATGGGAACTGAATTAGCAGACCCAGTAAAGCATAATTAGAATTCAAAATCTTATAATTCAAATATAAGCAAGAGAAATATGAGCCATATATAAGCAAAAAAAAAAAAAAAGTAAATATAGACTTCTCTATTTACTCAGAAGCCAACGCAGAATCCCCATGCTGGGTAGCATTAGGTACGTCTGAAAAGAGAGGTCCATGTAGGAGAACTGGTTGAAAGTGTATTTAGAAATCTATGAGACCCTTTGCCTTTTACCAGCAGCTAAGTGACTATCCTGGCATATTGGAGGCTTCTTTCTCTGCAGAGGGTAAAACAGCGGATCTTCATATCGCAGAATACTGAGCAGAGTTGAAAAGTGGGTCCATGCCCAGTGAAAAGGAGTTATTGAATTAAAAAGGGGGTGATCAAATGTATACATACCACATACTAAATAATCAGACTTTCTCCTCACACAACCTCCAGGATGCAGGCATCCAGGCTTATACCCTCAAGGTAGAGACTGGAGGAAACTTTTTCTGGGGAATCTGATCATTCAACGAGGAAAAAAATCTGACATTGGGGTATGAAATGGCTCAGCCAGATGATCCTATACTGGATCCCATGGACAGTCCTCTGTACACAGAGCTTTTTGGTGTCCTACACTTAAATATGAGATATTCGAAGAAAGTATTTTGAAATCCAGAGGCCAAAAAGAACAGACAAACAAGAAACACAGCCTAAGCAGGGAGATGCAAACTTCTAAAAACTATTATTAATATGCTCCAAGCAATGAGAGAAAAATTTGTGTTGGTGAAAGAAGAATGGTATTATGTAGGAAAGGAGCATTGGATGAAAGTTTAAAAATGAGAGCTGAAGTGAAAACAGTAAGTGGGAGGATTTCCAGATAAATCTGAAGAAATAATCCAGAAAAAAATACAAAAAACAGATGAAAAATGGAAGAAAATAAATGAACCATATCAGAAGGTATAACATCAGAAAATATAAAGTTCAGGAAAAAGAGAATCTATAAAACAGAGGGTAAGACATTATTAAAGAAATGAAAAAAAAATGTTCAGAATTGAAGGATGGAGTTTTCAGGTTAAGTGGATTCAGCACAATGAATGAAAATAGACCCATATCAAAACACATCATTATAAAACTATAGATCACTGGGCACAAAGAAATGTCTAAAGTCTTTCAGAAAAAGGGGAAAAAAGGATATTTCCATACAAAGAATCAAAAACCAGAAAGGTAATAGGTTTTTCAAAGCCTCCCTAAAAGCTAGGAGAAAATTGAACAATATATTCAAAATGGATTCTTCAAGGTGAGAACGTTATATCTCACCTTGGCCAAGTCATTCATTAAGTGGGACAGTAACATAAAAATCTTTTCAACTTAAAAGTTCTCAAAAAAAATTACTTATCATATAACCTCACTGAGGAAACAATTTGAGAAAGCATACACTGAGAGAAACCAAGACAAAAGTGGAATCCAGGGAATGGTGGATCCAACACAGAATATGCACATATAAGTCCCCAAGATAATGGCAAAGGAGGATTCTAAAGTGTCAGTCATCCAAGAGGTCTAGAGAACAATCTCTCTGCATAAGACCAGTTCAGGAGGCTCTGCAGGTATTTCTTCAAGAGGAAATCAGTAATTACCTAATGTATTTGAATGTATTAAAAGGAGGTTTTTCACAACTTGGGAAGAATTTGGGGATAAATTAGCGATATGTACTAGAAAAACTAAGCAAAAGAAAAATCTTTTGGAAAATGAGTGGACTGTGCAGGGAAGGAAATATACTACACAATGAACTGCAAATAACAGTTATATAATCATTGTAATATAAATATTGAAAACTGAGCCACAGTGAAAACATAGCTATCTCTTGGGACCCGGTGAACAAAAGCGTGCCTGGGTTAAGTGGAGCAGAGGGTGAAAGAGAGCTAAATCCTAGTTTCCCATGCTGGGAAGTTAATTTATAATCCCTAAACTAAAATAAAAATTAAGAAGGAATATTATAAGCATGTTATTTAGAGGATATGGAGGCAGATATGGAAAGCACAAACTGAAAGAACTGAATGCACTTGTCTCATTGAATTATTTGATTCTTTAAGCTCTGCGTGTAAATCACATTGATAAATATAAAAATTAAATTTGTAAAAAATGAATTTATCAAGTTGTAGAGAAAGTAAGATGTTGACCTCTATCTACCCTTGGTTCTTAGGGACTGTTTTACTTTCTAAATATTCATATTTACCAGCCCTCTTGCTCTTTCTTTAAAGATTTAAAATAGCCCTTCTGTCAATTTAACAATGTTTTATTTGCATTTTAGAGATTTCTATATCATGGCTTTTGTGATTACAATTGCTCTGGAAAGCTAAGCCCAGCAGCCATATTGTCTGTTTGCCTTTCTGAATCAGGTTTCAAATGGTGAGCAAGGACTCAGCCTCTCCATTCTGCATTTGTGTTTACTCTGGCAGGTGCCATTTTGTGACAAAGAAGATAAGATCTGTTCCCAGGACTGTACAAGGTGAGGTGACAAGTATATTATTTGAACATGTGGGGAAATTACTTAAATAAAAATGCACAAGATTATCAACACCCATATCAATCAGTTTAAACAGGAACCAAATAAATATCACCCTGCCTTCACGTACTTACTTGGCAGCTTATCCGCCAAGTGTCTACAAAGAACAGGGAGGCAAGATGTTGACAGCAGTTGAGAATTTATTGAGTCAGGTATAGAGAAAATAGAAACTGCATAAAAAATGGATGTTAGTAAATCTTAAACCACTATTATATAATATAATCTTTAGAACAACCTTATTGGGTATTTATTAATACCCCAAATTTACAGATAAGACACTTAGAGTTTAAGCAACTTGTCTACGGGAAAGAGCCTTGGAATCAAATTTATGTCTATTTCATTATAAAGCCCAACCACTTAAACATTTGCACTGCTTAGGTGAGAGCTTATAAATCGTGTTCATGCCGTGGGGATGTTTACGTTTCTGAGTATACGTGCATATACACACACATTTGTTTGTTGGGAGAGGGAGAAATCATCAGAATTCTAGAATATTCTGGACATTCTATTTTGTTGCATCACCCATTGGTCTCCTTGTAATTTTGCAGGGAAATAAATGTACCAAGGATAAAGCCAAAACCATGTGCTCTCCTTGTAACTTTGCACTTTGACCCTAAATATCTACATAGTCAGTCCCTGGTGAGCTAGACTGAGTGGTGTGAAAAATGCCTGGCAAGAGACAAAGCTGAATGCTTTCTCCTCTGGACATTTTCTAACCAGTTCTGTGCTGGAGAAACTTGTACTGGCTTGTAAGAGCCAATAGCTGAATTTTTTGGAATTTTGCTAGCCAGTGGGTGTCAAGATGATAGTTTGAAAAGGGCCATGGTGGGAGTCTTTGCATATACCACAGTACTTCAGCTCCCTGAGTCAAACCACTCTTATGCAGAGGAAAATCCAGTCCAGGAAGAGCAAGCTGCTCCTTGCAAGTGCCAAAGAGAGCTGACCTAGGTCTTTTGGCCCAGACCTTCATAGGGCACAACAACAGATTCTGACCTTGTCTAATTTTGTGAAATCTGATTGGAGAGGAGTGAGCAGTAAAAGAGAGGATGAGAAAGCCAAAAGTGACCTAAACAGATGGCTGGACCGCTTCCCAGGGGCAGCAGCCTCTCTCAGCCTCTTCTTGCCTCTCCATACCCTTCTGGCTTCAGAGATGAACTTCTTTGCTCCTTCATAAAGCTTTACTCTCAAGCACTGCACCCAAGTACTACCTTTGAACTTTACCTGCCTTCAAGGAAGGACTTCCCTTAAGTGGGGGCATTTCAGTTTTCCCAGGGCCACAGCAATTTATCAGTTGCACAGTGGAAAACAAGCCATACCACCTATTGCAACCACATTTTTGTTTGCTATAAAACAGAGTGTTAACACCACCCATTCGGGGATGCTTGAAGAACAAATGTCAAGATCCTTGATATGCAGCCAAAAACGACAAACAAAAAAACATTATTGTTACTGTGATTGTCAATATTATGACTATGGATTTGGGCACTTATGAGGGAATATATTTGAAGATCAGAAAGAATCTAACTGGAATCATGCCATTCATCTCAGAGGCTAAAATGCTTATTTGATGAATTTTTAAATAAATAGGAGGCTCAGGAAAATGTTGATGCTCCAGGGCCAGCATCCCTGATAATTCGAAGAGGTTACACTACACTCAAACTTCAATGTTGTTATTCAGCTGGCACCAGGTAAGAGGTCTCTGAGAAGGACACCTCAGTCATGAGAACCTTATTTGTCAGCCCACCCACCCCTTTTACCTAATGTCTTTAATAGCCGGTTTTAACTGGGGGTCTTGATTCCTTGATCCACTTATTTCTCTAGGATACAATATGGGTTTGCAGGGACATTGTCCTCACAGATGGCTTCAAACAGAGGTATCGCCCCAGCTCTTCCCTGTAAGTAACTGAGTGATGGAGAGTTGGGAGTAGAATTATTCTAATTTGTTTTTCATAGATCAGGGGGCACTACCTGTAAACTTCCAAGTTTTTTTGATAGACAGTGATGGTACCAGGAATTGGCTAGCGATGGGAATGGCTAAAGATCAATGTCATAGTCTATACAACACCTTTTCCTCCAAGTCAGCATAAATCAATACACAGCAGACAACAGAACAGCACACTTGTTGCATAGAGGTAGATTTACAGCAAGCTCTCCAGCCCCTTCGGAAATCAGAAGACCACCCCTCAACCCTCTCTGCACTGAAATTCTGGAGTTGCATCTCTAAGCAGGTAAAAGGCTGCAGTTTAGAGGAAGAAATGGAACTAACAGGTACAGTCCAGATTAAAAACTTCAGCAAATTGGTGGAGGCTCCAAGGAAGCAGTTATGGTTCTGCTAAAACAGACCTGAGTAAGAGTCCTGGTGTACACACAATGAGTGTTGAATATGGTTGGAAACCCACTTCACATTTTATTAGTGACACTTAAATATATTTGGAAACTTTTCCCACGAAGAGTCAATATTCATGGATGAGAAATTCATTTAGGAAGTATGATATCTTTTAATCAAGAGATCTCACCATCTATTGGGCCTGGAAATAAACAACAAATGACCTCCAATTTCCTGTAGCCAGTCACCACCCTTGAAACCCTGTGAATGATTCATGAAGGAGACCCATTGCTTCTCTCATCTGTACCACAGGTGATCTGATGGTTTCGTTGACAGCTGTCTTTGTTATATAAGTGAAGAGTATGTGTGTATGCATGTACACATAAAGCAGTAGATGAATTTCTCCTTTAGTTTACGGCTTTGGAAAATGTCTTTACCTATGCTATAAAAAGGTCCACTTTATTTTATTCAAATAATGATGGTAAGGTTACATCCCATTTTCTTTTTTGTCTTGGTTAACAAAAGACTCAACTCAATAGTGTTATTTCATGTCGAAATTTATTCTGAATAGAATTTTGTTAAAACTACTTTTTCCCTCCTCTCCAAAGAATTTGAGAGAGCAAAACTCCCTTTGGAAATTTGGCAAAAGTTGAATGCATAAATAAAATCAATAATGAATACACAAAATGAATAATAAATAATGTGTAAAATAAATACATTCATACATAAAACATACTACTGACCTAGTCTGTCAGGAATCCAAGTTTAGTATTGAGTGGCTTTACCTGACTGTTGCCTATTACAATTACCTAAAGAAATAGAAAAAGTTGGTATGTATTTTAAACTTGTTATGTATTAGTTTTCCAATTCGGGAAATCGGACAATATATTTAGTTTTCTTAGTGTGTAAAAATATTTTCAGATTCAAAACGTTTGTGTTTGAACTTCCAGGTTACAGTTATAATTTTTGATATACATTTTGCTTCTGTGGAGTGAAGATAAACATCCTTGTTTCCTGAGAAAAGAAACATCATTAGTTTAATGATGAGTAATAAGCATGTCAAATGTCCAATGAATTTGCACCTCACAGTCTTTGCTGTCAACATAAAATTTTGCAAGGCCGGATATGAATTTTGCAGTAGCTTTGTGAAAGAAGATGGGTGTCGCTTTTGTCAAACAAACCAACCTGTGTATTAAAATATTCTATGTTTGATAAGCCTTTTGTCACTAACAAGTCTTGATTAAATTATCATCATGCAAAACATGGACTTGGCAGTGCCAATGCCAATATTGATATTGACCTCACCTTGGCCACCCAGCACAGAAGAACTTTTTCGTTTTATTTGACTTGCAACTTTTGTTCATAAACCTGGTCTTGTACATATTTACTCTCTTACTCTCTAGCACCTCATACCCACAGATACTGGAAATAATCAGGCTATCACATTTCCTCAATATTCATCCAGCTATGATTAGCTTTCTTATTTGTAAGATATGGCATTCATGTGAATAATTCAAATTCACTACTGGCAAATAATGATAATGCAAAAAATTAATTTCAAAATTACTTCCTGTGTTTACACAATGGCTTCCAAGACTAAGTTTAATTTGATGAATAATACTGATCAGATAACTCACACACACTCTCACACACATACACAATAAACATTTGCTGGTATTTTTCTTATTATGTTGACCAGTAAAACAATAAAATTGGTAAAAATTGTGTCTATTCATAAATGATAGAGGCAGTAGTCTTTTTGAACAAGTTATTTGATTCCATTTCAAATAATTAATATATATGAATACTCTATTTGCAACTTAAACTTAGAGAAATTATATGTCAGAATGAATATCTACCCAGTAAGAGATTTAATTGTATTTTCTCCAATAAAATTTCAGGACACAATTTTCCGAGGATTAAATGCTCTTAAATGTCAGGCTATTACTATGCCTGACACCACTCACAATTTATAAACAAATGGAGAGCCAGGGCTTGTGTCATGGGATGCCACAAAGTCGAGTGGCAGTGAAATGGTGAGGTTTCTACCATCCTCTGATATATCACTAGGGGAAAACTATGAGACACTGACTCCAAGCAAAAGCTGATTCCAGAACAGAGTTTTGCCTGACATAAGGATGAAGAGATGATCCTAAGAGACCTTGAAGGTAGAAAGCTTCACATAGTATCCCAGAGTCTCCAGCATCTCATTTGTAACTGAATAACTGGTACCTACTCCATTACTATGAAGATCAATGAGAAAGCATGGAGTGGTTAGTCCCATGCCTGGTGTATAGCAGGAATTTAACAAACATTATTTTCCTCCTCTAATTAAAGTTAAATGAGCCTTAACGCTCTTCTCAACCTAGAAGTAGACAAAAGATCCCTTTTCACAAATAAACTTAGTGCAAAAACCACGGGGCTAGGAGTTTGAGAATCTGGGCTCTAGTTCAAGAAACTAACATCGGTGAGAATTTGGTCACCTCATTTTCTCTCTTTGAGTTTGTGTCTCCATCTGTAAAATGGGGCTTCAACAATTTCACCTGTCCACCTAGTTTGGTCATTCTGAGCCCTTCTGGATTCTTGAGAGCCTTCCCTAATAAAGGATGTTATTGAAGTGGAGAGTCTGGTATTATCCTGGTTCTAGTAGGGTCCCTCAAAGGGATCATTTACTACAAGGAAAGATTAATAGTAAAACATCTTTATCTCCTCAGAATATTTTTCAGGAGACCTGTGATGGAAATCCATAAGGCCTGAGAGTAAGACAGGAGAACCAAGAGACTCCAAGTCTATTTTCTATTATCTACTTAGATCTTTTGGCCATCATTCATCTCTGCTCCTCTTCCTGGCACACTCCTTCCATACCTTGTCCCTGTGTTAAATTCCTTTGTGATTAAACTTCAAATGGTATCATAAGGAAAGGAGATATTCCTTATTCATCACAGACTGTGTTTGATATTCCTTCCTCACTCCCACCACCAATGCCTCACACTTTATAAGTTTTCAATACATATTTTTAAATAAATAAATGATATATTAGGTACTTAAAAAAAGAAGTAAAATGACAGTGATTTTTTGTATTGCTCATGTTAGAGCCCAGTAGGGTTTTTGGTAGATAGTATTCCACATAGTGATACAGGGATCAAGTTTCCTTCTATTTGTGGCTCTGTCATTTCTTAGGGCTTTAGAGTCATCCACTGGAGTCTTTAAGTCGGATAACCAGCTAGAGAAGAAATAGCAAGTCAAGAATACCATAGGAGAATTTGGGCACCAACCCTGGAAACGGTGTACATCACTTTTCCCAATGTTCCTTTAGCCAGAGCTGTAAATATATATTCACAACACTGTAGCAAAGGAGCCTGAGAAATGTAGTCTTGTGTATCCAAGAAGAAGAAACTGGATTGGAGACCACCTAGGAAATCTCTGCCACATAAAATTGTGTGTACACTGTACTGTAATTTTCTGTTTATGTAACTATTTTATTTTCTAGATTAGAAATTCCTTGAGATGAGAAAGAGTGACTTACCTATGGTTACGTCCCTATCACCAGACACAAGGATGGGTGCTTGTGTTTGCTGAACTGAAAGCTATTCTAGAAGTTTATTTCCTTAGATATAATCTATTCAGTGAGTTGGGCATGATTACCGTTTTTCAACATTTCATATCCTGATATTTACACATGAATTACAGATAGCTTGGCATCTCCCTTATATAGATAAAATGCAAGTCAATTCAATCAACACTTATAGTACATTTACTATGAGCTGGGCACTCTGGTACTGGCTGAGAAAATACACAGTTATTGCCTAAGATTTCAGACCTCAAAGTGTAATGGGAGACCACAGAAAAAGCAGAGTGACTGCTGTACCCAGACAATGGCTTATGAGGTGATCCACATTTTGATGGATGAGTAGGAGTTTGCCATGAAGAAAAGGGAGTGAATATTCCAGACAAATGGAGCAAGATACACAAACCCATAGGTGTAAAAGTGAAGGCACACTGCATTGAACAATGCCATGTGCTAGAGCATAGACTAAATCAGAAGGAATGAGGAAAGAAGACCCTGTTCAGGCAGATTAGGACTGTTGTGTGTAGGGCCTGGTGTGCCACATATGCAAATCAAACAAACATCAAACACAGTGTTCCTACTCAGTGTGCAGTTGTTAGCACTGGTAATCAGCGCCTCATTCTACATTAAAATAACTACAAGAGGAAACTCAGTCTTTTGCCACTTAAGTAGCTCTCCACTGCCTGAAAATAAATTTCACAGGAGCTGTATTCTCTAGACCTGTATTGAATTTAAACTCTAGAGTGACCTCTTACTTAAACATATCTCTGGACTAACCAGCATGAGACAATATACCCAGCTATGCATTGCAGGAAGATTGCTGAACAGACACCATGCACTGAAAATTCGCAATGTATTGTTATGAAAGATCACTGAGTCCCACACTGGCTTGAATCCCTGCAAAGAAAGGACCATGCAAAATATGTCCAATGCCCAGTGCTGTTTTGTAGTTTCCCACGTTGTTTGGGAGCCAACTAGTGTTGGCTTTTTTTGTTGTTGTTTATTTTGATCTCTCTAGGAGAGATAGAAGAGGCTTAGAAGATCTTGCCAGTCATTAACTTCACATGCTGATGATCCAGGACCACAGGCAGACAGAGGAAGGGGCTGAGTAAATATCCAACTTTTCATCCCACTGAGCTAAACCAACTGAGGAATTTAATTTAATGCACCAAATAATCCTTCATTCTTAGCTGGTATTTCAATGGTTCTTATTCCTATTAGCTACTATATGTTGCCACACACAATAAGAAATACCTCCACCCCCAACACTCAGTATTTACGGGCATCTCAAAAGATTCTTATACACATTAACAAATCCAATAGGTAGTTCATTCAATGCTATGTAGCATGCATTATTGTTATCATCCTTCTGCTTTCTTCTGTCTTGGATGGGGCCACCTTGTCCTTCAAATCTACTCTGTCTGCTAAGAACTGCTAAGTTGGAGGTAAGTGCAATGAGAAGGAATCGATCATGCAGAGAGGAGTATTTGAATTGGCCTGGAGGAGGAGGTAAGAAGTTACTGGGATGTGACATGAATAGAAAGAGCTTTCCATGAGGAGGGGTGGAGGAATTTGAGGCAGAGAGCAGCCACGCACACAAAAGAGATGGGTACAAAAAGGTACGTCAGGTCCAGAGTGCAGCAAGAAATTTGATATTACTGGAATGTGATGTATAGAGGAAATGAAGCCAACCAACTTTCTGGGATGCTATCAGAATGGATTTGGACACCTTGGTGAGATATTTTGGTCTATTCTGGGAGTAACGATGGTCCCTGAAAAATATTAAGTAACATTAGGTAAGTAGCATAATCAGAGTTGTGCTTTAAAATAATTGTTCAGGAAGCAGTGTTGAGAGTGAACTAGGGTGGAAATTATCTGCCTAGTATTCTAGTTTTGGGGATGGGCAGGGATTAATTATGACTAGCCAAAGTCCCTGCTCTCAAGAAGCTTAGACTCCTGGGAGAACAAGTATCTTCAGATAACGTGGAAGAAGATACAAAAGAAGAGGAGAATCCATAAATCACAATGCACTCCTTGTGTTCAGAAATAAAACTCATTTTCTACAAAATGTCCTCCTACGTAATATGGTATGCTGCAGTGATTTTCAAAGTCTTTATTTAGCCTGGAACCCCTTGCTCAAACAAAAGTTAGGTGGAATCAGTAACATAGAGGTCAAGGAGAAGAGGCTCTGTTCTGGTAAAAAGTAGGGTAAGGAGGCAGAAATCTATTCTTTCATGCTCCAGTCCCAACCCTGGATTGGTTTCTTATGCCACTTACAGCTCAGCAGAGAGCAATTTGAAAATGATTGATCGGATTAAGGGAACTTGGACTTTGCACTCCAGGAGAGTTGAGTTTTAATTTTAGCTCTGACATTTATAGGAAATGTGTTCTAAAGCAAGTCACCACATTTTTCCAATCCTCAGTTCCCTCATCTGAAAATAAGGGCAATGACAACTACAGTCATGTCTCACTTAATGACAGGGATATGTCCTGAGAAATGTTTTTAGTTATTTTGTCATTGGGAAAACATTATAGAATGTGTTTACCCAAACCTGGATGGTATAGCCTACTACGCATCTAGGCTCTGTGGCATAGCCTATCGCTCCTAGGCTATAAACCTGGACAGCATGTTACTAAACTGAATTCAGTAGGCAATTGTAACACAATGGGAAGTATTTTGTGTATGTAAGCATAGAAAAGATACAGTAAATTGCGATATTATAAGTTAATAAAACCACCATTACATATGCAAACCATCATTGACTGAAATGTCATAATGGGACACATGACTGTACTTCTAAGAGTTGTTGTGAAAAATCAAATGAGATGATATAAAGGTGATTAACAGAGAGTATCTGAAACTGAGTAAGCACTGAATGAATGATAGCCATCATCATCATCATCATCATCATCATTTCACATGTAATTAGCAAAGGATTTTCTAAAAGTGAGACCAGCTTATCACTCAATCCAGGCTAGCCAGTTGCATATTCTTTTGATGACGTTACCAGGATCAGTTCCTCAACTGTAAAATTCCAGGAAGGGCATACCTCAAAGTGACCAAACTTTGATGGATCAACTGCAATAGCCAAACTCATAAAATAAGAATATGCAGATTGGTTACCAATATAAAATGTATAATGGGATAGAGACCTTTCTAAGAGCAAAAATAATTGGTTTTGCTATTCCAGATACCTCTTTCTAGTTTGGAGAGCTGAATGTGCTTCCAGAAACCTGGTCAGCATGCAGAGTAGCTCCAGTAGGCCTCAGCTATATGGACCCTTCCTGACCCAGAGTTAGACCCAGTGAACTGATTACTAGAATCTTCAAGCTCACCAGGTACTGTGCTCTTCTTTCACCCAAACAAGGCCTTTGGTAGAGTACAACAAATACTGATGACCTCTTACCATATATTCAATTTAATGACCTTAGATGTCAACTATGAATTGGTTATAGTTCTAGATGGTTTAGATATACATATTAGCCAAGTTAAGTAAGGCTAGCTGCTATGTAAACCACCTCTATAATCTCAGCAGGTTAACACAATAGACCTGCTCACAGATCTTGCTCACAAAATGGTCATTATTTCATGCTCACATAATGGTCCAATGTAGGTTGGGCAATGCAACTGGGTAGCTCTCCTCTAGGCAATAAGTCAGGTATCCAGGTGTGTGAATCTGCCATGCAGGTGGGGGACATGGTGCATGGGAGATGATTAAACCTTTCATAGTCAAGGCTAGAAATGTCATACAACATTCTGTCGACATTCAGTTGGCCAGCACCCAGGCACATGGCTCTGAGGAGGCTATGAAATGAACTTCCTTTACGTGTCCAAAAACAAGAAGTGAGGTTGATGAGCTAGATTCTGCCTCATAGTCCCTCAAATCTCTTTCCTGGTTGCGCTTACATCAACTCTCTCTTTTCCTGGCTTCCAGGCAGCCCATGATTGGTTGAGCCTATCTTTACTTCAAAGTGATAAAGGCAGTCCTGTTGAGTGGGACCTGGCTGAATTTAGTGACAGACTATTAACAGCCTGAACCTGAATACTTTGGCAAGACTTGACATTTCCATCCATTTATATGGCAGTGCATGGACTATCCACCTATAAATGCAGGTCACTTCCAGTCACTCTCAAAGGGTCTCTATTTCCAAATTCTTGTAATGTATTATGCTATCCTCTAAAGACTGACATAATCTACTGGCTTACATGTTCCTTTTTTGCTGGAAGGCCTTCTGTCATTCCATAAACTGGTACAAATATCTTGTCTGGGTGCATTTCTTTCTCCTTGAACCTTCCATACCATAACATCCTTTACATTTTATTGTCATTTAACCTTTTAATCTCTGAGATAGACAAGGGAAAGGACCGTGTCTTGAACACGTATTTCTTTATTCTTAGCATCTAATACACTACCTAAAATATTAAAGGCACTGAAATGTTCTTATTTAATTAATCATTTATTTACTTAATTTACTATTATTTCTTGAATGCTGACTGAATGAATGATTGATAAATGAAGACAAGCCAGGTATGGTGGCACTCATCTATACTTCCAGTTACTCAGAAGGCTGAGACAAGAGGATAGCTTGTAGTCAGGAATAGGAGGCTACAGCGAGCTCCGATGGAGCCTATTAACAGCCACCGCACTCCAGCTTGGGTAACATAGCAAGGCCCTGTCTCTAAAAAGATAAACAAATAAAAATTTTTAAAAATAAATAAAGACGGCCGGGCGCGGTGGCTCAAGCCTGTAATCCCAGCACTTTGGGAGGCCGAGATGGGCGGATCACAAGGTCAGGAGATCGAGACCCTCCTGGCTAACACGGTGAAACCCCGTCTCTACTAAAAATACAAAAACTAGCCGGGCGAGGTGGCGGGCGCCTGTAGTCCCAGCTACTCGGGATGCTGAGGCAGGAGAATGGCGTAAACCCGGGAGGCGGAGCTTGCAGTGAGCTGAGATCTGGCCACTGCACTCCAGTCCGGGCGACAGAGCGAGACTCCGCCTCAAAAAAAAAAATAAATAAATAAATAAAGACGATAAAGAGAGAGTATAGTCATTTAGCCTGCTTTAAAATTTCCAGACTAGCTTTGGAATTTAGAGGAAAGAAATGAAACCCTCTAGATGGCTTATTGATTCTCTGCGACAAGTTTGGTGGTGAATCCGAATATTTTAATTGCCATTTTGTGGATGAGAACACTGAAGTCAACATCATACTGTAGGTCAGTAGAAGAGCTGACATTTCAACTTGCATCTCTCTGGCTTGAGCCCACGTTCTTTCCTCTCATGAGACCTCACTGCCTCCCTTCTGGTGAGTGAAGCAGTATGATACCCTTTCTCCTTGTGTAGTTCTTTAGGGTGTCCAAGGCATGTCACAGCCAGAATCTCATTGGTACTGGCACGGCAGCTGTCACTGAGAGGATGCACTGAGCCCCTGCTTTGTGACAGAGCCAGCTGTCGAAGGCAGAGCCAACAGCTTCTAATCAAAGGGAATTCTGAAGAAAAAAAAAACCTTCAGCAATCTTCTGGGGATTCTTCCTATCACAGTCCTTGGCAATATATAATACATGAAAAGAGATCCGCTTATGCGAAGGTGGACTTCAAAGAGGGTGGGGTAACAGTGCTCAAACCCACCACTTGGCATCTGTGCTGTCTGCCCATTCCAGAAGTTAATTCACAGAGAATAGCATGAGGGAATGCCTGCCTCCCTGCAGCTGATTCATGGGAACTCCGAGCCTGCGTTAACAGGAGGGAAGGGCAGCTTGCTAGTCTGTCAAGAGCATTTTCCCAGCCCCAAGCCTTAGAGCTAGGCCTTGGACCGCTGCTGTGACATGTGTTCTGAGCTAGTCCCAAACAAGCACAAACACAACAGCCTCCACTGATCAATGCAGCAGGGCTGAAGGATGGAATCCAAAGCATGAACCCTGAGAACAGAAAGTCCCAGCACTCACTCTGTGTAAGTTGCCATGAACTCCAGCCATGCATCCTGTGGCCAAGGATGGGTGGCCCCCGAGCAGGAAACTCTTTGGCAGCCTCCACTGCGTGCTTTGCCTGCTGACAAGAGCACACCCTGGCCTTGGTTATTGCCCTTATAAAACAGCTCAAGGAGGATGTGAGCCAAACGTTTTAAATGTGCCTGGAAGAAAAATGTTAACTATGAATCCATGCGGTAGAACAGTACAGTACAACTGCAACAACACGCAGCACTGCTCTCAGAGAAGGGGCCAAGGAGGAAACTGCAACTGTTGCCCAGGATTCCTGTGGCTTTTCCTCTTCCTCTCACTGGGGCCAGGGCTGCTCTGAAACCCACTTTGCAACAGAATCTGAGAAGTGGGCACTTTTGTGGCTGTGATTAGAGTCATAGAATTTTCAGAATTTTCCCTTTTAGGGGAGACTTTAAACCTCCAGTTTGCATGTAAATAGAGAGAGAAATCGAAGCTTATAGAGGTCATCATCAAGGTGACCTTTCTTACTAAAATTCATTTTGCCTGTTTCCAATCCACATTTTGCAAAAGAAAGTTAATGCATGTAGGATGTCTTTCATAATCGGTACCTACTATCTATCAGGCAATGTCTTAGGTATTTTTCCTATAGCTTATTGAATCTGCAATACAGCCTTAGAAAGAAATATTATTACCTATATATTAAACAGAAAGAAATAAAAATTGTAGGTGCGTATGTTCCAATACCAGCAAGGATTGGAACAAGCATTAGATCCCTCGTGTCCCTCACCCCAAAGCCTGTGTTCTTTTCATTGTGCTAAAATGCCACTCCAGTGTCATTTAAGAGACATACAAGTGTCACTTATACATAAGTGTCTCATATGTTTTTCTCTAATAATTTTTTTCTCTAATAATTCTAACAAAGATATTCAGTGGAGGTAATCAGAATGATCTTTGAATACCTCCATCAGGATAAAACCTACTTTGTCCTACTTCATGTTGAAATACCAGAAGCACTATAAGAAAAAGGACAAGAATGCCCACCAGTGGCATTAACATTTGTTATTTTCTTTTACACTTTAGCCAATAAAATGGAGCAAAAATTAGAAAAATAAAGCAAGAATCCTGCTGTATTCGATAATTGATTATATAGTGTAAAACTAAGAAAAATAGCTGTAAAAATCCCATAGGACTACTAAGAGAACTCAGTAAATTAGCCAAATAAAATTTGAAATCAAATCAATGACTTTTCTACATAACAGCAATCTCCATTTAAAAGACACAATGGAAAAAGATTGATTATACTTGTATTAATATATACCCCTAAGTACTTTAACAAAATTGTGTAATCTGTTTACATGAAATCAGAGTTTTACAGAGACGCAAATTTTACAAAATCAAGAGAGGTTTTAAGTTTTCAGGATGAGACGCATGAACAAGGATGCCAGATCTTCCCAAATTAATACATAAATTTATCATGACAGTAATAAGGTTTTTCCATCAAAAACATTGTTGTAGAGTTATTCAGAAAAGACTGAATAGATGAGTAAAATAGCTAAGAACAAGTGTAAAACAAGAGAAATAAGAGAGAGTCTGTCCATTGAAAGATATATAACATTGCAATCATTAAAACAGGATTATATTGTCACAAGACTGGATAGATCTACCAGTGGAACAGGACAGAAAGTTCTAGAATGATCATAAGATGATATAGAACTTAATATATGATAATAATGGAAGTAGCAAAATTAAACGCAAAATTCAAAGGTATAATATTCACCATATAATACTGGCAAAAGTGGCTAAAAATATGGAAAGAAACAAACATTTACTTAATCCTAATATCACATATCTACCAATTCAAATTCCATATGCTTTACAGATTTATGTTAAAACAAAGAAAACAATTATTAAAATATGAAAATTACAGTAAATATTTAAATTATATTGAAAGCAGGAAATAACTTCTTTAAACTTTTATTTTCAGGGGTATATGTGCAGGTTTGTTACACAGGTAAACTTGTGTCACAGGGGTTTTTTGTACACAGAAATAACTTCTAAATATTAAATAAATGCAAAAAATCAGAAATGATAACACAAGTCACGAAAAAGACACTTTGCAAAAAAATACAAAAGAAGAAAAATGTGAAAGTAGAAAAGCATTTTCAGTGAATAAAAACAAGAGTGTAATCCTTTTATATATATATACATATAAGTATGTGTGTGTGTATATATATATATATAAATATATCTCAGAAATAATTTTTAAACAATTTCTAATATCCATTAGCATAATCATACTAGTAGCTCTGCCTTAGCCCATTCTCACCAAGCAGAAACATTCACCTGGATGCTCTGTATTTATCATTTCATTTAAATTTCACACTATGGCGTTGGGTTATTTATGCACACAAAATGAGAATCCTAAGACAGACAATGGTTATTTGCAGAAGGTCACACAGCTGGGCCAAAAAGAGAAGGAAAAAAAATCAAAACCAGATACATCTGTCTATAAAGGTCTTACTTCTAAATATGACCCTATATAAAAGTGGCCAAAAGTGATGAGTACCTATGTCAAAGAGGAAGAAAAGTATTTGGTTAACAAACATTTAATTAGTGTTTAGTCTGCCAGTATTCAACATTAAGAGACACCATTTTTAACTATCAAATTAACCCCAAAAATGAGAAATAATAACAAGACCAATCAATGCTGGTGAAGCATTAGCAAAGACGTGGAATCAACTTAGGTGCCCATCAATAGGGTACTGGACACAGAAAATGTGGTACATATACATCATGGAATATTATGCAGCCATAAAAAAAGAATGAAATCATGGCCTTAGCAGCAACATGGGCACAGCTGGAGGCCATTATTCTAAGTGAATTAACACAGGAACAAGAAACCAAATACCGTGTGTTCTCATGTATATGTGGGAGCTAAACATTGGGTCCTCATGGACATATAGATGGTGACAATAGACACTGGGGACCATTCGAAGGAGAGAGAGGGCAGGGGGCAGAATTTGAAAATCTACCTATTGGGTACTGTGCTCACTACATGGGTGGTCGGATCAGTCATACCCCAAACTTAGCAGGATGCAATATACCCATGTATCAAACCTGCATGTGTACCCTTTGAATCTAAAAAAATAAAAGTTGAAATTATTTAAAAAAAAATACTAGTAACGGTGGATTCCACTTAGCTGTGGAGTCAAAAATGTACACACCTTTCTGGAAGAGAATTTGGCAATATACATCAAAAGTCCTTAAAAATGTTCTTACCGAATAACTCTACTTCTAGGAATGTACACTGAAGAAACCATCAGAGAAACTCATTCAAATGTATTCACAAGGAAATCCACTGAAGCACTATTTATAATTTTTTTGCTTAAAGAATTGAAAGTACAATTAGTTAAAATGTAAAGTATCTAGAACATGGGTGTGGTGGGCTGAATAATTCCCCTCATCCCTCAAAGGCATCCAGATCTGAATCCTCAGAACCCAGGAATATGTTACTTTACATAGCAAAGGGGTCTTCACAGATACGATTAAGTTAGAGAAGGGGAGATTATCCTGTGTTATCTGGGTGGGACCACTGTCATCACAAAGGTCTTTTTTTTTTTGAGACGGAGTCTCATGCTGTCTTCCAAGCTGGTGTGTAGTAGCACCATCTCAGCTCACTGCAACCTCCACCTCCCAGGTTCAAACAATTCTCCTGCCTCAACCTCCTAAGTAGCTGGGACTACAGGCACGTGCCACCATGCCTGGCTAAGTTTTATAATTTTAGTAGAGACAGGGTTTCACCATGTTGACCAGGCTGGTATTGAACTTCTGACCTCAAGTGATCCACCCACCTTGGGCTCCCAAAGTGCTGGTATTACAGATGTGAGCCACCGTGCCCAGCCACAAAGGTCTTCATAAGAGGAGATAAGAGGACAGAGTCAGAGTAGAGGGACAGGAGGTGATATGATGACAAAAACAGAGGTTGGAATGATATGGGGCCACAAGCCAGGGAGTGTGGGAAGATGGAAAAGGTAAAGAAATGGACCTGCCCCCAAATATTTTAGAAGGAGCACAGCCCTATCAACACCTTGATTTTAGCTCACTGAAGCTGACCAAGGACTTCTGTCCCTCAGAACTGTAAGATAATACATTTGTGTTGTTTTAAGCTACATTTGTGGTAATTTGTAACTGTGGCAATAGGAAACTAATGCAATGGGCTACTGAAGCGTCACTAAAAATCATAGTTTTAAAAATAAACAATGATGTGGGATCATTATCAAGAGAAATGCTATTGGAATACAAGGATTATGCTAGCTGATGTAGATGTTAAATCATGTTTCAACCATCACCAAGATTCAACAGATAAAATATTCCAAAGTGAGGTAAAGGATCAAAATGCAAATTTCTAAAGGAAATGGTTACCAAAAAATTACATGACTCTTTAATTCCTTGCCCACCTCTAGAGTATGAAAAGATTCAGTTTTGGAAATTAGGAAAGAGAAATTGGGAGGAAATTTCTTTGAGGAGACCTGTTGCTGAACGTGAGTACCTTTCACACCACCAAGTATTTAAGAGTGTGTGTGTCTCTCTGTATTTAAGAGGAGGATGCTTGAAACTGATCTCAAACCCATTGAGAAGAGTTTCAACAGGACCACCTGAAAATCGGATGTATGTTCCTTGCATTTGGGAGTCACAGAGTGGAAAATCTCGATGGAGAGGGCCAACTTGGCCAGCTGTTCTGGGGGTGGGAGTCAAGAAGACATGGGTGTGTTGGATGGCAATACTCCTGCAGGAATAAAAAAATGTATGTTTCCCATGGACCAAAGATCAAGAGTGAGGGAGAACCGGTCTGGGGTTTCAGTCCTGTCCAGCAGTACTCCTGGAGAGATGTTCCTACATTGTGCACACTAGAGGCCCCACTAGAGAGAAGCTGAAAGTAGACTTGGTTTACGGAGGGCTGAGTAAAGAAAAAAACAAGGACTGGAAAAAGAGAGAGAACATGATCAGCATCAAGAGACCTGCATATCAAAGCTCCTGGAGAGGCATGGTATGGGGCAAGAGTGTCCTGAAGAACACATAACGGCCAGTGACAGCATGGGCTTTAGAGACCCGCCTGATCCAGAGAGTAGGAAGTCCACCTCTGACAGGGCTGGTCACCTAAGAGACTTCTAGCTCCTCCCCTGACTCCAATCCCAGAGGGGTGAGAAGTTGACAAAAATTGGGAAAGAAGGGCAAAAACTGAGAGTGGAAGCTAACCACACTCCATTGGCCTTCTTCAGCTTTTCCTGTGGCTGTTAGCCTAGCTGAGGAAGTAGAGAAGACCATTTTAAATCAAAATCAAAGTTTCAATGATCATAAGGGGCTTGGAATTGCAATTTCTGAATTTCAGTTGCATATGTTGAAAAAAGGACCATGGGATCTCTTAACTCTTAGGAATGATCTGAAAAGTAATGGGATGCTCAGTGTTTTATTAAGGATAGGAGAAGAACTGTCTCTTCTAATTAATTTTAAAGAGACAGTGGAAGACATGAAATAAATTTGCTTTGTAATTGTATCCCAACAGTTGCTCTCATCCAATCCAAGAAACGAGTTATATCACATTTTTTAAATGGTAGAAAGAAAAGGAGAAAAGAGAAATAAAAGAAAAAAAATGAAATACACCAAAAAATTAGTAGAGCTATTTTGGGTTGGTAGATGATGCATGGGTTTTATTTTCTACTCAATATTTTCACACATATTATCTTTATAATAAGACAGATAATTTTTACATGCATCTACACCCTCCATTACAAAAGACTCTATTCTTGGTACCTACATGGTATATGGCTTTATTAAATGAAAGTTCCAAAGAATGCTCAAGACAGATAACAATGAAAAAGTCTCAGTCATTAAGGGACTGGAAAAATTTCTTCACTTCTAAATATCACAGTTTCAGATAAAAGTGTTTACAGAAGCTTTCTGTGACTGATGTTGTAGACACTTTAGTACTAGACTGATGCTTCGTTATAGAAAGAACACACACACATTGTGGGCAGCAAGCAGTTTAACAATAAACTACTGGTGGCCCCCTAAATGAGCTGGCAGTCTTTAACTTCAGTTCATAAAACCAGAGTGGCATTTGCCAGTGGGACACAGAAAGCACCCAGAGACATGAGAACTTCTGGATAATACAGCAAATCTTCTAAGTAATTCGGAGTGTTAAAGAAACCATTTTTGTTAACTCTCTGCAGCTGTAGCATCCACACTAGAGCACAAATGTGTGAAAATGCAAGCAGGAACAGAAAAATAATTTGGAAAAAAATCCCTACCTCTAAAAGGATTATTAGGAAGGCAAAGTGCAGAATGCACCTAAAATCCAGTGTTTATCTTATTGTAGGTGTTTCAAAAAGTTAGTTTTCTTCTCTTCCCAAGTCTCCTCCTCCTCCCCAGCCCCCTTCATAAACATAGGGCACCTCACTGGGGTGGCTTGGCACCAGCTGTCTCCTCATCTCTGCTTTCTTTATTTCATTTCAGACTCTTGGGTGAATTGTCATGCCTGATATGGTTGATTTCAAAGCCAAGTTTAGATGATGTGAATAATTAAAATCATGAAACTTAAACTCTCAAGTGAAACATTTCTGAGTCCTGCACACAGGGGAAACTTGAATGCTGAATTGGACAGGCGAAGCCAAACCACAGCCAAACGAAAAAGGCTACAAATCCAGCATTTTAGGTACCACAGAAAATTAAGCACAGCAGGCAGAAAAGCAGTAAAGTTTATCTTGAGTCTGGGCCAAGAGTGAGCCAGCAGGAATACAAACACACAAACAAAAACTCTCTAGCAAAATGTGTTATTCAACTAAGGTTTGGTTGGTGCCAGTTTAACCTTTGAGTTGGTCCCAGCTAGGTGATGGTCTGTCTTCCAAGGCTACTGAGCAGACAAGAACTCGCAGCTGTAACTACGCAAGGCATGTATTGTCTTTAAATACAATCGTAAATTAAAGGTCCTTGGGGGGACCCAGAATAGTTCATGTAGGGTTCTGTGGTTATCCTAGTGCCTGCACCCTTTAATTCTGCAAATGCACATGGTGGAAAGCTTAACAAAGATACAACCTATTAGGCATGTGGCTTTTGTGGGATCTAAGAGCTCCTTTCATTAGACGAGGACATCCACAAGAAAAATATAAGCACACATATCCACACACATACACAGATGCACACAGACCCACAAGTTCATTCCAGCCATGCACGGATGCACAGACATGCACACACATTCTGATGCCCATTCTGACATTCACATATACTCTGGCACACGCTGGCATATGCATGATGTTCAAAAAGGTGGTATGAACATTCAACAACAAAAATATCACCCAAGACTTTCTTAATGAGGTAAAAAAAATTGTAAGTGTGATCTGAAGAAATATCTGATCCTAGTATTAAGTGTTTTCCCACTTTGGCTCTACTCATTCTCACTGTACTTTGCAGCATTTAGCATAATGAGTTCTCCTCCAACTGGAGAAAGTCAAACAAGTATTCTCTGAAACTACATTTCCAGAAATACATACAAGAATGTGTATTGGCATAGGTTCAGAGATATAAATAGGGTTTCCCATATCTATGGATAGAATTCTGATAGGTAAATAGTCATTTTTCTCATCCCCGCCAAAAATCAAATTAACTCTGTTCATTCTCTCCAGAAGCTTATGGAAAAAAAAATAAAAAGGTGGAGTCGGGGAGAAAATCATAGCAGAGTTGCCAATAATTTTGCTTCCTTAGTACAGTCAAGGTCTATTGCATGGGTTATTACCTTAGAAAGTCTCACAACAACATACAAAGTCAATTATTCTTCAAGGACCCACTCAATGCCCCGAGTGTCCACTCCCATCGGTCAGCATTATAGAAGCTGCAGGGTTCTCCCTCCAGGGGCTCACTATCTATGTGGTTACACACATCTCCATATTACTAAAAATATTTGTCCCTACAACATTCACCAATAATGAGAAAAAGGGATTGCTATTTCCTCTACTTGGCAAAAGAGGAAATGGAAGTGAGTCACTCCGGAAGTAAGAGGATGCACAGGAATGTTGGGACAAACTGTCCTTGCACTGGGCCGAGCCCCCTGTACCACATGTAGTGCAGAAATATTCACTTACCAGCTGGGAAAGTACATGAACTGCCTCGTTAGGCTCAACTCTGATGGCTAGAGAAAAGCTTTGCATCTCCAGGACTGGCATTATTTTAGAACTGTAACCAACGTTTAGTTTTTCCTCCCCTTAATCAACCTAGATGAGCTGTTCTGTGGTTGGGCTGGCAAGACTACACAGCAAAGCTGGAAGGGACACTTCTGATTTTAGTTTGGCAACGTCTGCCTTGGGGCCTACTGAGAGGACCTGCAGCAGTGTCAGTCACGCTGAGGCAAACATGTGGTAATAGCTGGAGGATTCTGCCTGAGCCTCATGCTTGGTTGGCACTCAGCCCCATGTTCTGGAAGAAGGAGTAAATGCACCCCTACACACCTCTATCCTTTTCCTCATGTGCCTTCACAACATGTAATCAAACACCTCTGACTCACCTCCTAAGCTGGACTTCAATGAGAAGTGTACATCACCAATGATATCTTCATTTTTAGATGCTTAGCCACCATGTTGTTTCATCATGGCAGACAAAGCCACAATTTGACCACAGCCTACTAAAATCTGTATGTTCAACCATAATTCCATGCTGAGTCCCAGGCTTATATCTTGAACTTTTGGCTGAACATCTTCACTGGCACCACAAACTCAGCATATTAATAAATAGTAACTATTTTCCCCCAATATCTCCACCTCCCCACCAAAAACTTTCGTGTGCTCCTTAACTTACAACGGGGTTATGAGGATGGGTTTATCGTATGTAACCCCATCGTAAGTTGAAGAGTGTACTGAATGTGTATCACTTTTGCACTGTCCTAAAGTCAAAAATAAATAAATAAATAAATAAGTGGAACCATAGTAAGGCAGGAACTGTCTGCATTAAGTAGGGTAAGATTCAGCCAACATTTTCCTGTAAAGAGACAGATAGCCATTTTTTTTTGTCTTTGTGGGACATATGGTCTTTGTCACAACTACCTGTTTCTGCCATCATATTGTGAAAGTAGCAATAGACAACATGTAAATGAATGTGCATGGTCATGTTCCAACAAAACTTAATTTACGAAAACAAAGAGTAGACTGGATTTGTCCTGTGGGCTGTGAACCACCTACTTACAGTCACTAAACAGAAACTCCTAAGTCATTTTAGGTTCCTCTTTTCCCCTAATCTTCACACCTTCAGTAATTTACTAAATGTTATTAGTCTTTACCTCTTAAATAGATCTCAGATCTTTTATTCCATCCTGTTGTCATTGCCTTTAGATTAATTACACTAATTTGTGCCATTAGTTTCTTTATTGAAAATGACCAACTCCTATGGGCAAAAACAAAGCATCATGTATGGTCACCATCCTATGGTCTCCATTACTTTTATTTTTTAAATTCAGCAAATATTCAGTGGGTACCTATTAGGTAACACATGTTATACCAACCAGAGAGGTCAGTGATGGATAACAAAAATACAGTAGTTCTCTCACAGAGCTTCCATAAAGCATAAAAAATATTACTTTAAAATCTGTAAAATATCTCAAACAATCTCTGAAAGTGATGTATTTGTCTACTTCTCAAAAAGTTTCCCAAAATTAAAAGCTAATTGATAAACAGAATTTGTCAAACACTTACTAAAGAGAAATAAACTATATATAAACAACCAGTTATTTAAAGTACACAATGAGCACAAAAGCAAGAAAACTTACTTATCAAGAGTAAGATATTCTTTATCCTGTAATAATTTCTGTGTCATGTATTAAAGAATTTGAGATATTCTTACCTTGCCTCTCAGCATTCATATCAAACTGGGTTTGTATTGATGGAAATTCCTAAATAAATTTAATTCATCACAGAAAAACCATGGCATCTTATTAAGTATGAAATATGTTACTACTAGGACAGTTATAACTCCACTAGGATAAATAAAAGGGGAGGAGTGAAGAACATTATGTAAAGCCCATTTTTGTTAGAGACCATCCAGAGAACCTTCAAAAATCACAACTGGGATGCTTTGAGACACAAAATTGTAACATATTAGGCAGAAGTTGTCTTTTGCGGCTAGAGAAAAAAATACCTGTGGGGCATAATTATATATATTTACATATAATTAAATATGGTTTTATATTTATTATATATA